>NC_091438.1:37862234-38183774 GCF_964237555.1 Oryctolagus cuniculus
TGTTTGGATTGATTTCTGGTGTTTCTATTCTGTTCCATTGGTCTATCCATCTTTTTTTTTTTTTTTTCCAGGCAGAGTGGACATTGAGAGAGAGAGACAGAGAGAAAGGTCTTTCTTTGCCATTGGATCACCCTCCAATGGCCACCACGGCCGGCGCGCTACGGCCGGTGCACCGCGCTGATCCGAAGGCAGGAGCCAGGTGCTTCTCCTGGTCTCCCATGGGGTGCAGGGCCCAAGCACTTGGGCCATCCTCCACTGCCTTCCTGGGCCACAGCAGAGAGCTGGCCTGGAAGAGGGGCAACCGGGACAGAATCCGGCGCCCCGACTGGGACTAGAACCCAGTGTGCCAGTGCCGCTAGGTGGAGGATTAGCCTGTTGAGCTGCGGCGCCGGCCCTATTCATCTGTTTTTGTACAAGTACCAGGCTGTTTTGATTGTAACTGATCTGTAGCATGTCTTGAAATCTGGTATTGTGATGCCTCAGGCTCTGTTTTTGTTGTATAAGATTGCTTTAGCTATTCGAGGTCTCCTGTGTCTCCATATGAATTTCAGCATCATTTTTTCCAGATCTGAGAAGAATGTCTTTGGTATTTTGATTGGTATTGCATTAAATATGTAAATTGCTTTTGGGAGAATGGACATTTTGATGATATTGATTCTTCCAATCCATGAGCATGGAAGATTTTTCAATATTGTCTATGTATTTTTGTAATGTTTTATAATTCTCATTGTAATAAATTTTACAATTTTTATTGTGAGTGAGATTGATCTTAGAAGCTCAGTCTCAGCCTTGGCATTATCTGTGTATACAAAGGCTGTTGAATTTTTGTGTATTGTTTTTATATCCTGCTATTTTACCAAACTCTTCTTTTATTTTATTTTATTATTATTTTTTGAGCTCAACAAAAGATAAACTATAAATGTTTAATTCAGGTAACACAGATGATATTTTTGGGACCTGTCTGATTTAAATGAGGAAGGAAGTATTTTACAAATACATTCAAAAGTGCTACATGGGAGGCACTCAGCTTGACAGAAAGCCTGGCTATCATCTGGATATGAGTAAGGTGTCCACAGGTTTCCATTAATTACATCCACTGCATTCAAATCTCACTTCCATTAGTAGAGCAAAATATGAGTAAGAAATATAATGAGGTAATACACAACTACAGATGGAAGCACAGAATACATTGAGCACAGAGTAATAGTTATATTTAGGTTAGTAACATAGTAACATAGGTAATTACTTGCCAAAAAGCAGTTCACTTTTATTCTTGGGCATACTTCTATAAAAGTTGTGCCCCTTGGGATATAAAGATAAAGTAAGATCCCAAAAAGGAGAACTAAGGTTAGCATTTTGGTGATGCTAAGGATGGAACCACTGCAGATGACTGTTATCCTCTTGTCCACAGAGTCAATACCGGAAGAGTATAGAAGCAGCACAATTGAAGAATGAAGTCCACAAGAATGATAAGTACAATTATTTCAATTGATATGCAAATGCCATGTAGTGAAGCATCTAAAAATTTTCATTTCTCAAACTGAAAACATCTCAGTTAAAACTCATAGAAGTTCAAAGTGGAATAGTGGTTACCAAACACTTTCAGTTGTATAGAAAGATTCAATTTTAAAGAGATCTAGTCTCTGCTCCAAACTCTTCTATGAGTTCCAATAGTCCCTTGGTGGAGTCTTTTGGATTCCCTGTATGTCAAATCATATCATCTGCAAATAGGGATAGTTTGACTTCCTAATTCCCAATTTGTGTATCTTTGATTTCTTTTTCTTGCCTAATGGCTCTGGCTAGAACTTCCAGGACTATATTGAATAGCAATGGTGAAAGTGGGCATCCTTGTCTGGTACCAGATCTCAGTGGGAATGCTTTCAACTTTTCTCCATTCAATAGGACACTGGCCATGGATTTGTCATAAATTGCCATGATTGTGTTAAGGAAGGATCCTTCCATATCCAATTTGCTTCGAGTTTTCATCATGAAAGGTGTATTTTATCAAATGCTTTCTCTGCATCTTGAAATAATCATATGGTTTTTGTTCTTCAGTTAGTCAATGTGATGTATCACATTGATTGATTTGTGAATGTTGAACTATCCCTGCATACCAGGAATAAATCCCACTTGGTTTGGGTGAATGATCTTTCTGATGTGTTGTTGGATTTGATTGGCTAGGATTTTGTTGAGGATATATATATTTAAATATTTATTTGCTTACTTATTTGAAAGTCCTGAGTTACAGAGAGAGAGAGGGAGAACCAGAGGGGAAGAGAAAGAGAGATCTTCCGTCAGCTGGTTCACTCACCAGATGGCCATAATGGCTGAACCTGAACTAGGCTGAAGCCAGGAGCCAGGATCTTCATGTGGGTTTCCCATGTGGGTGTAGGGGCTAAGTACTTGGGTCATCATCTTCTGCTTTTTCCAGGCCATTAGCAGGGAACTGGATCAGAAGTGGAGCAGCCGGGATACAAAGCAGCATCCATATGGAATGCCAGTGTTTTAGGCAGTGGCTTTACCCACTTTGCCACAATGTTGGTCCCTTATATGGAAGGCAGAGTGACAGAGAAAAAGAGAGAGAGAGAGAGAGAGAGAGAGAGAGAAAGAGAGAGAGAAAGGCTGAAACCGGCTGAGAACTCTGCCTGGTCTCCCACTTGGGTGGCAGGGGCTCAAGTTCTTGGGCTTTCACTGCCTTTCCTGGCATATTAGTTGGAAGCTGTGTCCCTCTGATATGAGATGTTGGCATCCCAAGTAGTGACTCAACCTGCTGCACCATAACACCCCCTTATCCCCAGCACCACCGAAGCTTTGTTGCAGTTCTAATCCTAGGGTTGTATACACGTGATCTTATTTGGAAATAGGGCTTTTGTAGATGTCATTAGTTAAGATGGAATTACACCCTGAGCCAACATACCTGGGCAGCCAGTAAAAACTGGGAAAGGCAAGGAGCATCTTTCCTGGAGTACCAAGGAGAAGCACAGCTCTGCACATACCCTTTAGGCCCTTTGGATTGATTTTGAATTTCTGCCCTGCAAAACTGCAAGACATTGTATTTACCTTTAAGCTCCTAGGTTTGTTTGTTAACATCAGGGACAGGAAACAAAGTGTAAAAAACAGACCAGGATGGGGCCGGCGCCGTGGCTCAACAGGCTAATCCTCCGCCTTGCGGCGCCGGCACACCGGGTTCTAGTCCTGGTCGGGGCGCCGGTTCTGTCCCGGCGCCCCTCTTCCAGGCCAGCTCTCTGCTGTGGCCAGGGAGTGCAGTGGAGGATGGCCCAAGAGCTTGGGCCCTGCACCCCATGGGAGACCAGGAAAAGCACCTGGCTCCTGGCTCCTGCCATCGGATCAGCGCGGTGCGCTGGCCGCAGCGTGCTGGCCGTGGTGGCCATTGGAGGGTGAACCAATGGCAAAGAAAGACCTTTCTCTCTGTCTCTCTCTCTCTCACTGTCCACTCTGCCTGTAAAAAAAAACCAGACCAGGAGTACCTTCACTTAGATGTGTTGTCACAGATTTTTCTCTCTCTTCCTCCCTCCTTCTCTCTCTCTCTCTCTCTCACACACACACACACACAATTTTTAGCTCA
The DNA here is from genome assembly GCF_964237555.1 of Oryctolagus cuniculus. Taxonomy (NCBI): domain Eukaryota; kingdom Metazoa; phylum Chordata; class Mammalia; order Lagomorpha; family Leporidae; genus Oryctolagus; species Oryctolagus cuniculus. The sequence continues at coordinate 37,865,821 of NC_091438.1, forward strand.
TTGAATAAGTTGCAGATGTGACACTTTACCTCGAATTATTTCTTTTTCTTTAAATTCTGAAGGAATGAGGATTTAAAAAATTTATTTATTTATTTATTTGAGAGGTAGAGTCAGAGAGAGAGGGAGAGACAGAGGGAGAGGTCTTCCATCAGCTGGTTCACTCCACAAATTGACCACAATGGCTGGAGTTGCGCTGATCTGAAGCCAGGAGCTTCTTCCACGTCTCCCACACAGGTGCAGGGCACCAAGTTCTTGGGACATCTTCCACTGCTTTTCCAGGCCATAAGCAGAGATCTGGATAGGAAGTGGAGCAGCCAGAACATGAACTGGAACCCATATAGGATCCCAGCACTGCACGTGGAGGCTTAACCTACTACGCCACAGTGCCAGCCCCACAGTGAATTATTTCAACCTGCATCTCCTGTACCCTACAGACACTACACAGGAATCCTTACATTAATACTGTTTTCCAATACATTTCTCATGTTAAATTCCACGAGTCAGCCCACTGATATCCTTTATAGCCTTTTTTTTTTTTGACAGAGTTAGTGAGAGAGAGAGAGAGAGAGACAGAGAGAAAGGTCTTCCTTCCGTTGGTTCACCTCCCAAATGGCTGCTACAGCCGGCGTGCTGCGGCCAGCGCACCATGCCAATCCGAAGCCAGGAGCCAGGTGCTTCTCCTGGTCTCCCATGCAGGTGCAGGGCCCAAGCACTTGGGCCATCCTCCACTGCCTTCCTGGGCCACAGCAGAGAGCTGACCTAGAAGAGGAGCAACCGGGACAGAATCCGGCACCCCAACCAGGAGCAGAACCTGGTGTGCCAGCACTGTAGACAGAGGATTAGCCTAGTGAGCCACGGCGCCGGCCCCTTTATAGCCTTTTCTTTGATTCAATAAAGAATCACACTTTCAGTCATTTGTCACATGCCTATAGCTCTTTTAATCTAGAAAAGTAAATCAGGTGTTTGGGTCTTCAGTGTTGTTGTCAAGGCTGAAGAGTCTGGAAAGACTGTTGCTTGGCAGAAGGATTCTCAGTTAGCATTTTCTGGGCTTTGCATTAAGGTTACAGGATAAACATAAACTTTTATTCATTTTTTAAATTAAAAAAAATTTTTTTTAACAGGCAGAGTGGACAGTGAGAGAGAGAGACAGAAAGGTCTTCCTTTGCCGTTGGTTCACTCTCCAATGGCCGCCGCGGCTGGCGCGCTGCGCTGATCCGATGGCAGGATTAAGGTGCTTATCCTGGTTTCCCATGGGGTGCAGGACCCAAGGACTTGGGCCATCCTCCACTGCACTTCCAGGCCACAGCAGAGAGCTGGCCTGGAAGAGGGGCAACCAGGACAGAATCCGGCGCCCCAACCAGGACTAGAACCCAGTGTTCCGGCGCCGCAAGGCGGAGGATTAGCCTAGTGAGCCAAGGCACCGGCCGATAAACATAAACTTTTAAGGTGGGAATCCTATGTAGTTGCTATTTTGTCCTTGCCAGTTCATCTAGGGGGCAAACAGTGTCAGCTTTTGTGCCACCACTGGGCACCGTGATGTGGGCCCAGTGATGGTGTGTACCGGGCGTGACTCAAGCAGGAAAAGTGTGTTCTTCAGGAAACAAAGCATGGGGTAGTGACTTGCATCACACATCCTTGGTTGATTTTCTTCTCAGCCGCTGTGTCCGCAGCTGTCAGCAGCACAGGAAGACCTCCCTTTGCTGTGTCATTTTAAGCCCAGCTGTGGCTCTTTGGGCATCCACAGGTTTGTTAGATTCCTTCTTTCAGGCCCGGCGCTATGGCATAATGGGTTAAGCTGCTGTCTGCAACGCCAGCATCCCATAAGGGCCCTGGTTTGAGTCCCGGCTGCTCCACTTTCAATTCAACTCCCTGCTAATTTGCCTTGGAAAGCAGCAGAAGTTGGCCCAAGCACTTGGGCCCCTGTACCCTTGTGGGAGACCCACATGAAGTTCCTGGCTTCATTGTGGCCATTTTGGGGGTGGACTGGGGATAGAAAATAACCTCTCTCTTGCTAACTCTCACTTTCAAATACATAAAAATGAATCTTAAAAAAAAGAAGGAAAAAAATAAAACAAAAAAATAAAATCTTTCTCTAAAATCAGGGTTTATATGTTGGAAAATGACTATGTAATGAAGATGTTCAGGTTGGGCAGAAGACTCACTTTTTTGGTCCAATTTTCCATAGAATTTTGACTGGAAATATTGTCCAATGGGGAGATCTTAACTTTTTACCCTCTCATTTAGCTATCTTCTATCTCTCCCTGACTGCCTCTGTGTGTCTCATTCTCTAGCGCCTGTGTGCAGGCACCCACCCTCCTTCACAGTCCACTGAAGCAGACAGGAATCTATTAAACAAACTCCAGGTATTCTGTAACCAATGAGAAGGTTGGGGTCCTAGGCTTGGTGAAGGGACTGGAGCTCACAGGAGGATGAGGAGCAGGGGTGTCACCATGGATGGGCCACAGGACCCGCCTAGCCAGGAGGATGCTGTGGCCACCATGACCATCAGACTCTGAGGTTGCTGATGGACTGCTGACGCTGCCTCTACTGTTGCAATGGCTGAACTCTCTGACCTGCCTTCTCCAGCTCATGGTTCAGCATACAGGCTGCAACATCAGATTGTCCAAATCCAGGCTATCTCTCTGTACTACGGGCAGCTAGAGGGGATGTGAGGGAGAACCAGGTCCCTTCAGCTTCCTCTAGGCCGGGCTCTGCCTCCCTCCAGGTCTTCCATCATGTGGGGTGTAGGAAAGATCTCTCCAAAAGAGGAAAGGTGTCCTGATGTGGGGCGGCCAGAACAGGAACAAAGGCCACAAAAGAGAAAGGTACAGGCTTTGCAGGCTTTACCAAGAGCACGTGATTTTTCAAATTAACCCACATCTCCCAAAGAAGGGATCTCTGGAAGTAGACGAGAGTCTAGACTGGGTCTGGGTGAACTGCCAATGAGTTGTCAATAGAAAACATTCTCCCTCTCACTGGTCTGCTGGTGCATGAGTATTTAAAGGAAAGAACGTTCCCTGAGAGGGTTTGGAAAAGGGAGTGATGTGGTCAGAAGCTTGCTCTCCAAAGGAGCTGTCCTTGATCCCAAGTGTACCTTTAACGTGGTTTGTATCTTGCTTTGAATATCTATACCAAAGAGAGAGGAGAAGTTCAAAACATACAAATACCGATCGCTGGAATTTAGCTCTGAAACATTGCAGAATCTCCTAGAATATCAACAGTTGCATTTCAGTCACTATATCCCTAGCAGCCCCTGGTTTTGTTTACTAAAAAATATTTATTTATTCATTTCAAAGTCACAGTTTCAGAAAGAGAGGAAGAGAGAGAGAGAGAGAGAGAGAGAGAGAGAGAGAGAGATCTTCCTTTTCCTTCTGCTGGTATACTCTACAGATGGCTATAATGGCCAGGGCCGGGCTAGGCTGAAGCTAACAGCCAGGAGCTTCATCTGGGTCTCCCACGTGGGTGGCGGGGCCCAAGCACTTGGGCCATCTTCGACTGCTCTCTTAGGCCATTAGCAGGGAGCTGGACTGGAGATACAGCAGCTGGGACATGACCTGGTGCTCTTTTGGGACACTGGTGTCCCAGGCGGTGTCTTTACCTGCTACACCATAACACCAGCCCCCTGGACTCTGGTTTTAGAGCTACTTAAATTCTATTCTTGCAATAGTAGATGCTTCAACAGTCTTTCCTTCCTTAACAACTATCTCCCGAATTTTCATGCCATGCAGTGTGCTAGTATCCCTCAGTACATAGCAGTTGGCCTTATGAGAAATATGGACCATGATCCTATGTGTTGTCTGAGCTGGGTTTCTCCGCTGAGGGAAGCTGCTGACAGTATTGGAAAGAGAAGTCAAAGTTTCTGAGGTTTTCATGTTGATCATCCTGCCTTGCACATGTTTGCATAAATCCTTGTTTGCTGTTGCCATTTTACCCTTACAACTTTCTAGTGAGGTGGAGCTTGGTACATACAATTTACAGATGTGAAATGTGAAGTTCAGAGGGATGAAGTGGTTTGCTCAATGTCCCTGATGTTGGGGATTGCACATGTTGATCTCACATGTTTATGATTGTGTGAAGTTCCTATTCAAATGTAGCATTTCTTTGCTAATTTCAGAACTGGCATTTTTCATGGAAGCTATAATGCTAGTGATAAAATGCACTATTATTCTCAATATGAAATACAAACTATGGTATGCCACTGAATTAAGGTGTGCCCCAAATCTGGGAAAGTAAAGTGCAAAATAAACTATTGTAGGAAGCATAACTATTCATTTATTTGTTTTTCCCAAAGAAACCTTTTATTTAAGGAATACAAACTTCATGCATTTCATAAGTACGAATTTAGGAATATAGTGATTCTTCCCACCATATCTGCCTTCCCAACCACACTCCACAACTCCTTCTTCCTCTCCCCTTGCCAGTCCCATTCTCCACTATGATCCATTTTCAAATAACCTTATACACAGAAAAGTGCAATAATTAAGAAGTATGACTTTTATTTGCATATTTTCTTTGTCCTGTATACAATAATATTTCCTCATATTCATGTGTCTGGTGATGTGGAAATCTACAAAGATAGGAAGTATTTGCTTAGCAAACATTGTGTCTCATAAACTTCTTTCTAAGAATTGCAATGAGAGACATGTCAACAGGAACATTATCATTTAGGCATGAAGATAATCTTGTTCACAAACAGTGTGGTAATACCCAGGAGGAAGTGATCCTTCCATTTCTGAGGGAGGAGAGCTGTAAGTACCAGTCATGCTGAGGGAATTGAGGATTGATACTGGGACAGGAATGTTAGAGCATATCCTGAGATATCAGAGCAGGTTTGTATTGGATCAGTGGCTCCAAAATGCAGTCTGGGTACCAGTGTTGATCTAGACTGTTTTTAATGCTTTGTAGAAAGACAAGGATAAAACAATATGATCATCTAGGTAGATGTGAAAAAAAGTTTATATATATATATTTATAGTAGGACATCTGTTTGTGGTATTTTGAACATTCACTTATAGTCAAAACCAGGATAAGGCATGGGCTTTCACCTAGTGGTTAAGATGCATGTTCCAGCTCTCTCTCTCTTCCTCTCCATCTCCTGACTTCTGTCTCTGTCTCTCCCTTTCTCTTATGCTCTCCTCCTTCTTTTCCTTCTTTGCCCCTTCCCTTCAGTCTGTTGGCTTTCCCCCAATAAACTCTTTCCCTTACTCTGGTGTTTGGTGTGTTTTGTGGTGGCCTTACATTGGTGCCGTGACTTGGACCCAGGCCCCCCAGTGACTTTGCTCTCCCTTCGGGGATCCCTGAGCTGCTCTGGGGTTCTGGGTTTCTGCCAGTCAAAGAACACATCCCCGGAACTCCTTCCACACCACTGAATGCTCCGTGACCTCCATCCACACACCAATCTTCCAAATTCTGAGGTAAGACGCGGAATAGGAAATTCTCATGGTGACTTCTACTTTGAGTTGTGGTTTTACTCTCATCTGCTCATCTGAAAGTCCTAGCATTGGGTGCCAACCACAATTCCTAAAGGCTTTTAGTCTCTACAGATGCTGTGTCTGGGCAATGGTGGGTGTTTCCTTTCTACAGGCTAAGCCCTGGGCTCTAGTGGGTGCTTGGGTGATGACCCTGCCCTCTGCTCCCATATCCTCTCATTAGTCAGATGACCGGGATTTCAAGGATGCTTGACATCCACCAATCTGATCTATCAAGTTGCCATGGGAAATTTCTCTAACCGTGTTCCAACCAATTTTCCTCTTGGTAGCCTCCTAAGTCCCTCTCAAATTGGCTCTAGCCCTCAAACATCGATGCCTCATCTTTCTCTGTAATCGAGCATGGCCCATGTATGACCTTAACAGTCAACCAAAGTGGCCCCTCCATGGTGGCACATTTGGCCCTGAAGGATTGGCCCAAAGTCAGAGTGGTTTGACCCTGATATCATTCAAGATCTTTATCACTTCTGTGAGTGTTCGGGAAAATGGAAGGAGATCCCACATGTTCAAGTTTTCTATCTTTGATCTAAACCTTCTATGTGCACTACTCTCTGGCCCAGGTGCTATTGGCCTCCAAAGTTTCCACTAGAGGTCAAACGCCTGAGCTGAAACCTCTGCCTTCCATGTTTGTGGCCCCAACTTTTCACTATCTCAGCTCACTATACCTCCCCCTCCCACCCAGAAATTCTGACTTTATCTTAGAGCCAGGCCTTGTCCAAAGTCTACTCTCCCTGTCTTTATCAGTGATTTCTGCAAGTTTGGGAATGGCTGTCTCCATGCTTTCACTCTCCAGCCCTTGTCCTCCAAATGGTCTTTTGCCCCTCCCTCTCTTGTTCCAGTTTTACCATAAGAATAGCAAGGGAGTGGTAATCCCATCCTTTTGAGCTCCTGCTTATTGAGAGACAAATTAGGTATCCCACCCCTCTGATGGCTCTTTTGCTTTATCATGAGCAAGGCAAACAGGAAAATCAGGTCTTTTGACCTTCACTTTTTGTACTTGGTGTTTTGTAACTTGTTAAATTTATTTTGCAATTTAACAGGTTTCAGAGGAATCAGTACTCAATGAAACAGCAATGGGTAATTAGTACTTGTTTTAGATGAATGAAATTTTAATTTTAATTGAATTTAGATAGAGATATAATATCAGCATCTTTTTTTTTTTTTTTTGACAGGCAGAGTGGACAGTGAGAGAGAGAAACAGAGAGAAAGGTCTTCCTTTGCCGTTGGTTCACCCTCCAATGGCCGCCGCGGCTGGTGTGCTGCGGCCAGCACACCGTGCTGATCCGAAGGCAGGAGCCAGGTGCTTCTCCTGGTCTCCCATGGGGTGTAGGGCCCAAGGACTTGGGCCATCCTCCACTGCACTCCCTGGCTACAGCAGAGAGCTGGCCTGGAAGAGGGGCAACCGGGACAGAATCCGGCACCCCGACCAGGACTAAAACCCGGTGTGCCAGTACCGCAAGGCGGAGGATTAGCCTATTAAGCCACGGTGCCAGCCCATAATATCAGCATCTTAAGTCATTTAGATGTAGCTGCTAATTTAAATTGGGTAAAGGCAAATGAAATAAATGTGTCTAAATGTAAACTTTGCTACTCTCAGTATGTTATATTCTATAGAAAAACTATTTGGGTTGGTTTAACAAATAACTGTCCATAAAAATAGTTCAACACTGCCTAAAGTAACTCAGGCTGAAATTTGATGTGTTACCTTATTTAAAAATGTTGTCTTAATTTGGAGATTTTTTAACAGGTTATTTCAAAATGTAAATCAAGAAAATTGGCAAATGGAAAACATCACAAGTATAGAAATGTGTGCTTGGTAAGAAAGGTTAAGAAGGAAAGTGTTCTTGGTAAGGAAGGTTAAAAAGGAATGAGTTTTTTTGAATAAAGAAAGGACATGGTTTGAAAGAATGACTTCATCCTGATGGCTAGTTTATTCTAGACTGGGATGGAAATGATGGAATGTTTTAAGTAAGTTGAAGAGGGTGTGTGGAAGTCACAGAAAGTTATGAAAGAAAGAAATCTTGGATACAAAAGTTATTAATCTATTTCCCTATGACATAGAATTAGAATCTGATTCTCTGTTAAAGCAATAAGTTAAAGTAATTTATTATGTTCTCTTGATGTCTATGTTAAATTCTGATTGTTTAAAAACAGTTGAGTTTTTTATTAAGAGTTAGGGTCATTTAAATATATGCTTATTCTAAAACATTTGAATAATCACCTTGTAACAATGATCAAATTTGGTCCTTATTATGTTATGACGTTAAGGGATCATATTTCAACCAGACACTTTAAGCTTTCTTGGCATCCTTGACCGAAAAAAATCAAAATTCCAAACAAGTTGGACTCTGAAATTTCCAGTAAATTTGGACTTTGATTTTTCCAGTTTGGGCCCAACTGGAAAAATCAAAGGATATATGTCTCTCATCTTGTAGAGATACCAACTAATCAGGCTATTTGGATTATGTTAGAAGTACTGTGAAGATGTGAAATGGTGCTAAATTTTAAGTTTTTATAATATAAAATGCTACTGACAGAACTTACTGAAAGTTAAAAAGTCTAATGATCTTGTATTACTACACATGATGGTTACCTTAATGAGAAAGCCCTAAAGGCCTAAAAGGGTTAAATTATTTGTAAATTCTACAGGTGCTTTTAAAAATACTGTGAAGTAAGCAAATGCCTCTTGTTGGTTAATGAATTTATCATTTTAAATATGGCTATTTAAAGTCTTTTGTCATCCACAGTTTTGTATAGGTTCTGATAGACTTTTTCCAGCCACATCTATTGTATTCAGTACTTTGGGATGGCTCTGTAAACAGATGAAGCCAATAATGTATTACAGGTACCAACTGAGAGAAAGTATGGTATGACATTACTAAGAGCAGAAAGTAATTCAAATCAATTGGTAATTTACAAAAAGGAGTTAAAATTTTAAAAAAGCTATTACTGAAACTGCTTTATTGTTCTATCTTGTATGTTATGTTATATGGGTATACATATTGTATGTATACATGGGAAAATTTATTAAGAGTTTTATTTTAATTGGCCTATAGATAAAAGATTGCTCATCGATTTAAACTGCTAAAATTAATCAAAGATATATTTTGATTCATGTGACCTGAATCTCTTTATCAGATGTTTTAAATCTGTTGGCAGAAAGAAACTAAAAATGTTTTATATTCTTGTGCTTGAATTTGCTGGTTAAACAAGCTACACCATGTTAGATATTTAAGAGATGTTTCTAAATACGTGTATTCTTAAAATTTATAGAAAGCATTGGACCTCCTGGTAAATGTTTTCCTAAATTGTTATCTAATGGTTGAAATCACTTGCTAAGTTTTCATTTGATATTGCTATTGTCAGTAAGCAATCTGGCACTTGCTCCCTCATTTTTCTATTCTAAGCCCAACTTGTTCTTTCATTTCTCTGTCCTCTTTGAGGTAGGAAACTAATTCTATTCCGAAGGACTCTCCAAGATGCAACATTTAATCTTCAAATCTTATAAAAGGGGTAGCTAACATTTTCTGTAATAGTATAGCCAAAATGAAAGCTTAAATTATAATTTCACAGCTAGACGTACTTCACCATTGGCACAGTAAACAGGCAAAACCTCCCTTTCAGACCAAACAAAGGGAGAGAAAGTTTTAAAGTGAGGACATGGATTTCCTCATGGGCATTGTCTACATCAGAAAAAACCACTAGCAGGACATGCCTGTGACTATAGACTTCTGGTTTAGGCCACCAAAGATTAGAGATAAGACTTGAGCACCCCATTGACTTGCATCCTTTGGTCTTCTTTAACAAAAAACAGGAGGAAAAGAAAGCTAGGCATCAGAAGAAATGTAAATATAGGTGGCAGGCCTATTAAAGGCAACTCTGTACAGTGATCTGCCATCAAGGAGACCCAACAGGCCAGTCCACTGCATTGGTTTTCGATGTGAAAATCTAGGGGTTCAGCAGAAGTCAGCTTATGAAGAGCCCTGGCATCTCTGCCAGCCAAGAGTTGGATCACTGGAAATGGAACTGCCCTGGAGTCAAAGGATGCCCAGGTCAGAGCCACAGATCTTGCTGGCTCCAAGCTGAAAAGCTCTTCACTTGGCCCAGCTTCCAAGGTGACCACTGCTGCTGGGGGGACGGCCAAGTAGGGTCAGTAACATTGCAGGCAGAACTGTAAATTTCCTATTAGAGTTGCCACCTGCCTTTACCTGGCCAGTTCTCCTCCCAAGCCAGCTAGATAATGGAAGTCAACAGAATCCCTTCCCCAAAGAGGGTCACACCTCCTTTAGGATGTACCCCATGTGAAGAGATAGATAGATCTGGGCCTCATAACTGGCAAGGTCTTAATGCCCACCAGATTGTTATCAGGCCCCTTCTGTCTGTTTCTATTTGGCTGAGATAGCACCTTTCTTAGGTCCTTTAGTAATAACTCTGTCCTTTGTTCTAGACCATGTCTAGCCCATTTGGGGCCTCATTCCTTTGTAATCATAGCCTCTACTCTAACTTCAATGGCTCTACTCCCAAGCTGTATGTATTGATGGTCCTCTCCCCCACTTAATGTTGTATTATTGTTCAGGATTTTCTCCATGGACAAACCCCTCTACTTGCAAAAATTGAGGGGCCTTTCTCCCGGTCTTGGTTTGGATCAGCTTTTTTTCTTTTTAAAGATTTTATTTATTTATTTGAGAGGTAGAGTTACAGACAGTGAGAGTGAGAAACAGAGAGAAAGGGCCTCCCTCCGTTGGTTCACTCCCCCAATGGCCACATCGGCCAGAGCTGCACTGATCCGAAGCCAAGAGCCAGGTGCTTCTTCCCGGTCTCCCATGTGGGTGCAGGGGCCCAAGGACTTGGGCCATCTTCCACTCATTTCCCAGGCCACAGCAGAGAGCTGGATTGGAAGAGGAGCAGCTGGGATTAGAACCGGCACCCATATGGGATGCTGGCACTGCAGGCGGAGGATCAACCTACTGCACCACGGCGCTGGCCCCTGGGATCAGCTTTAAACCACGTCCATCAAACAGTCCTCACAAGGGTCCAGAGACTCCCTCCCCCCCCACCTCATTTTCTCTACTCATGAAATCCTCTCATTACCTGGTTAATGATCATTGGTTGCTATTTTTCACCCTTTTATACTACTGTGTCTGCTTAAGTGTTTACAGGAGGTGATAATGGAAGAAACCAAGGCCTTCAGCAACCAGGTGGTCAACCAAATGCTGCTACAGGGATATACTTGGCTCCCCACCCAGGAGACAGCAGCTTGAGACATAGCCCCATGCCAGCAGAGTGTACCTTGTCACAGGGATGTAACAAGGTACTCTACCTTGTCCCTCTACCCCTCCTCAACTTTTGGGACTAATGTAATCCCATACAACTCCTACTTTATAAAAAACAAAAGGGGAGAATGTTAGTAAATGGTGCAGTCTTATCTATGGAACGATCTACACCCTGACACCATCCTAGGCCATAGCCCCTGCCACCATTGCTGGAAGCCAGGTAGCCACATGGCCCAACCACTGGTGTTAGTCCCACCTTCATCCTAATGGGATTAACTGCTCCTACTTCCCTGCCCGTCCCCCACCCACAGCGAAGTTTTAAAAGGATCTGCTCCTGAACACATGGCTCTCTCTCTCACACTCCCCCCACCCCATCTCCTGATCTCTGTCTCTCTCTCTCTTCCTCTCCATCTCCTGACCTCTGTCTCTGTCTCTGTTTCTCTTACAGTCTCCTCTCTCTTTTCCTTCTTTGCCCCTTCCCTCCAGTCTGTTGGGTTTCCCCGAATAAACTCTTTCCCTTAAAAAAAAAAAAAAGATGCATGTTCTGTACCATAGTACCTGCTTTGACTACTGACTCCAGTTTCCTGCCAGCACAGAGCATCGTAGGCAGCAATGCTGGCTCAAGTAATTGAGCTCCTGCTGCCCATGTGAGAGTCTTAGATTGAGTTTCCAACTCCCAGTTTTGGCCTGGCACAGTCCTGGCTGTTGTGGGTATTTGAGGGAGTGGATCAGCAAAGGGGAGCTGTCTCTATCTTTCTGCCTCTCAAAAAAATGTCCAAGGATAAGAAAGAATTTCTGGGTTGAGTATTTATGCTAGTGATATAAGATTCTGGTTAAGGCATAGCATTCCGCCCATCAGTGCCTGAGTTTGCTACCTAGCTGAAACTCATGACTCTAACCTCCTGCTAATATACGCTCTGAGAGACTGTAATGATGCTGCAAGTAGTTGGGTCCCTGTTGTCTATATTGTTGGGCCTGGTTTCAGGATTGAAGTAGCATTAGAGCTCTATCTCTTAAGTAAGTTAAAATAATGGAGATTCTCAATCAGGTAAAGGTTATTTACAAAAATTTACAGCAACTTCCTACTTAACTGTGTAGCAGTGTAATGGGGAGGTTGATGCCCATTTTCTTCTCCGCTATTTAACGTGATACAGGTGGGAATAGCAGTGTAGTAATACATGAGAAAGAACTAAAAGCTGTGACAATTGGTAAGAAAAGTTAACAGGTACTATTTTTCAGATAATGTAATTGTTATGTAGAATCCCATATAATCCACAATGATCATTATGAACAAAAGAAAGGAACATTTTTGCCAGATACGAAGTCAACATGTATCTTTCCATATAAATAATTAGAATTAGCAATTGAAGTAAATTCATAAAGACAGCACATGCAATAGCATCAAAGTGTGTTGCCTTAAGGCAGTGGTGATGGCTCTAGTGACTGGGTTCCTGGCACCCAGGTGGTAAACCTGGCTTGAGTACCAGGCTCCTAGCTTGAGCCTGTCCCAGCCCTAGGTGGTTGGGACATTTGGAGAGTAAACCAAGGACTGGGAGTTCTCAAAATTTGTCCATATCCCAGCATCTCTCCATGTCTCAAATGAATAAGTTAAAAAAAAAACTTATACAAGAAAAATCTCTACAGAAAGTTGTAAGATATTATGAAAGTGGAATGAAAATTCAAACAAATGGGGCCAGCGCTGTGGTGCAGTGGGTTAATGCCCTGGCCTGAAGCACCGGCATCCCATATGGGCACCGGTTCGAGACCTGGCTGCTCCACTTCTGATCTAGCTCTCTGCTATGGCCTGGGAAAGCAGTAGAAGATGGCCAAAGTCCTTGGGCCCCTGTACCTACATGGGAGACCTGGAAGAAGATCCTGGCTCCTGGCTTAGTATTGGCTCAGCTCCGGCCATTGTGGCCAGTTGGGGAGTGAACCATCAGATGGAAGACACCTCTCTCTCTCTCTCTCTCTCTCTCTCTCTCTACCTCTCCTCTCTCTGTGTAACTCTGACTTTCAATAAATAAATAAATCTTTAAAAACAAAATGAAAAAAAATTCAAAGAAATTATAGAGATAACATTCAGTATTATAAAGACATTAATTCAATATAATTCACATAAAGCCTGCAGGGTGTGTGTGTGTGTGTGTGTGTGTGTGCCTGTGTGTGTAAAATCTAAATGACAAAAAAAAATTTATGTAGGGGAAAGCACTAAGAATAAACGAGAGTTCTTCAGAAGAATAAGGAAGGAGGCCGTGTGTTCCTGGGTAGTCACACATTTTATTACATGGAGTTTGTCTTTCTGCAACTCATTAAACAGTCAATATTTTATATCCTTTTCTGTTTGTGTGTTAGTTTTTACAGTAAAACTTCATTTACTTACTGTTCTAAAACAAGGAAGTATAGCCAAGACACCTGGAGGAGGTGGTGGGGGAGAGATTTTTCTTCACACTGTTCTCTCTCAGGGCACAATTTTTGACTCAGATACATTTTGAGTTATTTTGACAGGGGTTGACTCTTGTGAGACATTTAAACCCACAAGAAGCAACTCTATCCAAAGCCATTTGGGGAGTGAACCAGAGGATGGAAGACTTTTCCATCTCTTCCTCTTTTAGCTGTGCTTCTCAAATATCAAATGAATAAAAAATCTTTTTCTAAAAAGTTTTAAAAACTTTTCAAAATTTATTTGAGAGGTAGAGTTACAGAGAAGGAGAGACTGAGAGAAAGGTCTTCTTCCTCTGGTTCACTCCCCAAATGACTGCAATGCCTCGAGCTGAGCAGATCCGAAGCTAGGAGACAGGAGCTTCTTCTGGGTCTCTCAAATGAGTTTAGGGGTCCAAACACTTGGGCCATCTTCCTCTGCTTCCCCAGGCCATAGCAGAGAGGTGGATTGGAAGAGGAGCAGCAGGTACACGAACCAGTGCCCATATGGGATGCTGGTTCCTCAGGAGGAGGCTTAGCCCACTATGCCACAGCACCAGATCCAATAAATAAATCTTAAAAAAAAAAAAAAAACTCAGCACACAGGACAGAAAACTACATGACAAGTATTTTAGAAAAAATATACTAGAGACGGAATTTAGTTAGGAATGATGAGAATCATTTACTTTTAAAAATATTTGCCTTTTTTTATAGTGACAGAGATGGGGAAGAGAAAGAGAGATCTTATATCTTTTTTTTTTAAAGATTCTTTATTATTTTGAAAGAGTGCAGAGAGGGTGAGGCAGAGGCACAGAGAGAGATTGAGATCTTCTGTCCACTGGTTCACTCCCCAAATGGCCACAAAAGCCAGGGCTGAACCAGGCTGAAGCCAGGAGCCTGGAGCTTCACCAATATCGCCTACGTGGTTGTAGGGCCCAGGGACTTGGGCCATCTTCTGCTGCTTTCCTAGGCAATTGGCAGGGAGCTGGATGGGACGTGGAGCAGCTGGGACTTGAATCAGTGCCTGTATGAAATGCTGGTGCTGCAGGTACTGGCTTCCCCCGCTATGCAACAGCGCTGGCTCCGTCAGTTGTTTCACTCCCCAAATGGCAGCAATAACCTTGCTTGTGTCAGGCCAATGCCAGTGGACAGCAACCCCATGAGGATCTCCCCCATGGGTATCAGGGACCCTAGTACTTGGCTATCCTCTGGTGTCTTGCCAGGCATATTAACGGTCAGCTGGACAGAAGCAGAGTGGCAGGCATTCAATGGATGTGAGAGTCCCAAATGGCAGCTGAAACTGTTGCTCCAACCCTGGTCCCTATCTCTGTAATGTGGCCAGGGAAGGGCCTTGATGTCAGATGCTTCAGTATCAATCCTAGCTGAGATGCTGAGTTTGAGGCCATTGGGATTGTGTCATCCCCCTGGCCAGAGACTGCATCACGAGTGAGCATGTGCTGTGGTCTGAGTGGTGTCCACCCAAAATTGTTATGCTGAAGTCCTAATACCCAGCCCTCAGATTGTGACTTTTTTTTTTTAGAAAAAGATTTATTTATTTACTTGTATGGCAGAGTTACAGAGAGTCAGAGGCAGAGAGAGGGAGAGAGAGTCTTCCATACTCTGGTTACTCCCCAAATGGCCACAACATCCAGATCTGAGCTGTTCCAAAGCCAGGAATTAGGAGTTTCTTCTGGGTCCCCATGCGAGTACAGGGGCCCAAGCACTTGGGCAATCTTTCAATGCTTTCCCAGGCCATAGCAGAGAGCTGGATCAGAAGTTGAGCAACAACTTTACCTGCTATGCCACAATGCCGGCCCCTGTGACAGTTTTTTAAGCAGGGTCTTTAAAGATGTGACTTTGTGAGAAGGAGGTTGTTAGGTGGGCTCTAACACAGTATGACTGGTGACTTTATAAGAGGAGGAAATACAGACACATATAGGAAACCAGGGAAGAATCCACAATGACCACACCAGCTCCTAGGTTGTGGCCCCCTCAAGCTGAGGCTGGAGCCTGTGAAGAGCACAGAGCTGGCCACGTGTCACTCTTGGGCTTGCAGCTGCCAGAACTGAGGCCAAGACAATTTGCAGTGTTTTGGCCACAGGTGTGGTATTCTGTTATGGTAGCCATCCTGACCCAGTGAGCATGAGACCCATCTCTGGGCAGCCTTCCAAGAGGAAAAATGGACTGAGGTTCTGAGGTTCTGGGGAAGGTGGGCCACTTCCTAAAATAGATCCAAAAGGAGTGGTTGTTTGGCTAGTAGTTAATATGTTACTGGGAAATTCATGCCTCCCACTTTGGAGTGCCTGTCTTAGGGTTTTGGCTCGGCTCCCAATCCCAGGTTCTGGGTAATGTGTACCCAGGAGGGACAGGTGATGCTGCAATCAGTTGTGTCCTTATCACTCACCCTTAGTTCCTGGCTCCTGCATCAGCCTGGCTCAGCTCCAGCTTTTGTAGGCCTCTGAATTGTGAACTAGCAAACTGGAAATTTCTGATGATCTGTTCTCTACTAATAAAGTAAACAAAGAAAGAGAGGAATAGACCCAGAAGAAGCAGCGACCTCCCCCCTCTCTGTGTCTTGTAGGTGATGTCTGGCACACCCCTCTGTGTCTTGGCCACAGACACAGGCTTAAGTCAGAGAAGAGAGAACTTAGGAGCCAAGTGTGGGTGATCCTGTGCCTGGCTGGAAGACTGCCTGCCTAGCCTAAGCAGGAAGTCAAGAGGGTGTGGCACACCATGCCTCCCTGGAAAAACCCTAGTTGTGGACTCAGCACACTGAGACCCACATATGACCTGACTGCTGGCAGGTGGCAGTGGCCCAGACACATTTCTTCCACTCCTCCTTCCTGTTGAGGGGCCTTGTAACTGCTAGCTAGGTAAACAGCTCCCAGATGTGGCCTAAACCCATAAGACCGCCTGGAAGGCTACGTGGGCTACGTGACCTTCAAGCTGATTGGAGAAGCATAGTGGCACCACTATTGGCTTTATCCTATACAATTAGTGTTGCTACCCTGAACTTGCTACTCCCTTTTGCCTGCTCTATAAAAGCTTGTGCCTAACTGCTAATGAATGGACATGTTAACTGAAACTTTCCCCGGTGCTTTTTGGCAAAGAACACCATTGCCCCACCATCCTGACAGGAAGAGCCCACAGCCAAGGGCCTTGAAGTTGTCGATCCAGGAGTACCTGTGTCACACACGCCCAAGCCTGGCTGCTCCCTCATGTCCTGTTTCATGAGGTGATGTTTGTAGTTTTTATTGTGCCCACCTGATGATGGGCTTGCTCATATTCCCAGTGGAAAGCTTCATCATAGATGTAGACCCGAACTGGGAGGACGAGTCAGCCAATGGGACACAGTCACTGTCAGATGATGATGGTTCAAAGAGGGTGACCTCCCTACCAAAGATTGTCATTTTCCCTAGATTCTTAGATGCTGTCAATTGCAAATTAGTCTATGATTCATGTGTCTCTGAGGATGAGATGCTAATGATGCTGAAGATGTAAAAATCCAAAGCATTTCAGAAACCAATGAGAAAAGTATATAAGAAGTGTTAGGTAGGAAATCAGGAATTAGCCTATGGGTGTATGAGAAGGGCCTGAAGACCAGCACCTACTGTGGAAGCTCCTGAAGTCCAGCATTTTGCACTTCAAAGTCTGGCTCAGACCCTGATCACCTTCCAGGTGTTCCCAGCCCTTCCTCCAAGGAAAGCTCCCAGGGAAATTCTCTCCTCAGGACCAAATGGGTTACCTGACCTGATAACATGGGGAAACGAAACCTTCTCAGACACCCTAAGGGAAGCCCCTCTACTCTGCCTTGTCCAGCAAATCTTGGGAGGAATGTGCTAATTTTTACCCAACAAATCCTTCTGCTAGGACTCCCCATCCTTTTTTCCTGGAGGAGAGGGGGAGGTGGGTAAACAGACTCCCTTAGAAACCTAGGGAGTCCAAACAAAGACTGCTCAGCTCTCTGCTGAGCACCCTACCTGGCCTGCCAGTGTATTCTCCCCATTCAACCATGGAAACTCACTCTCCTTCAGTCCAAGTTACTGGGCCCTCTCTCCCTATCTCTTCCATTCTGACAGATGCCTTATCCCCAATAAAACCTTATCACTTTGCTCTCTGTCTCACACCTGAATTCTTTCTTGCATGAAGACAAGAACCCCATGGCTTCCATGGTCTTTTCTCCAGTGACAGAACTATAAATGTTCTACTGAGCTTTTCTTCTTCATGCTTTTTTTCAATCAACATGTCTGAGAGTTTTGTGTAAAGCAGTACTTTGAACGTATAAACCCAGAAAATATTGGCTTCAAAGAAATGATTGGTGATGTTTTTCTGAAGATTGCATATCACCAAGGTCATAGTAAACTTATATTAGGCATGTGGTATTACTGAGGAGGAACTGGTCAATTCTATTATAGCTGAACAGGGCTCTTGAGAACTGAAGAATGACATCAAGACAGGAACGATACAGGAGGGGTGAGTCATCCCAGGGAATTTGTGCTGATTTATTAGAAAATGCATTTGTAGTACCGTTTCACCTGTTTGTGGAAATAAAAAGTCTGTGGAGCAGTGCATTGATTCAAGCTGAATGTTTATGTTGATTCTGAACTGACCCTTTTCTGGTTTATGTTAAAATTTCCTTTTTCTGTGAAGAGGGTACATGGTCAATTTTAAAAAGTTTTTATTTTAAGGAAAGACACAAACAAAAAAACAAATAATACCGACTTTGTGTGGTTTACTCACCTACTTGCGTTTTCTTTTGGAGAAGGCGATGGTCTATGAGTTTCCGAGATTTTGGATGCGTGCCTGTATATAACCTTTAAAATTGTTGAAATTACACAAATTAACACTGCATAAAGGACCCTCCTTTAGACAACTAGGACTGTCCCTCCACTGGGTGAGGTGAGGTGGACACCTGGGTGTGGGGCTCCACTGGGCTTTCACCATAAAGGGCTCAGCTTCTCACTCCGCACCAGGAACCTCTGCAGAGAGAGCTCCCTGTCTCCACTTAGCTGCTGTGCAGGCTTGGAGGGGAGGACAGTGTGATCCATGCTGGAGAAGGTGCAGCTGGGACAGTGTAAGGACAAATTTTTAGGATGGAGAGGCTTGTATCTAGGTTCGGCTCTGGTAAACAAGTAACTTGTCTGCCGGATGACCTTCTCCTGCTCCTTGGGAGCCTGGCCAGTTCCTGGGGAGGATAAAGGAATGTTTTTGATAAACAGGTGGGCATGATTCGTCTTGGCTCTCTGGCCAAGATCCGAGACAGGATGCACTGCTTGCCTAAAATCTTGGCAATGAGCCACCTTTGTCTTGGGGGCTTTAAGAGGGAGCCAGAGCAAGCCTCTGCTGCTGCTGTTTCATCCTGGGGGAACACGCAGTCAAACTGAACGTTGAATGTGCTGGTGATGATTACTGATGATATTTGGGTTTCAGTATGGATCCTTTTCCAGTGCTGTGTGAAGATTGCCTAGTGGTAAATTCCCGGGTTGAGTCCCCTACTCTTAGGGACTCCCCCTCCCTCCCTGTTCTTTCTTTCTCTCTCTCTCTCTCTCTCTCTCTCTCTCTCTCTCCTACTTCTTAAAATTTGCTACTTAAATAAACTGCTTGTTTCTTAATATTACAAGGCTTGATGCGTATTTCTTGCAGATCAAACTGAAAGTAATTAAGTCTGTGCACAGCAGACAGCTGAAAAAACAATTTGCTGTCACAGACAGAAACAAGCTCTGTTAGTACAAGAGCCCCGTCTTCAACTCAGGGAGGCTGCCGTGGTGCTGGTCCCAGGGATGTGTGAGTTTAACCAAAGGCAAGGGATCCTAGAGTCTTTATAAGAGTGTCCAATGGAGCACAGACTTACAGACCCAATATGTCAAGGCTGTGACCTTCATCTTCCTTCTCTTTAGGTTGCCATGACCCAGCGGGGCTTCCTGCTGCTCCTCCTTGTGGCCACAGGATGGCAAAGTGCAGGTGAGTCCTCACACTGGGAGCAGCAGGTTCCCAGCTCAGCTTTGGAGCTTAACAGCAGAACGAGGCTGGATCCAGGCTAGAGAGGGTGTTTCTTTTTTTTTTTTTTTAACTTTTATTTAATAAATATAAATTTCCAAAGTACAACTTTTGAATTATAGAGGCTTTCCCCCTCATAACCTCCTTCCCATCTGCAACCATCCCATCTCCCACTCCCTCTCCCATCCCATTCTTCATCAAAATTCATTTTCAATTATCTTTATATACAGAAGGTCAACTTAGTATATACTAAGTAAAGATTTCAACAGACTGCATTCACAGATCGACAAGTATGTGGGCTGATTGCTCATTTCTGGAGACTCGGGGTACAGAGCCATAGCTGGGAGGGTGTTTCCCGTGGCACTGGCTGGGGCCAGGTTCTGTGCCTCTGTGTGATCCTGTGGAGGCTCCAGTGAAACTGTCTGTCCTGTGCTATTCCTCATTCTGTGGTCTTGACCTTGAGTTTCCATGGGAAGGGCATAGTCAGCTTTATGCTCAGAAATGTTGTCTTGATGATTTTCCTAAAAAATCAGAGTGATGTCATCTTAACATCTGTATTTTATTTCTTGTTTCCTTTTTTTTTCCATGAAAAAATGTTTTTAGATATCTTTTTCATTAATCTTCACAAAGCTCTGTTTGGTAGCTTATTTGAGGAACAAGGATGATGAGGCTTCATTATGTGAAGTTAAATCTAAGGATACAGTGGTGAGGGTTGGGTCCCTTGCACTTGAACACCCCTGCCCTTGCAGATCATAGTTGTTCCCATTCCTACAGACATTTAGAGCAGTTTACAGAGCTGGAGTTACATACAATGGTCTTCATTCTGTGCCTCTGTTAGTCTCCTGGCCACTGTCTCCCTCTTCCCTACATCACACCTCAGGTTCAGCCATGTTAAGCTATTTAATTTTTTGAGTAGGTTGAATTATGATTTCTTTTTTTTACATGGTCTTGGATATGGTGTTCCCCCTGTCTTTAATTCACTTCCCTTTCATCCTACAGAGAAATCTTGTATATTTCCTAAGAACACACTTGGGGGTCGCCTGGACTCAGAATCCTCTTGGGTCTCACACATCCCATCCTGACGACTCCTGCCTCCATTCTGGCCTATCCCCTCTCATATCACACACTTTGGTTTGCTGGCATGTCTAGCTCTTTTCATTTATTCTTCTCCATATAATTTTGTTGAGTATCCATTCGTCCCTGGGGAGGCAATTCGTGGGGATGTTGAGTGTGTTGGAATGCCCAGTGTCTAGGGCAAGGAGGGTCACAGTTGGTGTAAAGTGGAGGGGTTGTGCATGCAGCCTGCTGAGTGCAGGGTCAGCAGAGCTTTATGGAGCTGATCTGGGTCTCCCAGGGCTGTGGATCGCGGGCAGCTGGGCACTGCAGTAGGGGTACAATGGTTTTGGGATCTGGGACAAAAGGACACTGGGTTTTTTGTCAAAGCAGGAATGAGATTCGAACTCTTCTTGTTCTGTAGCTGTGGCCTATACAGATCCCTCGGAATGGAACTGTTCGTATTCTCCAAATCTGCCCAGAAGCTGCAAGGAAATCAAACAGGAGTGCCCTAAATCACGCGGTGAGTGCTGAGACATCTAGGCAAAACCAGGCAGTGTGGTCAGGGTCTGTCCTCTGAGAGTGTAGTTTCCTTTAGAAGTTTTGAAAAACTTGTGGCAAAATATACATATAAATATATAAGTTCTATAATAAATATATTTATAAATATTCTTTTTGCACATTGTAGGTCTGCCCTAGGCACAGGGCCAAGAACTCTTGAACCTGGGGTGCTTGCAGCAGCCTTAGGCACGTGTGGTAAAGGATGCAGGGTCGGGGAGACATTACGCTGTGTTCCTGGTTCCCAGGGCCTTTCTGGGTTATGATGAGCCCCACCAAGAGCTTGCATATCTGGTCCTCTCTACAGCCTGTATTTCCTCTGTACTGAGAATGGGGTCATCTACTAGACCTCTGCGATATGGCCTCAGGGGGTGGTGGCTGGACTCTGGTGGCCAGTGTGCACGAGACCTCATGGCTTGGGAGTGCATGTTGGGTGATAGATGGTCCAGTCAGCAGGGCAGCGGAGCAGATTACCCCGAGGGGGAAGGCAACTGGGCCAATTACAACACCTTTGGGTCTGTGGAGGCAGCCACAAGTGATGACTACAAGGTAGGTACCATGCCTCTTTCCCACCACTTGGGCAAGGTGAGGAGTTGAGTTTGCAGGGCCACATGCAGGCAGGAGGGAGAGCTCTCGGGTAGGGACATGGAGTAGGGTTGGAGAAGAAGGCTTAGATGTCTACATGATCGACTGGAGTAGTGGTGGGGAGTCATTGTTTGCTGAACGTGGGGTTGTCTGAGGCTGCTGTCCATGTCCCACCTGAGCCCCGAGCCACCAGCTCAACCAGGGCTGCCCATGGGGGTCTTCTGCCAGATGGGACCTCCTGGGCTGGTTGTCTCAGTATGTGCTGCTCCCCAGAACCCCGGCTACTACGACATCCAGGCCCAGGACCTGGAAATCTGGCACGTGCCCAACAAGACGCCCCTGCAGCACTGGAGGAACAGCTCCCTGCTGAGGTACCGCACCAACACTGGCTTCTTCCAGCATCTGGGACACAATCTGTTTGGCCTCTACCAGGTACACAGGGCTCTGGATGTGGGCACTTTGGTGAACAGGGAGCATGTGTTAGGGGTGGTGCAAGTCAGCTCTGTTGGTCCCACATAACCTCTGAGCACCTGTGCTTGCCTGTTTCTCCTGCTTGTGGTTCACTGTGAATCCATGTCCTGCCTCTCCCAGAAGTCTGAGCAAAGGAAGGGCGGAGAACTGTGGAGTCTGGGGAGAGAGGCAGGGACTAGGAGCTTGGGACTATTGGAGAGACATAGCTCTGGGGAGAAAGGAATCAGAGTTATTGAAAGTGGTTTCTGAATTATGAATTGGCTTGTAGGAATACCTACCTTGTCACAGTTTGGCAGCTGCTCCACTCTCCTCACTCAACTCCTCTTTTACACTTTGCAGAAATACCCAGTGAAGTACAGCTCGGGGAAGTGTTGGACTGACAACGGCCCAGCGATTCCTGTGCTCTATGACTTTGGTGATGCTGAGAAAACTGCATCTTATTACTCACCTCTGGGTTGGAGTGAGTGCCACCATTAACCTTTTGGTGCCTTCACGGGAAATTATCACTGACAGTTCATTATTGCTGGTATTCACTGAGCACTTACAACATGCCTGACTGTTCTCTAGGAACTCAACATGGTCTTCTGTCATTTATTTATCATGAGACAATGATGACATGATAATCCCATTTCTGAGAAAATTAGTACAGAAGAGATCCAATATGCTTGACTAGGGTATAGCTTCACTAACGTAAGTTGCTTAAGTTGCTCCTGATATGATCAAAAGTGGGAATTTACCTCTTGTAAGAGTTAAGGAAAGGCACAAGATACTGTTCCCAGGAAAGAAAAACTGGCAATGTGATGAGAGAAAGTAATTTCTGTACTGAAGAATAAGCTATTAATGATCATAAGACAAACTTTTTTTTAAAGACTTATTTATTTGTTTAAAAGTCATAGTTACACACAGAGAGAAGGAGAGGCAGAGAGAGAAAGATCTTCCATCTGCTGGTTTACTCCCTAGATGGCTGCAATAGCTGGAGCTGTGCTGATGCGAAGCCAGGAGCCTGGAGCTTACTGCAGGTCTCCTAGTGTGGGTGCAGGGGCCCAAGGACTTGGGCCGTCTTCTACTGCTTTCTTAGGCCATAGCAGAACCGAGTGGAGCAGCTGGGACTTGAATTGGCACCCATATGTGATGCTAGCACTGCAGGTGGTGGTTTTACTTGCTATGGCAAAATGCCGGCTCCACAACAAATATTTTAGCATAGTAATATTGCAAGTGTTAAATCTCAGTTGGGCAAAGTCATTTGGGTTATGTTTTTCTGTGTGGATGAGGGGAGTGATGATGATGAGGATCCATATCTGGCGATTGGAGAAGTGTGAAGAGAAGCAGGTGGTGACACCTGATCATGGCTGATCCTTGCTGGATCTTGTAAGGTCTTCTTGGTGATCTCCCTGTTGAGTCTCATTTCTCCTCCAAGTCCTAGACAGAGGAGCATCCCTGTGTAAAGTCCCAGGGTTAGTTCTGTCTTTCTACACAGAGGGAATTTCCCACAGGGGCTAGTTCAGGATTCAGCTGCACCTGTCACTGGCCACAGACAGAGGTGCTGGGTTGGACTGTAGGCTGGACTCTGGCCTTAAGGAATCACTTATCAGGTCAAGCTGTTTCTAGCCCCTTCTTTTTAATATTTCACTTTCTTTTCCTTTTCTTTTTCAGTTGAATTTGTTGCCAGATTTGTCCAGTTCAGGGTGTTTAAGAATGAGGGAGCAGCCAATGCACTGTGTGCTGGAATGAGAGTTAGTGGCTGTAACACTGAATTCGTGAGTTTTCTTGGAGACCAGTTCCATGTGGGTGTGTGTATAGGTGCATATGTTTATGTGTGCTTGTATAGATGTATGTGTGTGCATGTGTATAGGTCTATGTGTGTGTGTATAGGATTGTTTGTATGTGTGTATAGGTGTCTCTTTGTGAATGTATCTTGTTATACCTGTGTGTATCTTTACTCTCTTGCTCTCATATACTTTACTATCATAATTCTGTCGTATGAACAGAACTTACTTTAATGGGGTTCACCAAGATGTATGGATGAATAACATGTTCAGAATCATTGGTGTGTGAGAAATCCTGTTGTGTTGAGTGAGCAGCAAGGTGTTGTGTAATTTTGTAGCATGAGGTAGAGCCAGGGGCTGATGATGGAAATACTTACAGGAACCAGAACATGGAGGGACTTTGTCTAATGTTAACGATTTGGAATATATATTTTGGAAGATGGAAATCATTGGAGAATTTTAAAGAGGACTGTCCTGATCAACTTTGTTGTTACTAAGATGATGCCAGTGTGTGTGTATGTGTGTAGAAGATGTGGATTCAAGGGGAGAAAATTAGTGGCAAGGACAGTTTGAATTAGGTGCAAATATTATTGTAGAAGAGGGTGGATCCGAGTCATGTCTTTTATAAATTTTTAAAGAATTTATTCACTTTTTAAAGTTAGAGTTACAAAGAGAGAGGGAGGGAGGGAGGAAGGGAAGAGAAAGAGAGAGGGAGGGAGAGAGCTAAGAGTGAGAGAAAGAGAGCGAGAGCAAGAGAGAGAGAGAAAGAGAGAGAGAGAGAGAGAGATGTCTTCCATCTGCTGGTTCACTCCCCAAATGGCTGCAAAGGCCGGGGTTTGGCCAGGCTGAAACCAGGAGCTAGGAGATTTTTCTGGGTTTCCCACGTCAGTGTAGGAACCCAAGCACTTGGACCATTTTCTGCTCATTTCCCAGGTGCATTGCAGGGAGCTGGATTAGAAGTGGGGCAACTTGTCTCAACCAGTGCCCATTTAGGATGCCTGCATTGTAGGCATCAGCTTTACCTACTATGCCACAATGTTGGCCCAGTCAGTGTGTTCTTGATAAGGTTGGATGAGCATGGATGGATTCCAGAGACACACAGATGATAGACTGAACATGTTTTGATTATCAGGTGATTTTGTGGGCAAAGGAAATGAAGACATTAGGTGTTTGTTTTGGTGTTTTCAGTTACTAAAGATAGGGTGCAGAACTTTTCAAGGTAAGTGGACAGAGTCTTTTTTTTTTCTCAGTGGAGATGAAATACCTGTGAGATATCTGAGTAGACACACCTTTGAGTTGATTGTATATGGAGGTCTCAAGTGTAAGCAATATCTGGACAGGAATGAGAGATTTGGGACTTAGTGCTGTTGGATGATGCTTTAAAGTTATGAGACGTTGAGCCAGCATAACAGGAAACTGAAGTGTATACTGAGCCTTAAGTGTTTAGGACATGTGCAGATGAATGCTCGGTGGGTCTGAGAATAAATGCTTTGAAGGATAGATAGAAGGGCCAGTGTTTTGATGCAATGGGCTAAGCTGCTGCTTGGGACAACTGCATCCCATATTTGAGTGCCTTGTTTGAGTTTGACTACTGTGCTTGGTATCCTGTTTCCTTTTTTTTTTTTTTTAAAGGATTTATTTTTTTAAAGGATTTTATTTGTTTGAAAGGTAGAGTTACAGACGGTGAGAGGGAGAGACAGAGAGAAAGGTCTTCCATCCACTGGTTCACTCCCCAAATGGCCACAATGGCTCAGCTGAACCAATCTGAAGCCAGGAGCCTGGAGCTTCTTCCAGGTCTCCCACATGAGTGCAGGAGCTCAAGGACTTGGGCCATTTTCTGCTTTCCCAGGCCATAGCAGA
This sequence comes from Oryctolagus cuniculus, assembly GCF_964237555.1. Lineage (NCBI taxonomy): Eukaryota > Metazoa > Chordata > Mammalia > Lagomorpha > Leporidae > Oryctolagus > Oryctolagus cuniculus. Next base: position 37,891,288 of record NC_091438.1, read on the forward strand.
GAGCTGGAGCAGATGCGAAGCAGCTGGTACTAGAACCAGCGCCCACATGGGATGCTGGTGCCACAGGTGGAGGATTAACTTACTGGGCCATAGCACTGGACCATGTACCCTGCTCCCTTAAATGCTGTTGGGAGGCAGCAGATGTTGGCTCAAGTACTTGAGTCCCTGCCAGTCAAGTGGAGTTCCTACCTCCTGATTTCTGCACAACCCAGCTGCACTTATTATAGTCATTTTTGGATTGAATTTGCCAGTGTAAGATCTATCTCTGTTACTCTTTCTTCCTAATAAATAAAGACATTTTGTCTCTTAAAAAAAAGAAAAGTACAAAAGAATTAAGAAGGTCAGTACTGTTGAATCCTGTGGAGGACAGGGTTTTGGGGGAGGGAGTGGTCAAAATCTCATAGTTTCTGGCCAAGGACTCCAGAGAACTTGGCCATTAATCACCCACTGGTGTCAGCAGTGAATCTCAGACTTCTTGTATCCCTTCTTTGTGTTCCCAGCACTGCATTGGTGGAGGAGGATTCTTCCCGGAGGGCAATCCCAGGCAGTGTGGGGATTTCTCCGCCTTTGACTGGAGTGGATATGGAACTCATCAGGGTTATAGCAGCAGCAGGGAGATCACCGAGGCAACTATGCTGATGTTCTACAGATGAGAGCTCTGTGGTGTGGGACCAGGAAGCCATCTCCAAATCCCAGACTGTCAGAGACAGAGGAACTGGAATTGTAATAAGGAGGGGGAAGAATAAAGTACATCAATTTGCAGCTCTACGTGTCTTTGATTCTTTCTATAAGTCAGCTAACAACCTGGGAGATATATAAAAGAGCACGTAGTTGTTCTAGTGAGTTCCAACACGAATATTCTGTGCTTGGAACACAAGTAACCCCTCTTTCTAGGAAGTCCTGAATGAGGCACAGGGGCAAGTATTTCAAGTTAATTTCTCCCTAATGTATTTTCTTTTTCCCAAAGAAACTTTTTATTTAAGGAATACCAGCTTCATGCATTTCATAAGTACAACTTAGGAATATAGTGATTCCCTAATGTATTCTTAGTGACTGAGTAAAGTCTTCAATACAAAATACCTTATAAAAGAACACTGATTAGATTTGGCAGAAACACAGGAAACAGAGGGCATAATTACCCACTGCATTTTTTTTCTGTTTTTTTTTTTAAATTTTATTTAATGAACATAAATTTCCAAAGTACAGCTTATGGATTACAATAGCTCCGCCCCCCATAACTTCCCTCCCACCCACAACGCTCCCCTCTCCCGTGCCCTCTCCCCTTCCACTCACATCAAGATTAATTTTCAATTATCTTTATATACAGAAGATCAATTTAGCATCTATTAAGTGAAGATTTCCACAGTTTGCACCCACACAGAAACATAAAGTGTAAAATACTATTTGAGCACTAGTTATAGCATTAATTAAACACCTAAGAGTAATTGTGTATTAATTACAGAGTTCAACCAATAGTTTTAAGTAGAACATAAAAATATACTAAAAGGGTAAAGTATTAAGTTCTTTTTTTGTTTGTTTGTTATATAGTTTTTTTTATTTAATAAATGTGAATTTACAAAGTGCAACTTTTGTGTTGTTGTGGCTCCCCCCCCCCCACCTCCCTCCCTCCCGTGGCCCACCCCTCCCCCACTCCCTCTCCCATCCGGCCCTTCACTGATTTTCATTTTCAATTACCTTCATATACTGAAGATCAACTTAGTATACACTAAGCAAGGATTTCAACAGGCTGCACTCACACAACCACACAAGGTATAGGGTATTATTCGACTAGTAGTGTTGTTTTTAAGTTTCATAGTAAAATACATTAAGGACAGAGATCCTATGTGGGGAGCATGTACCCAGTGACTCCCGTTGTTGATTTAACAATTGGCACTCTTATTTATGACGTCAGCAACCACCTGAGACTCTTGCTAGTCTAGGCTATGGAAGCCCCTTTAGTTCACCAACTCTGAACTTGTTTAGTCAAGGCTGTATCACAGTGGAGGTTCCTTCCTCCCTTTGGAGAAAGGCGCCTCCCTCCTTGATGGCCTGTTCCTTCTGCTGGGGTCTTGTTCACCAGGATCTTTCATTTAGTTTTTTTTTTTTTTTTTTTGCCATGGTGTCATGGCTTTCCATGCCTGTGAGACTCTCATGGACCTTTTAGCCAGATCCGAATGTCCCAAGGGTTGATTCTGAGGCAGGAGTGCTGCCATTCTATGAGTCTGCTGTGTGTCCTGTTTCCCCCGCAGGATCATTCTCTCCCTTTTAATTCTATCCTTCATTATTTGCTTACACTGGCCTTATTTGTGAAATCTCATTGACACATACCCTATCTTTTTGATCGGTTGTGTATTTATACTTATCACTTTACCAAGTGCGCTGGCATTGGTACCTGCCTCCTTGGTAAGATTGGGTTGAAATCCCCTGGCACATTTCTAGTTCCACCATTGGAGGTAAGTCCGAGTGAGCATGTGCCAACCTATATATCTCCTCCCTCTCTTATTCTGCTACCTTGGCAGTCAGGACAGTCTTCCCAGGGATGGATGTGGTTGGGACATCTGGAATCTCATCTTGTCCCCAAAGGGACAAATACCATATGTTCTCCCTGATCGGTGACAACTAACCAACCACAACAAAGGAAACCTGTTGAAGTGAAATGGACACCATGAGAAACAGTGACTTGATCAACCCTTATCATCACCGTTGATGTACAATTTAATACTATATCCCTTTTAGTATTTTTGTTTGTTCTACTTAACACCATTGGTTGAGCTATGTAATTAACACAAAATTATTTTTAGGTGTTTAAATTAACTGAAAAGTGATCTTTCTTAAATATAAGAGTGGGAATAAGAGAGGTAGGGAATGTGCAATTTGGGACATGCTCAAGCTGACTTGCCCCAAGTGGTGGAGTTGGGAATGTGCCAGGGGATTCCAGTACAATCCCATCAAGGTGGCATGTACCAATGCCACCTCACTAGTCCAAGTGATCAATTTCAGGTCACAATAGATCATAATTATAGGTCTAAGAGTCAAAGGGATCACATAGGCAGGACTGGTGTCTGCTAATGCTAACTGATAGAATAAAAAAGGGAGAGAATGATCCAACATGGGAAGCAGGATACACAGCAGACTCATGGAATGGCAGTTGTCCTGGACAGCACTCTGGCCTCAGAATCAGCCCTTGGGGCATTTGGGTCTGGCTGAGGAGCCCATGAGAGTGTTTTAGGCATGGAAGGCCAAGACACTCTGGAAAAAAAAAAGACCTAGATGTAAGATCTCTGCGAGTGAGATCCTACTGGAGAGAACGGGCCATCAAGGAGGGAGGTGCCTTTCTCTGAGGGGAAGAGAGAGCTTCCACTTTGACTATGGCCTTGTCGAAATAGGATCAAAGTTGGCGAGCTCAGGGGGCTTCCATGGCCTTGGCAACTCATGACTAGAGCCTGGGGAGATTGCTGACGCCTTAAACAAGAGTGTCAATTTGTTAAGTCAACAACAGGAGTCACTGTGCACTTGCTCCCCATGTAGGATCTCTGTTCTTAATGTGTAGTTTAATGTGAATTAATGATATGACTAGTGCTCAAACAGTATTTGGCACTTTGTGTTCTGGTAGGGACAAACTGATGAACTCTTTACTTAATATATACTAAATTGATCTTCTGTATATAAAGATAATAGAAAATGAGTCTTGGTTTGAATGGAATGGGAGAGGGGGCGGGAGATGGGAGGGTTGTGGGTGGGAGGGAAGTTATAGAGGGGAAAAGCCATTGTAATCCATAAAGTGTACTTTGGAAATTTATATCTACTAAATAAAAGTTAAAAAAAAGTAGCATAGGCAATAGCATCAAAGTGTGTTGCCTTGAGGCAGCAGTGATGGTTCTAGTGACTGGGATCCTGGCACCCTGGTTGGGGAACTGGCTTGAGTACCAGGCTCCTAGCTTGAGCCTGTCCCAGTCTTACATGTTTGGGGCAATTGGAGAGTGAACCAGGGGATTCAGGCTGTCAGTGTTTGTCTATATGCCAGTCTTTCTCTGTATCTCAAATGAATAAATTAAAAAAAATAGAAAATGTAATAAAGGAAAATCTCTACAATAGATGTGAGATACTATAAGAATCCAATGAAAATCCAAACTATTTGCAAACAGTTCACATTCAGTATTGAAGAGACATCAGTTCAATGTATTTCACATAAAGTCTGCTGGATTGTGTGTGTGTGTGTGTGTGTGTGTGTATGTAAAATCTAAATGACAAAAAAAATTTTATGTCATGGAAAACACCAAGAATAAACAAGAGTTCTTCAGTGGAATAAGAATGGATGCCCCGTGTTCCTGGATTGTCACACGTTTTATTACATAGAGTTTGTCTTTCTGTAATTCATTAAACAGTCAATATTTTATATCCTTTTTGTTTGTGTGTTAGTTTTTACAGTAAAACTTCATTTACTTACTGTTTTAAAACAAGGAAAGTGTAGCCAAGGCACCTGGAGGAGGTGGTTGGGGAGGGATTTTTCTTCACACTGTTCTCTCTCAGGACACAATTATTGACTTAGTTACATTTTGAGTTATTTTGACAGGGGTTGACTCTTGTGAGACATTTAAACCCACTAGAAGCAACTCTATCCAAAGCCATTTGGGGAGTGAACCAGAGGATGGAAGACCTCTCTATCTCTCACTCTTTTAATTGTGCCTCTCAAATAAATAAATAAATGTTTTATAAAGACTTTTTAATTTTTTTTTATTTGAGAGGTAGAATTACAGAGAGGGAGAAACAGAGAGGAAGGTCTTGCATTCACTGGTTCACTCTCCAAATAAACACAACAGCAGGGTTGATCTGAAACCAGGAGACAGGAGTTCCTTCTTGATCTCCCACATGGGTGCAGGTGCCCAAACGCTTGGGCCATCTTCCTCTGCTTTCTGAGGCCATAGCTGAGAGCTGGAGAGGAAGAGGAGCAGCAGGTACAGGAACTGGTGCCCATGTGAGATTCTGGTGCCTCAGGCAGAGGTTTAACCCACCAAGCCACAGTGCCGGACCCAATAAATAAACTTTCAAAAAACCTCAGTACACAGGACAAAAAAAAAACCCATATGACAAAAAATAATGAGAAAAAAATAATGGAGATGAAATTTAGCTAGAAATGGTGAGAATCATTTCCTTTTAAAATATTTGCTTATTTTTCCATAGTGACAGAAATGGGGAAGAGAAAGAGACAGAGATCTTACATCTGTTTTTTTTTTTTTTTTAAGATTCTTTATTTATTTGAGAGTCAGAGTTACAGAGGGGGCAAGGCAGAGGCACAGAGACTGAGATCTTCCATCCACTGGTTCACTCCCCAGATGGCCACAATAGCCAGGGATGACCAGGCTGACCCAGGAGTCCGGAGCTTCATCCAGATCTCCTACGTGGATGCAGGGGCCCAGGGACTCGGGCCATCTTCTGCTGCTTTCCCAGGCAAATTGGCAGGGAGCTGGATGGGACGTGGAGAGCCGGGACTTGAATCAATGCCTGTATGGAATGCCAGTGCTGCAGGTACTGGCTTCCCCCACTATGCAACAGCACTGGCTCAGTTGTTTCACTCCCCAAATTGCAGCAATAACAAAGCTTGTGTCAGGCCAATGCTAGTGGACAGCAACCCCATGAGGATCTCCCCCATGGGTATCAGGGGCCCTAGTACTTGGCTATCCTCTGGTGTCTTGCCAGGCATATTAACGGTCAGCTGGACAGAAGCAGGTGGCAGGCATTCAATGGATGTGAGAGTCCCAAATGGCAGCTGAAACTGTTGCTCAAACCCTGATCCCTATCTCTGTAATGTGACCAGGGAAGGAACTTGATGTCAGATGCTTCAGAATCAATCCCAGCTGAGATGCTGAGTTTGAGGCCATTGGGATTATGTCATTCCCCTTGCCAGAGACTGCATCACGAGCGAGCATGTGCTGTGGGCTGAGTTGTGTCCACCCAAAATTGTTATGCTGAAGTCCTAATACCCAGGCCTCAGCATATGATTTTTTGTTTTTAAAGATTTTATTTATTTTACTTGAAATTAGGAGTTATACAAAGAGAGAAGGAGAGGGAGATGGAGAGGGAGGGAGGGAGAGAGAGAGAGAGAGAGAGAGAGATCTTCCAACTGTTGGTTTACTCCCCAGATGTCCGCAATGGCTGGAGCTGTGCCAATCCAAAGCTAGGAGCCAGGAGCCTCCTCTGGGTCTCCCACACAGGAGCAGGGGCCCAAGGACCTGGACCATCCTCCACTGCTTTTCCAGGCCTTAGCAGAGTGCTGGACTGGAAGTAGAGCAGCTGGGTCTCAACTGCTGCCCGCATGGGATGCTGGCACTATAGACCAGGGCGTTAACCTACTGTCCCACAGCACCAGCCCCAACTTTATTTATTTTTTTTTAAGATTTATTTTTTTTTTTTTTGACAGGCAGAGTGGACAGTGAGAGAGAGAGACAGAGAGAGAAAGGTCTTCCTTTGCCGTTGGTTCACCCTCCAATGGCCGCCGCTGCAGCCGGCGCACCGCGCTGATCCTGGCAGGAGCCAGGAGCCAGGTGCTTTTCCTGGTCTCCCATGGGGTGCAGGGCCCAAGCACCTGGGCCATCCTCCACTGCACTCCCTGGCCATAGCAGAGAGCTGGCCTGGAAGAGGGGCAACCGGGACAGAATCCGGCGCCCCAACCGGGACTAGAACCCGGTGTGCCGGCGCCGCAAGGTGGAGGATTAGCCTATTGAGCCACGGCGCCGGCTATAAGATTTATTTATTTATGTTTAAGGTAGAGTTACAGAGAGTCAGGGGTCTTCCATATTCTGGTTCACTCCTCAAATGGCCACAATGACTGGAGCTGAGTGGATCCGAAGCCAGGAGCCAGGAGCTTCTTCTGGGTCTCCCATGTGGATGCAGGAGCCCAAGGACTTAGGGCATCTTCCACTGCTTTCCCAGGCCATAGCAGAGACCTGGATCAGAAGTGGAGCAACCGGGACTAAAACCAGTGCCCTTATGGGATGCTGGTATGCAGACTTGGCTTTACCCACTATGCCACAGGGCCGGCCCCTGTGACAGTTTTTTAAGGAGGGTCTTTAAAGATGTGACTTTGTGAGGAAGACGTTGTTAGGTGGGCTCTGATAGTATGACTGGCTTCTTTATAAGAGGAGGAAACACAGTCACACAGAGGAAACCAGGGAAGAATGCACAGTGACCACAGTAGCGCCTAGAATGTGGCCCCCTGCAAGCTAAGGCTGGAGGCCTGAGAAGAGCGCAGAGCTGGCCACATGTCACTCATGGGCTTGCAGCCACCAGAACTGAGGCCCAGACAATTTGCAGTGCTTTGGCCACAAGTGTGGCATTCTGTTATGGCAGCCATCCTGACCTAGTGAGCATGTGATTCCTCTCTGGGCAGCCAGACAAGGGGAAAAATGGACTAGGGTTCTGGGAAATGCAGGCTGCCTCCTAAGACAGATCCAAAAGGAGTGGTGTTTGGCTAGTAGCTAAGCCGGTACTGAGAAATGCCTCCTCCCACCTTGGAGTGCCTGTCTTAGAGTTTTGGCTCAGCTTCAAGTCCAGGTTCTGGGTTATGTGTACCCAGGAGGGACAGGTGATGCTGGAATCAGCTGAGTTCTCATCACCCCCCTGAGAGCTGAAAGCTGCATCACAGATGCAGATGTGAACCGGGAGGACGAGTCAGGCAATGGACACAGTCACTGTCGGACGATGGTGGTCGAAGGGGTGACCTCCCTACTACAGATTTTCATTTTCCCTAGATTCTTAGATGCTGTCCATTGCAAATTAGTCCATGATTCATGTATCCCTGAGAATGAGATGCTAATGTTGCTGAAAATCCAAAGCATTTCAAAAATCAATGAGAAAAGTATGAAAGAGCTATAAATGTTCTACTGAGCTTTTCTTCTTGGTGCTGTTTTTTAACTCAGCATTTTTGAGGATTTCGTTTAAAGCAGTACTTTGAACATATAAACCCAGAAAATATTGACTTAAAAATGATTTGTGATTTTTCCTGAAGACTGCTTATCACCGAGGCTGCAGTAAACTTATGTTAGGTATATAGTTTTATTGAGGAGGATCTGACCAATTCTATTGTAACTGAACATGACTTTTAGGTCCTAAAGAATGACATCAGGACAGGAATGATACAGGAGGGGTGAGGCATTGCAGAGAATTTGTTCTGATTTATTCCCAAATGCATTTGTAGCAAAGTTTCACCAGTCGATGGAAAATGAAAAAACAAAACAAAACAAAACAGAGGCGAGTCTCTGTAACCATGCATTTATCAGCCTGAATGTTTATGTTGATTCTGAAATGACCCTTTTCTGCTTTGTGTTAAAATTTTCTTTTCCTGTGAAGATGGTACATGGTTAATTTTAAAAAGTTTCTACCAGAAGGAAAGATACACACACACACACACACACACACACACACTGAATAATACCAACTCTGGGTGGTTTACTCACCTACTTGTGTTTTCTTTTGGAGAAGGCGATGGTCTATGAGTTCCCCAAATTTTGGATGCATGCCTGTAAATGACCTTAGGAATTTTTTTTCAGAACTTGAAATTACACAAATTAATATTGATTTAAGGACCCTCCTTGAGAAAACTAGGGCTGTCCCTCCACTGGGCATTGAGCCCAGTGAGGTGAGGTGGACACCTGGGTGTGGGGCCCCACGGGGCTTTCACCATAAAGGGCTCAGCTTCTCACCCTTCACCAGGAGCCTCCACAGAGACTGTTCCCTGTCTCCACTTAGCTGTTGTGCTGGCTTGGAGGGGAGGACGGTGTGATCCGTGTTGGAGAAGGTGCAACTGGGACAGAAACAAGCTCTGTGAGTGCAAGAGCCCCATCTTCAACTCAGGGAGGCGGCCGTGATGTGGGTCCCAGGGATGTGTGAGTTTAACCAAAGGCAAGGGATCCTAGAGTCTTTATAGCAGTGTCTAATGGAGCAAGGACTTAGAGACTCAATATGTCAAGGCTGTGACCTTCATCTTCCTTTTCTTTAGGTTGCCATGACCCAGGGGGGCTTCCTGCTGCTCCTCCTTGTGGCCACAGGATGGCGAAGTGCAGGTGGGTCTCACACTGGGAGCAGCATCTTCCCAGCTCAACTTTGGAGCTCAACAGCAGAACTAGGCTGGATCCAGGCTAGAGAGGGTATTTTTGAGATTCACAGATCGACAGGCACGTGAGCTGATTGTTGATTTCTGGCCACCAGGGGTACAGAGCCATAGCTGATAGGGTGTTTCCCCGTGGCACTGGCTGGGGCCAGGTTCTATGCCTCTGTGTGATCCTGTGGAGGCTCCAGTGAAACTGTCTGTCCTGTGCTATTCCTCATCCTGTGGTCTTAACCTTGAGTTTCCATGGGAAGAGCATAGTCATCTTTATGCTCAGAAATGTTGTCTTGATGGTTTTCCTATAAAATTCAGAGTGATGACATCTGAACATCTGTATTTCTCTTTCTTCAGTTTTTTTTTTTTATGAAAAACAATGTTTTCAGATATCTTCTTTCTTAATCTTCAGAAAACTTAGTTCTTAGCTTATTTGAGGAATGAGGATGATGAGGCTTCATTATGTGAAGTTAAATCCAAGGATGCAGTGGTGAGGGTTGGGGCCCTTGCACTTGAACACCCCTGCCCTTGCAGATCATGGTTGTTCCAATCCTCCGGAAGTTTAGAGCAGTTTACAGAGCTGGAGTTACATACAATAGTCTTTTTTTTTTGACAGGCAGAGTGGACAGTGAGAGAGAGAGACAGAGAGAAAGGTCTTCCTTTGCTGTTGTTTCACCCTCCAATGGCCGCCGTGGCCAGCACACCGCGCTGATTCGAAGCCAGGCACCAGGTACTTATCCTGGTCTCCCATGGGGTGCAGGGCCCAAGCTCTTGGGCCATCCTCCACTGCACTCCCGGGCCACAGCAGAGAGCTGGCCTGGAAGAGGGGCAACCGGGACAGAATCCAGCGCCCCGACTGGGACTAGAACCCGGTGTGCCGGCGCCTCAAGGCAGAGGATTAGCTTGGTGAGCCGCGGCGCCGAACAATACAATGGTCTTCATTCTGTGCCTCTGTTAGTCTCCTGGCTACTGTCTCCCTCTTCCCTACATCACACCTCAGGTTCAGCCATGTTAAGCTACTTAATTTCTTCAGTAGGTAGGATTATGATTTCCTTTGTTTTTACAGAGTCTTGGATGTAGTGTTCGCCCTGTCTTTAATTCACTTCTCTTTCATCCTACAGAGAAATCTTGTATATTTCCTAAGAACACACTTGGGGGTCGCCTGGACTCAGAATCCTCCTGGGCCTCACACATCCCATCCTGACGACTCCTGCCTCCATTCTGGCCTATCCCCTCTCATATCACACACTTTGGTTTGGTTTGCTGGCGTGTCTATCTCTTTTCATTTATTCTTCTCCATATAATTTTGTTGAGTATCCATTCGTCCCCGGGGAGGCAATTCGTGGGGATGTTGAGTGTGTTGGAATGCCCAGTGTCTAGGGCAAGGAGGGTCACAGTTGGTGTAAAGTGGAGGGGTTGTGCATGCAGCCTGCTGAGTGCAGGGTCAGCAGAGCTTTATGGAGCTGATCTGGGTCTCCCAGGGCTGTGGATCGCGGGCAGCTGGGCACTGCAGTAGGGGTACAATGGTTTTGGGATCTGGGACAAAAGGACACTGGGTTTTTTGTCAAAGCAGGAATGAGATTCGAACTCTTCTTGTTCTGTAGCTGTGGCCTATACAGATCCCTCGGAATGGAACTGTTCGTATTCTCCAAATCTGCCCAGAAGCTGCAAGGAAATCAAACAGGAGTGCCCTAAATCACGCGGTGAGTGCTGAGACATCTAGGCAGAACCAGGCAGTGTGGTTAGGGTCTGTCCTCTGAGAGTGTAGTTTCCTTTAGAAGTTTTGAAAAACTTGTGGCAAAATATATATTCATATATATCAGTTGTATAATAAATATATATCAATATTCTTTTTCTTTAAATGTATGTAGCTACTACTTTTCTGAATACATATATAAGTATATACATAGGAATATATATATATATGTATATACACACAAATACACACACCCATATATAACATACTGGGTAACATTTTCCAGTTTAGATAATTTTAGTGGTTAACTCACTGTCATTAACCACCTTCCCACTGGTGTGCAGCTATCACAGGCTGCATCTCTACAACATTTTAATTTCACAGAGTGGTTGCAGACACTCAGTGCCCACTAAGCACTAACTCCATATTCTCCTTGTCCTCCAGCTGTGGTCACTGCTGCTCTACTTTCCCTCACTATGAATTTGCCTCTTCTCATCACCTCTCCGAAGGAGAACCATTAGCCCTTAGCCCTTTATGCCTGGATATTTTACTTTCATCATGTTATGAGGCTAGTCTGTGGTTTACCATTGGGTAACTCAATGCTTTTTATGCTTTTCATATGTTTACACACACACACACACACACACACACAGAGAGAGAGAGAGAGAGAGAGAGAATACTTTGTGCATCCATTTGTTGATGTGTGTTCACGTTATTCCTACATTTTGCCTCTTGCACTAATGCTGTGATGAACATCACAGATATCTGTGTGATACCTGTACAGATATCTGTGTGAGTTGCTGTGGGTGCAACTTGGGATGGAATTGCTGAGTCATGATGGTTCCATGTTGAACTTCTGAGGAATGTTGCTAAAGATTTCGGTGATTCTAGGCTCTGCCCCAGGCACAGGAAAATGAACTCTTGAACCTGGGGGATCTTGCAGCAGCCCTGGGCACACTTGGTAAAGGATGCAGGGTGGGGGAGACATTACGCTGTGTTCCTGGTGCCCAGGGCCTTACTGTGTGTGGACTGAGCCCCACCATGAGCTTGCATATCTGGTCCCCTCTACAGATGGCCTGTATTTCCTCCGCACTGAGAATGGGGTCATCTACCAGACCTTCTGCGACATGACCTCAGGGGGTGGTGGCTGGACCCTGGTGGCCAGTGTGCACGAGAACCTCATGGCTGGGAAGTGCACATTGGGTGATCGCTGGTCCAGTCAGCAGGGCAGCAGAGCAGACTACCCAGAGGGGGAAGGCAACTGGGCCAATTACAACACCTTTGGGTCTGCGGAGGCAGCCACAAATGATGACTACAAGGTAGGTACCATGCCTCTTTCCCACCACTTGGGCAAGGTGAGGCGTTGAGTTTGCAGGGCCACACGTGGGCAGGAGGGAGGGCTCTCGGGTAGGGACATGGAGTAGGGTTGGAGAAGAAGGCTTAGATGTCTTGACCACATCTTCCCCCAACAAGAAAGACCATGACGGACTGGGGTAGTGGTGGGGAGTCATTGTTTGCTGAACGTGGGGTTGTCTGAGGCTGCTGGCCATGTCCCATCTGAGCCCCGAGCCACCAGCTCAACCAGGGCTGCCCATGGGGGTCTTCTGCCAGATGGGACCTCCTGGGCTGGTTGTCTCAGTATGTGCTGCCCCCCAGAACCCCGGCTACTACGACATCCAGGCCCAGGACCTGGAAATCTGGCACGTGCCCAACAAGACGCCCCTGCAGCACTGGAGGAACAGCTCCCTGCTGAGGTACCGCACCAACACTGGCTTCTTCCAGCATCTGGGACACAATCTGTTTGGCCTCTACCAGGTACACAGGGCTCTGGATGTGGGCACTTTGGGGAACAGGGAGCGTGTGTTAGGGGTGGAGCAAGTCAGCTCTGTTGGTCCCACATAACCTCTGAGCACCTGTGCTTGCCTGTTTCTCCTACTTGTGGTTCACTGTGAACCCATGTCCTGCCTCTCCCAGAAGTCTGAGCAAAGGAAGGGCGGAGAACTGTGGAGTCTGGGGAGAGAGGCAGGGACTAGGAGCTTGGGACTATTGGAGAGACATAGCTCTGGGGAGAAAGGAATCAGGGTTATTGAAAGTGGTTTCTGAATAATGAATTGGCTTGTAGGGACTCCTACTTTTTCACAATTTGGCAGTTGCTCCACTCTCCTCACTCAACTCCTCTTTTACACTTTGCAGAAATACCCAGTGAAATATGGCACAGGGAAGTGTTGGACTGACAACGGCCCAGCGATTCCTGTGCTCTATGACTTTGGTGATGCTGAGAAAACTGCATCTTATTACTCACCTCTGGGTCGGAGTGAGTGCCATCATTAACCTTTAGGTGCCTTCACAGGAAATTACCAATGAGAGTTCATTATTGCTGGTATTCACCGAGCACTTACAACGGGCCTGAGTCTTCTCTAGAATCTCGACAAGGTCTTTTGTCATGTATTTATCATGAGACAATGATGGAGTTCGTATTTTCAGAGGAGTTAAACCTAGGTTTCTTTTTTTTAAATCCACTGCCTTAACTTGCCACCTGTAAATTACTTTCTTTTTTCTTTTCCAAATGCTGTTTTATATTTTTGTATCTTTCCCTTTTTGTTTGTCAAGAATCAAAGTAGAGAAGAAGGAATTTGTAAATTATATACAGACAATAACACTGTCACAGAAATACTCATACACTTTGTAAAATAATCCTATTTCTAAGAAAATAAATGCAGAAGTTATATAACATGCTTGAATAGGGTATACTCACACCAACTTATGTTACTCTGGATATGAAAAGAACAAAAGAAGGAAGTTGCCGCTTGCAAGCGGTAAGGCAAGGCACGGGATACTGTTCCCAGGGAAGAAAAACTGTCAATGTGGCAGAGAAATTAATTTCTGTACTGAAGGATAGCTGTTAATGATCATAAGACAAACTCCTTCTGGTATAATAAAATTGCAAGTGTTAAGTCATAGATTGGCAAAAGGTTATACTTTTCTGTGTGGATAAGTGCTGGTGATGATGGGAGGATCCACACCTGGCAATTGAAGTGTGCAGAGAAGCAGGTGGTGACACCTGACCATGGCTGATCCTTGCTGGACCTTGTAAGGTCTTGTTGATGATCTCCGTACTGAGTTTCATTTCTCCCCTATGTCCTAGGCAGAAGAGCATTCTTTTGTAAAGTCCTAGGGTTAGCTCTGTCTTTCCTCATGGAAGGAAGTTCCCACAAGGATTAGTTCAGGGTTCAGTGCATCTGTCACTGGCCACAGACAGAGGTGCTGGGTTGGACTGTATGCTGGAATTTGGGCTTAAGGTATTGATGAGCAGATCAAAACTGTTTCTAGCCCTTTGTTTGAATATTTGACTGTTTCTTTACCTCTTCTTTTTCAGAGGAATTTGTTGCCGGATTTGTCCAGTTCAGGGTATTTAACAATGAGAGAGCAGCCAACGCGCTGTGTGCTGGGATGAGAGTTACTGGCTGTAACACTGAATTAGTGAGTTTTTCTGGAGACCATTTCCATGTGGGTGTGTGTATAGGTGTGTTTGTCTCTGTGTGACTGTATATTGGTGTGCCTGTGTGTATCTATTGTCTTATTCTCATATCCTTTACTATTATAATGTGTCATATGAACAGAACTTACTTTAATGGGGTTCACCAAGATATATGTATGCATAACATGTTCAGAATCATTGGTGTGTGAGAAATCCTGGTGTGTTGAATGAGCAGCAAGGTGTTGTGTAATTTTGTAGCATGAGATAGAGCAAGGGGCTGATGATGGAAATACCTACAGGAACCAGAGCATGGGAGTATATATTTTGGGAGATGAAATCATTGGGGAATTTTAAAGAGAACTGCCCTGATCAGCTTTGGTTTTACTAAGATGATTCCAATGTGTGTGTGGAAGATGTGGATTCAAGGGCAGATAAATTAGTGGCAAGGGGAATTTGAATTAGGTTCAAGTCGTATTGTAGAAGAGGGTGTATCTGAGTCATGTCTCCTTAATTTTTTTTAAAGATTTATTTACTTTTTTAAAAGTCAGAGTTACAAAAAGAGAGGGAAGGAGGGAGGAATGGAGAGAACTAGAGAGAGAGAGAGAGAGAGAGAGAGAGAGAGAGAGAGTAGAGAATCTTCTGTGTGCTGATTCACTCTCTAAATGGCTGCAAAGGCCAGGGCTTGTTCGGGCTTGTTCTGGCTGTATCAGAAGGGAGATTCTATCAGGTCTCTAATGTGGGTGTAGGGACCCAAGCACTTGGATCATTTTCTGCTGCTTTCCCAGGTGCCTTAGCAGGGAGCTAGATCAGAAGTGGAGCAGCTGGTCTCAATCAGTGCCCATAGAGTATGCCTGCATTGTAGGTGGCAGCTTTACCCACTATGCCACAATGCTGACCCAGTCAGTGTGTTCTTGATAAGGGTGGATGAGCTCCAGAGACGCACAGGTGATAGACTGAACATGTTTTGATTACCAGGTGTTTTGGTAACTGTGTGTTTTCAGTTACCTAAGACAGGTTGCAGAACAATTCAAGGGAAGTGAACAGAGTTTTTCCTTTCTCTCAGGTGGCATTCAGATACCTGTGAGATATCTGAGTAGACACACCTTTGAGTTGGTTGTATATGGAAGTCTCAAGTGTAAGCAATATCTGGGCAGGAATGAGAGATTTGGGACTCAGTGCTGTTGGATGATGCTTTAAAGTCATGAGAAGTTGAGCCAGCATAACAGGGAAACTGAGGTGTAGACTGAGCCTTAAGTACTTAGGAAATGTGCAGATGAATGCTCAGTTGGTGGGTCTGAGAATGAATGCCCTGAATGAATGTCCTGTGTTTTGGTGCAATGGGCTAAGCTGCTGCTTGGGACAACTGCATCCCATATTTGAGTGCCTTGTTTGAGTCTTGTCCACTGTGCTTTGTAAACTGCTTCCTTTTTTGTTAAGAATTTTATTTATTTGTTTGAGAGGTAGAGTTACAGACAATGAGAGGGAGAGCCAGAAAGGTCTTCCATCCACTGGTTCACTCCCCAAATGGCCGCAATGGCTCAGCTGAACCAATCTGAAGCCAGGAGTCTGGAGTTTCTTCCGGGGCTCCCACATGAGCTTAGGAGCCCAAGGACTTGGGCCATCTTCTACTGCTTTCCCTGGCCATAGCAGAGCTGGATCAGATGCAAAACAGCTGGGACTAGAACCAGCGCCCACATGGGATGCTGGCGTTACAGGTAGAGGATTAACTTACTGCACATAGTGCTGGCCCAGGTACCCTTCCCCCTTAAATGCTGTTGGGAGGCAGCAGATGGTGGTTCAAGTACTAGAGTCCTTGCACTCATGTGGAGACAAAGATGAAGTTCCTCACTTCTGATTTTGCATGACCCAGCCTCACTCATAGTCATTTTGGGATTGAATCAGCCAGTGTAAGATCTGTCTCTCTGTCTCCCTAACTCTTTCTGTTACTCTTTCTTTCTAATAAATAAAGATTTTCTGTCTCTTCAAAAAAGAAAAGCACAGAAAAATTAAGAAAAAAGATAAATACCATTAAATCCTTTGGAGGACAGGGTTTTGGGGGAGGGAGTGGTCAAGGTCTTAGAGTTTCTGGCCAAGGACTCCAGAGAACTTGGCCATTAATTACCCACTGGTGTCAGCAGTGAATCTCAGCTCTTCTTGTGTCCCTTCTTTGTGTTCCCAGCACTGCATCGGTGGAGGAGGATTCTTCCCGGAGGGCAATCCCAGGCAGTGTGGGGATTTCTCCGCCTTTGACTGGAGTGGATATGGAACTCATCAGGGTTATAGCAGCAGCCGGGAGATCACCGAGGCAGCTGTGCTGATGTTCTACAGATGAGAGCTCTGTGGTGTGGGACCAGGAAGCCATCTCCAAATCCCAGACTGTCAGAGACAGAGGAACTGGAATTGTAATAAGGAGGGGGAAGAATAAAGTACATCAATTTGTAGCTCTAGGTGTCTTTGATTCTTTCTATAAGTCAGCTAACAACCTGGGAGATATATAAAAGAACATGTAGTTGTTCTAGTGAGTTCCAACACGAATATTCTGTGCTTGGAACACAAGTATCCCCTCTTTCTAGGAAGTCCTGAATGAGGCACAGGGGCAAGTATTTCAAGTTAATTTCTCCCTAATGTATTTTCTTTTTCCCAAAGAAACTTTTTATTTAAGGAATACCAGCTTCATGCATTTCATAAGTACAACTTAGGAGTATAGTGATTCCCTAATGTATTCTTAGTGACTGAGTAAAGTCTTCAATACAAAATACCTTAAAGAGAACACTGATTAGATTTGGCAGAAACCCAGGAAACAGAGGGTACAACCAACCACTGCATTTATTTTGCTACTTTGGCTGTCAGGAAAGTCTTCCCAGGGTTGGATGTGGTTGGGACATCTGAAATCCCAATTTGAGTTGCTTAATCAAATAGGATCCATATGTTTCACTGGGGTGTGAATAACTCATCTGTGCAAATGGAATGCTGACCAGAGCAGTACTGACTTGGGAGCAGAGCTCAGGTGTGTTATACTGTTTTCCTCAAAATGAAAGTCTAGTAATTACATTCTCTAAACCTCAACATTGCAATTTTTGTCCACTACTCATCAGGGGCAAGAGCATTTGTCCTCAAATGGGACATGAGTTGTGAGAGATAGATGTGAAATTGTCTCTCAGATTGGATTAACAAATTTAGCAATTAAATATAGGTTTGGACAACTTTTGTTTGAATTTCAAACAATAAACCATGTATTTTCTGTAAGTGAATCCTATGCAATATGTCATGTGACAACTATCCATTCTCCCAGGAACATTTGGCCATGTGTTGGTATCATCACCACTGTGGGTGTGTAAGGGTGGGGTAGGGGCTGAGGTGGAATGTGATTGATATGCACTGACTAGAGGCCACGAGTTCCAAGAAGCATCATATACTGCACAGGACATCTTCTGTGTAAAACCAAGAATGATGTGATCTGAGATGTCAACAGCAGTGTGTGGAAATGCATAGAGAGTATTGTTTAAATTCTAGAGAATGCAATGATTGGATATAAGGTCACCTGGCATTCTGCAATTCAGCATTCATGACCATAGACAATGGGATCAGTGTTTTCAGTTCCAGCAAAACCAAAGTCAGCATCACACCCAAGACTTATAAATGCCCCCCCTCCCCCCCGGAAAAATATCATTTTACCATTTTTATTTCTTGAGTTGGTTGGAACAGAGTATCTAATGTCTGTGCCTGTTTCTTGAGGGCCCTTGTCTTCCATGTGATTTAAATCTATTTACAGACTCTTACCACAGTTCCATCTTCAGTGAAAGTCAAACCAGACTCACACCATTGGTTTTTTACCTCCAAGGTTCCACTAACAATACTATTTATCCAATCAGTAATTGAACAACATGTTGAGAATTACACACCATTGCATGGCTTTGATTTTGCATTACCAAGCATAAACAAAATCTGTTCATAAAATATCTCTATGAGCTTTGCCATGTAGAGTTCTAGATGGAGGCAAACACATCAGCTGTGTGCAGCTCTGTCTGTGGGATTATGCCAAGGTCATGGGAGGAGGTGTTTGGTGCTCTTTGAGGGGTCCTGATGCTGTAACTGTCACTCTGTTTGCTGTTTTGGCTGAGCTCCTTTGAGTTATGCTGTGTCTCCTGCAGGGAGAGGCAAGTTAACGTCAATGGTTGTTCTTGGTTGAGCCTGATTTGGATGGTACTTGGTCAGCTACTTTGTGTACATCTGATTTCACTTTACTACTGCATTCCTGCTTTTCTTCCTATTCCTTTGTTCCCCTTGCAGTGCTGCGAATGTGTCCCCCCAAATTCACATGTTGACCCTAATCATCAATGTTGGGGGATAAGAGGTGGGGCCTGTGGTTGGTGGTCGGTCATGAGAGATCCTCAAGGTCACTCTCATGGGAAACAGAGTCACATAGAGAATGGACCTGGAAGGAAAAATGATGTTCTCAAGTCATGGTCAAGTCCTTTTGCCCATAAGTGTCCAATTTTCTTTAGTCCAGTTGATGGAATTCATGATTCCACCCCAGAGGACTCAAAGTCATCCCATCAGCTCTCCTGTCACTCACAGGGTCATTCATACTATTGAAGTCAATGTTGTGGATATGGGAAATAAACATTCCTTAAGTTTTTATTTTTGGTGTAATATTGATAGGAGTCTTTCAGTTCTGCCTCCTCACTCTCCAGACATGTGCATTCAGGCTACACCAGAGCAGGGAATGGAGACAAAGATACATTAGCTCCTTATTTAGTTTGAGTCTTGTAGCAAAGTGCCTTTACCATGAAGGGGTGCAGATGAGGAAGTTAGCAGCTCATTTCATCATTCAATGCAGTCATTTCTTCTCAGAAATAGGACTTGTGGTGAGATGATAAATTCCATAAAATGTGACATCTAGTTTTAGGTGATGTTGTCTTAGATATCACGGTGATAGAAGAGGTATTCTTTAAGTGTGTGAATATTGGTTCTGCCTAAGAATTATGGCCAGGGAGGCAGTCTATAACCAGAAAAATGTCTTTCCTTGTGAAGACTGTCATTCCTCTATTATAGAAATAGTCTAGTGTAATCCAACCTAATATTAGGTAGTAGGAAATCTGTCTTCTAACAAGAAGTTATGTTACATTGAGGTTCAGTATTGACCACTGATATTGATGATGGGAAACTTTCAAGTGGCTCTGGTCAGATTGGTGTTGGTGAATAGAAGGACTTGCTATTTTGTCTGTGCAATCCTCATCCCAGGTGCCATGGCTGCATCTTACATAAATGTACTAAAAAACACTGCAGTTGCTAGGGAAAGATGGTGGCTGACTTCCATCAGATGGGTCATCTTATCATTCTGGTCATTGAGTTCCTCCTTGATAGGAGATGCTCTCTGGTGCACACTACCTGGAATAATGCTCTGAAGATTTTGTGCTTGTTCCTAAATGTCGACTCCTATTGTTTTCCATGTTTTTGGCCAGCAATCTAATCTTTTTTTAAGATTTATTAATTTTTATTTGAAAGTCTGAGTTACACAGAGAGGAGAGGCAGAGAGAGAGAGAGAGAAGTCTTCCATCTGATGGTTCACTCCCCAGTTGGCTGCAATGGTTGGAGCTGCACCAATCAGAAGCCAGGAGTTAGGAGCTTCTTCCAGGTGTACCATGTGGGTGCAGGGGCCCAAATATTTGGGCCATCTTCTACTGCTTTCCCAGGCCATAGAAGAGCTGGATCAGAAGTGGAGCAGCTTGGATTCGAACCGGCACCCATATGGGATGCCAGCGCTTCAGGCCAGGGCGTTAACCCACTGGGACACAGCACCCGCCCCTGATCTAATCTTTTAAAGATTTTTTTTTTTTTTATCAAATAAGGAAGAGAGGAGAGAACTTCCACTTTGCTATGGCATTGTCTAAATACTGAAAAAAATTCTGTGAATTCAAAAGGCTTCCATACCTAGGCAGCTCATGTCAGGAGCCTCAGGTGATCACTGACTTCATATATAAGATTGTTTTTTTTTTTAACTTTTATTTGATGAATATAAATTTCCAAAGTACGATTTATGGATTACAATGGCTTCCCCCACATACCGTCCCTCCCACCCACTACCCTCCCCTTTCCCACTCCCTCTCCCCTTTCATTCACATCAAGATTCATTTTCGATTATCTTAATATACAGAAGATCAGCTTAGTATACATTAAGTAAGGATTTCAACAGTTTGCTCTCACACAGAAACATAAAGTGAGAAATAATAGATGATTTTTTTAAATGATGATGAAATCAGATCAGACCTATTGTCATGTTTAACCCCAGTGAGAGTCAAATTGGGAGTTGATAATTTCTTTCTTTCTTTTTTTTTTTTTCCAGAGGATCAGTTTAGTATGCATTAAGTAAAGATTTCAACAGTTTGCACCCCCATAGAAACACAAAGTGAAATATATTGTTTGAGTACTCGTTATAGTATTAAATCTCAATACACAGCACATCAAGGACAGAGATCCTACATGAGGAGTAAGTGCACAGTGACTCCTGTTGTTGACTTTACCAATTGACACTCCTGTCTATGGCATCAGTAGTCTCCCTATGCTCCGGCCATGAGTTTCCAAGGCTATGGAAGCCCTCTGAGTTCTCCGATTCTTATCTTGTTTAGACAAGGTCATAGTCAAAGTGGAGGTTCTCTCCTCCCTTCAGAGAAAGGTACCTCCTTCTTTGAAGACCTGTTCTTTCCACTGGGATCTCACTCGCAGAGATCTTTTGCCAGAGTGTCTTGGCTTTCCATGCCTGAAATACTCTCATGGGCTTTTCAGCCAGATCCGAATGCCTTTAGGGCTGATTCTGAGGCCAGAGTGCTATTTAGGACATCTGCCATTCTATGAGTCTGCTGAGTATCTCACTTCCCATGTTGGATCACTCTCCCCTTTATTTATTCTATCGGTTAGTGTTAGCAGATACTAGACTTGTTTATGTGCTCCCTTTGACTCTTAGTCCTTTCATTATGATCAATTGTGAACTGAAATTGATCACTTGGACTAGTGAGATGGCATTGGTACATGCCACCTTGATGGGATTGAATTGGAATCCCCTGGTATGTTTTTAACTCTACCATTTGGGGCAAGTCAGCTTGAGCCTGTCCCAAATTATACATCTCTTCCCTCTCTTATTCCCACTCTTATGTTTAACAGGGATCACATTTCAGTTAATTTTTAACACTTAAGAATAACTGTGTATTAATTACAGAATTAAACCAGTCATATTAAGTATTTTTAACTTTTATTTAATGAATATAAATTTCCAAAGTACAGCTTATGGATTACAATGGCTTCCTCCCCATAACTTCCCTCCCACCCGCAACCCTCCCCTTTCTCGTTCCTTCTCCCCTTCCATTAACATCGAGATTTATTTTCATTTCTCTTATATACAGAAGATCAGTTTAGTATATATTAAGTAAAGATTTAAACAGTTTGCACCCACATAGAAACACAAAGTGAAATATACTGTTTAAGTACTAGTTATAGCATTAAATCACAATGTACAGCACATTAAGGACAGAGATCCTACATGAGGAGTAAGTGCACAGTGACTCCTGTTGTTGACTTAACAAATTGACACTCTTGTTTATGTCCTCAGTAATCTCCCTAGGCTCCAGTCATGAGTTGCCAAGGCTATGGAAGCCTTTTGAGTTCACCGACTCTTATGATGTTTAGACAAGGTCATAGTCAAAGTGGAAGTTCTCTCCTCCCTTCAGAGAAAGGTACCTCCTTCTTTGATGGCCTGTTCTTTCCACTGGGATCTCACTCGCGGAGATCTTTCATTTAGGTCATTTTTTTTTTTGGCCAGAGTGTCTTGGCTTTCCATGCCTAAAATACTCTCATGGGCTCTAGAGCCAGATCCACATGCCTTCAGGGCTGATTCTGAGGCCAGAGTGCTGTTCAGGACATCTGCCATTCTATGAGTCTGCTGTGTATCTCGCTTCCCATGTTGGATCGTTCTCTCCCTTTTTTATTCTATCAGTTAGTACTAGCAGACACTAGTCTTGTTTATGTGATCCCTTTGATTCTTAGGCCTATCATTATGATCAGTTGTGAACTGAAACTGATCACTAGGACTAGTGAGATGGCATTGGTACATGCCTCCTTGATGGGATTGAACTGGAATCCCCTGGCATGTTTCTAACTCTGCCGTTTGGGGCAAGTCAGCTTGAGCATGACCCAAACTGTAAGATGTTAATTGTTAACAACAAGAGTCGCTGTGCACTAACTTCCAATGCAGGACCTCTCTGTATTCAAAGAGCTGTATTATAATTATGTCTAAGTGCCCACAAAAGATGTATCGTTCTTGGGCGTTTCTTTTTTTTTAAATTTTTATTTAATGAATATAAATTTCCAAAGTACAGCTTATGGATTACAATGGCTTCCCCCCATAACTTCCCTCCCACCCGCAACCCTCCCCTTTCCCTCTCTATCCCCCTTTCCATTCACATCAAGATTCATTTTCAATTCTCTTTATATACAGAAGATCAGTTTAGCCTATATTAAGTAAAGATTTCAACAGTTTGCACCCAGATAGAAACACAAAGTGAAAAATACTGTTTGACTACTAGTTATAACATTAAATCACACTGTACAGCACATTAAGGACAGAGATCCTACATGAAGAGCAAGTGCACAGTGACTCCTGTGGTTGACTTAACAAATTAACACTTTTGTTTATGGCATCAGTAATCACCCTAGGCTCTTGTCATGAGTCGTCTTGGGCATTTCTTTAAAGTTAATTAATTTTCTTTAAAACAAAAAGAATGAAATTAAATTCAAGATGTAATGACCGAAAATGACTGAACAGCCCTTGTCTCAACTGTTGAAGACAGTTTTTTTTTCTTTTTTGGTGCAAATTGTTGAATTCTTTACTTAGTATAGAGTTGTTCTTCTGTGTATAAAGGAAATTGAAACTGGATCTTAGTGGAGAATGGGACTGGGAATGGGAAAGAGAGGGAGAGGAGGGGTGGAAGTGTGGGTGGGAGGGCAGGCATGGTGGGAAGAATCACTATATTCCTAAAGTTTTACTTGTGAAGTGCATGAAGTTGTGTCCCTTAAATAATAGTGTTCCTTGGAAAAAATATTTATCAGTCACTTGATAATACTTAAAAAATATTGTGATTCACTCAGAAAAGAAGAGATCATTTTTCTCTTCATTTTTAAAAAGATTTATTTACTAATTGGAAAGTCAGAGTTTCACAGAGAGAGAAGAAGACACACACACACACACACACACAGAGAGAGAGAGAGAGAGAGAGAGAGAGAGAGGTCTTCCATCTGCTGGTTCACTCTCCAAATGGCCACAACAGCTGAAGCTGAGCCAATCCATAGCCAGGAGCCAGGAGCTTCTTCCAGGTCTCCCACGTGGGTGCAGGCGCCCAGAGGCCCAAGGGCTTGGGCCTTCTTCTTCTTTTTTTATTTGACAGTTATAGACAGTGTGAGAGAGAGAGACAGAGAGAAAGGTCTTCCTTCCGTTGGTTCACTCCCGAAATGTCCGCCATGGTCGGCGCTGTGCCAATCCGAAGCCAGGAGCCAGGTGCTTCATTCCTGGTCTCCCATGCGGGTGCAGGGTACTGCTGCCATCCCAGGCCACAGCAGAGAGCTGGACTGGAAGAGGGGCAGTGGGAACTAAAACCTGGAGCCCACATAGGATGCTGGCGCAGCAGGCTGAGGATTAACCAAGTGAGCCATGCTGCCATTGGGCCATCTGCTACTGCTTTCCCAGGCCATAGCAGAGAACTGGGTTGGAAGTGGAGCAGCCAGGACTTGAACCAGCACCCATACGGGATGCCGGTACTGCAGTCTGTGGCTTTACCTGCTATACCACAGCGGCAGCCCTTCTCTCTATTTTGAAAATTTTATTTGAGAGGGTCAAATACAGAGAAAAGAAAATGAGAATTCACATCCGTTGGGTGACTGCCTAACTCCCAAATGCCTCAGGAGTCCAGGACTGAAGCCTATCTCTCTAACCATCTATCATTCTATCCCTACATCTATTATTTATCTATAGTAAAGACATGTCACAGGGTGAGAGGGACACACACACACACACACTTCTTCCATTTGCTGGTTCACTCCCCCAAGACCGAAAAAGAGTCAGATCAGACCAGAACAAAGCCAGAAGCCAGGATCTCCATGGTCTCTGACAATGGTGGCAAAGATCCAAACACTTGGGCCATGACCTGCACTTGGCACACATGAGCAGGATGCTGGGATGGAAGCAGGGGATGGACTTGATCCCGGGCACTTCCATATGGGATGTGGGCACCCATGAGGCAGTTTAAAACACTGACCAGGAATCAGGATCTTACACAGAGTTTCTCACCTTGGTGGCAGGGACCAGGTTTACTTGAGTCAAGACCATTGCACTCCACGTCTTCATTAGCAGGAAGGTAGATTCAGAAACCAGAGCTGGGAATCTAGCGTTCTCTGATATGGCATGTAAGAATCTTATTTGCTAGTCAAAAAGGTTGTGATTTTTAAAATCTTTACTCTTGGTTTATCCAAGTCCCTTCACTAAACGGAAAATCTGCAAGCCACTGTGTAAAAGTGAGTGTAAATTTATACTGTGGGTCATGGTCTTCTTCCTTAAAAAGTGAGCAGCCAGATCAAACAGTTGAAATTATTCTCAAGGAGAATTTTCCTCTATTGGTACATTTCAGGCTAAACTTATGTAGGGCTATGATACAGTGGGTTTCTACTTATAGCCAGTGTCAATATAGTCAGATCCATGTGTCAATCACACTTTCTTTCTCTATTAACTGATCACAGGTTACTTAATATTGGGTCATAGATGTTAATAAAGAAAAAGAAGCAAAAAAGAAGATGCATATCACGTGGAAATCTGACATTTGATTTAGTTCTGTCTCCTTAACTAGCCTTGACTTGATCTTAAGTATATCCTTTCCATTTTATAACATATGATTTGATGTTGGAGGGAATATCCAGAGTATAACAAAAAGTTTAGGTTCCTTGGGTTTTTCTGTCTCCCATTTTTTTTTTATTTTTTATTTTATTTTTTTATTTTTTTTTTGATAGGCAGAGTGGACAGTGAGAGAGAGAGAGACAGAGAGAAAGGTCTTCCCTTGCCGTTGGTTCACCCTCCAATGGCCGCCGCTGCAGCCGGCGCACCGCGCTGATCCGATGGCAGGAGCCAGGATCCAGGTGCTTTTTCCTGGTCTCCCATGGGGTGCAGGGCCCAAGCACCTGGGCCATCCTCCACTGCACTCCCTGGCCATAGCAGAGAGCTGGCCTGGAAGAGGGGCAACCGGGACAGAATCCGGCGCCCCGACCGGGACTAGAACCCGGTGTGCCGGCGCCGCAAGGTGGAGGATTAGCCTATTGAGCCACGGCGCCGGCTCTCTGTCTCCCATTTTAAAAGGTTTATTTGTAAGGGAAAGTGAAGAGGATGGGCCCTGAGAGAAGAGAGAGAGAGAGAGAGAGAGAGAGAGAGAGAGAGAGAGATGGGGGAGAGAGAGAAAGGAAGAGAGGTCTTCTGTTACTGATTCACTTCTCAAATGGCACCAACAGCCAAGCTGGGCCATTTCAGAGCCAGGAGTCAGCAACTTTTTCCTTGTCTTCCACTTGGGTCACAGAGCCTCAGGTACTTGTGACATTTTGTGCTGCTTTCTCAGGAGCATTAGCAGAGAGCTGAATCTAAACTGGATTAGAAGAGGATCTGGCCCTTAACCTACAGTCTGATAAGGGATGCTGGCATTGTAAGTGGCAATTAATCAGTGGCACCATAATGCTGGCCCCAGTAGTTTCTTGATGTTCCTTCCTTGTGCATTTTTTCCATCCAGCATTGAATAGCAAGCCAGGAGCTGTCAGATGCGAATACCTGGCAGAGGAAGGATGGACAACCTAAGAAACCTTTGTGGTATATGGTGTGGTTCCCCTATTGTGCCTTGCCAGTGACTCCAAATAGAATCTTTACCATGTACCTGTTGATACAGAGTGATCAATCACAGGATAAGTCTTTTCTGTACCTAGGCTACATTGTTTGTAATTGGATGATTGTCTCAATCTGGCTCCTATAACCAAATATCATAGACTGGGTGGTTTATAAACCACAGGAATTTATTTTTCACAGTCCCAGAGGCCCAGATGTGCAATAGTCAGGCACTGGCAAGTTCAGTGTGTGGTGAGAGTCTGAGCCACACAGAGGGCTGACTTCCCACTGTCATTGCCCCCTCGTAGGTGTGAGAAATCTCTTCTACAAGGGCTCGATTCCCATTCAAATGCAGAGAGAGAGAGAGAGAGAGAGAGAGAGAGAGAGGTCTTCCATCTGGTTCACTCTCCAAATGGCCACAATAGCTGGAGCTGGGCCAATACGAAGCCCGGAACCAAGAGCTTCTTCCAGGTCTCCCACACGTATGCATGGGCCCAAGGTCTTGGGCCCTCCTACACTGATTTCCCAGGCCACACCAGAGAGCTGGATAGGAAGTGGAGCAGCTGGAACTCAAACCAGTGCCCAATGGGATGCTGGCACCACAGGCACTGCTTTACACACTATGCCACAGTGCTGACCACCTCTAATCGAATTCTTAAGGGCACTGCCCTTATGATCTAATTACACCCAAATGCTGCCATATTGGTGTCATGTTTCAGCAAATACACTGGGGGATTGGGGCTCTGTCACTAGCATTCAGATTACAAGGGTGCTAGACACTGCTAATGGGAAATTATAGACATAACAGCTATGACAAAGATTGCTGTTGTGGGTTAAATTGTTTTGACTAAAAAGTTTGGTTGAAGTTCTAATTCTAGAACGTGTAATGTGTCATTATTTGGTAATGGAGATTTTCCAGATGTTTTTCATTTGGATAGGGGTGTACAGACTCAAGGAGGGCTCTAATCAAGTGTGACTGGTATCACTAAAAGGAGAGGAGGAGTGATGCACACACACACACACACACAGAGTAGGAAGACGGCCACACGAAGATGGAAGTAGAGATGAGTTATGTTGCCGCAAATCAAGAAATTCCAAGAGTACTGTCAACCACCACAAACGAGGAAGAGGCAAAACAGAGCCTCCCATAGGTCATTGGAAAAAACTTGGCCATGTGGACCCCTTAATTTTAAATGCTAACCTCCAGGACTGTGAGAGAATACATTTCTCCTTTCTAAGGCACTAATTTGTGGCATTTCTTTAGCAGCCCTGGAAATAAACACAATTGTGTTTCAGTTTCCATGCTTTTTTCTCTCTACTAGTTATAAAATTATGCACTTTGCTTTCATTCTTTATGTCACTATGTAGCATGAACCACCTGCTTCATGATTTTTTCCTATTGATTTGTTAATGTGTTTATTCTTTTGACAAGCATTAATGGGGAGTGTAGCAGTTACTAAATTCTAGATGCTGGGGTGTATCAAGGAAACTGGCAAAATTGTCTGCCTTTCTCCTAATTTTTTTTGTGTATGTTTCTAGTATTGTAAAATACACAAATCAAGTAAGTGGAATGTTAGTTTTTTTAAAAGATTTACTTTATTTATTTCAAAGCTAGAGTTACAGATTTGCAGAAGGAGATTTGAGAGAGAGAGATCTTCCACCCATTGGTTCACTCCCCAAATGGCCACAATGGCCAGGGCTTGGCCAGGCCAAAGCTAGGAGCCAGGAGTTTCATTTGGGTCTTCCACGTAGGTGAAGGGCCCAAGCTCTTGAACTATCTTCTGCTGCTTTCCTAGGCATACTGGGAGAGAGCTAGATTGAACTGGCACCTATATGGGATGCTGGCACTCTAGGCAGCGGCTTTACTCACTAAGATCCAGATCTGGCTGCAAAATATATATTTCTTTACATTAAAAAAATAGTACTTGGACAAAGAGTCAAACAAAATGTTTTAAATACAAAAATATAAGTAGCATACTACCTGTAAACTCCATAAATAGCTAGAACTGATTCTAGTTGTTTAAAAGAAGTAATTTGGAAATACACAAATATGAGTTCACACAGCTGATACCTAGATGCTCTTTAAAACCTGTGTGTACATGGAGACTGAACATGCTACTGAATGAACAGTGCATCACAGGAGAAATCCAAATAGAAATCAAAAAAATTTTTGGAAACAAATGACAACAACAATACAACATATAAAAACTTATGGGATAGGGGCCGGTCCTGTGACACAGTAGGTTAATGTCCTGGCCTGAATAGCCAGCATCCCATATGGGTGCTTGTTTGAGATCTGGCTGCTCCACTTTCAATCCAGCTCTCTGCTGTGGCCTGGGAAAGCAGTGGAAGATGGCCCAAGTTCTTGTTGTACCCACGTGGGAGACCCAGAAGAAGCTCCTGGCTCCTGGTTTTGGATTGGCACAGCTCTGGCCATTGTAGACAATGGGGAGTGAACCATCAGATGGAAGACACCCCCCCTTTGCCTCTCCTCTCTGTGTAACTTTGACATTCAAATAAATAAATAAATCTTATTAAAAATTATGGGATAGAGCAGAAGCAGTTTTAAGAGGGAAGTTGGCCGGCGCCGCGGCTCACTAGGCAAATCCTCCGCCTTGCGGCGCTGGCACACCGGGTTCTAGTCCCGGTCGGGGCACCGGATTCTGTCCCGGTTGCCCCTCTTCCAGGCCAGCTCTCTGCTGTGGCCAGGGAGTGCAGTGGAGGATGGCCCAAGTGCTTGGGCCCTGCACCCCATGGGAGACCAGGATAAGTACCTGGCTCCTGCCATCGGATCAGCGCGGTGCGCCGGCCGCAGCAGCCATTGGAGGGTGAACCAACGGCAAAGGAAGCTCTTTCTCTCTGTCTCTCTCTCTCTCACTGTCCACTCTGCCTGTCAAAAAAAAAAAAAAAAAAAAAAAAAAGGGAAGTTTATAGCAATTGGTGCCTACATTAAGAAATTGGAAAGGCACCAAATAAATGAACTACCAGTGCATCTCAAGGACCTAGAAAAACAAACCAAACCCAAATTTAGTAGGAGAAAATAAATAAATAAAATTAGAGAAGAAATAAACAAAATTGAAATTAAATAAAGGGCTGGTGCTGTGGTGCCATGGGTTGGTCCTCCACCTGCAGTGCCAGTATCTCATATGGGCACTGGTTCTAGTCCCGGGTGCTCCTCTTCCAAACCAGCTCTCTGCTATTGCCTGGCAAAGCAGTAGAAGATGGCCCAAATAATTCACCCCTGTACTCACATGGGAGACCTGGAAGAAGCTCCTGGCTCCTGGCTTCAGATCGGCTCAGTTCTGGCCATTGTGGCCATTTTGGGAATGAATGAGAAGATGGAAGATCTCTCTCTCTCTCTCTCTCTCATCCTCTCACTGTCTGTAACCTGCTTCTTGAATAAATCAATAAATGAAATCTTAAAAAAGGAAATAAAATACAAAAGATAAAAAAATGAAGAGCTGAGTTTTTGAAAGAAAGCAAAATTGATATATCACTGGCACAACAAACCAAAAAAAAAAAAAATAAAGGGAGAAGACCCAAATTAATAAAATCAGAGATGATAAAGGAAATGTAACAACAGATATTACAGAAACAAAGAGGATCAACAGGAATTACTACAAAGAGCTATATGCCAACAAATCAGGAAACCTAGAAGTAATGGATAGATTCCTGGACACATACAACCTCCCAAAATTGAGCCATGAAGACACAGAAAACCTAAATAGACCAAAAACCAAGACAGAGATTGAATCAGGAATAAAGACCCTCTCAACAAAAAAAAGCCCAGGACTAGACGGTTTCACTGCTGAATTCTATGAAACATTTAGATAACTAACTTCAATTCTTCTCAAGCTATATAAAGCAATTGAAAGGGAGGGAGTCCTCCAAAACTCCTTTCATGAAGCCAGCATCACCTTAATTCCTAAGTCAGAAAAAGATACAACAGAGAAAAATACTATAGCCAATTTCCCTCATGAATTAGACCAAAAATTCTCAATAAAATACTAACTAATTGATTCCAACAATACATCAGACAGAATTTCACTGGGACCAAGTAGGATTTATCCCTGGTGTGCAAGGTTGGTACCACATTTGCAAATCAATAAATGTAATATGGCACATTAACAAACAGAAGAACAAAAAAAACCACATGATGTTCTCAATTGATGCAGAGCAAGCATCTGATAAAATACAACATCATTTCATGATGGAAAATTTTTATAGTAGAAAACTTTAATAAATATAAATTTCATAAGTAGAACTTTTGGAATTACAGCAGTTCTTCACTCCATACCTGCTCTCCTACCCCCAGATTGTCCCACCTCCTCCTTCCTCTTCCATCCCATTCTTCATTAAGATTCATTTTTAATTTTTTTTATATACAGAACATCAACTCTATCCTAAGTAAAAATTTCAATGGTTTGCATCCACACAGACACACAAAGTATAAAGTACTGTTTGAAGACAAGTTTTACTGTTAATTCTCATAGTACAACTCATTAAGAACGGAGGTCCTACATGTGGAGCAACTTCACAGTAACTCCTGTTGTTGATTTAACGAGTGACACTCTTATTTATGACGTCAGTGATCACCCAAGGCTCTTGTCATGAGTTGCCAAGGCTATGGAAGACTTCCGAGTCCACAAACTCTGACCTTATTTAGACAAGGCCATAAACAAAGTGGAAGTTCTTTCCTCCCTTCATAGAAATGTCCTCCTTCTTTGATGGCTCCTTCTTTCCACTGGGATCTCACTCACAAAGATCCTTCTTGTAGATCATTTTTTGCCGCATTATCTTGGTTTTCCATGCCTGAAATGCTCTCATGGGCTTTTCAGCAGATCTTAATGCCTTACGGACTGATTCTGAGGCCAGAGTGCTTTTTGGGGTATTTGCCATTCTATGAGTCTGCTGTGTGGCCTGCTTCTCATGTTGGATCATTCTCTCCTTTTTAATTCTATCTAATGTTATCAGCAGACACTTGGTCTTATTTATGTGATCCCTTTGACACTTAATTATATCTATATTATCAGTAATACACTTAATATGATCACTTTAACATGTAAGATGGCATTAGTACCTACCAACTAAAAATATTTGGAGTCCTATGGAAATTTTTATCTTTACCCTTAAGTGTAAGTTCGTGGGAATGTGTGCTGAACTGTACGTCTCCTCCCACTCTTATTCCCACTCTTATTTTTCACAAGGATCAATTTTCAATTGGATTTAAACACCCATGAATAATTCTTTGTTAAGTAAAGAGTTCAATCAATGGTATTAAGTAGAAAAAGAAAATACTA
Organism: Oryctolagus cuniculus; assembly: GCF_964237555.1. Lineage (NCBI taxonomy): Eukaryota > Metazoa > Chordata > Mammalia > Lagomorpha > Leporidae > Oryctolagus > Oryctolagus cuniculus. The sequence goes on from NC_091438.1 coordinate 37,922,761, forward strand.
AAAAGAATTAAATAGTAAGCTGTTACTCAACAATCAGGACAAGTTGGGCTGATCAAGTCATTGCTTCTCATAGTGTCAGTTTCACTTCTACAGGTTTTTTTTGAGGTGCTCAGTTAGTTGTCACAAATCAGGTAGAATGTATGATATTTATCTCTTGGGGCTGGCTTATTTCACTCAGCATTATGTTTTCCAGATTGCTCCATTTTGTTACGAATGACTGGATTTCATTTTTTAACCATGGTGTAATAGACCATAGAGTGCATATCCCATAATTTCTTTATCCAGAATTCTGTTGTCTGGCATTTAGGTTGATTCCATGTTTTAGCTATTGTGAACTGAGCTGCAATAAACATGGAAGTGCAGATAGCTCTTTTATTTACAGATTTAATTTCTTTTTGGTAAATTACAAGGAGTGGGATGGCTGCATTATATGGCAGGTCTATATTCAGATTTCTGAGGTATCTTCAAACTGTCCTCCATAGTGTCTTTACCAGTTTGCATCCCTATCAACAATGCTTTAGTGTACCTTTTCCCACACATCCTCACCAACATTTGTTGTTTGTTGATTTCTGTATGATATCATTCTAACCAGGGTGAGGTGAAACCTCATTGTGGTTTTGATATGCATTTCCCTGATGGCTGGTGATCCTGAACATTTTTTCCTGTGTCTGTTGACCATTTGGATTTCCTCTTTTGAAAAATGTCTGTTTCAGTCCTTGGCCCTTTTCTTAAGGGGGTTGTTTGTTTGGTGTTGTGGAGTTTATTAATCTCTTTGTATAATCTGGTTTTTAATCCTTTATCAGCTGCATAGTTTGTAAATAATTTTTCCCATTCTGTCAGTTGCCTCTTCACTTTCCTGGCTTTTTTTTTGTGGTACATAAACTTCTCAGTTTGATGCAATCCCAATTGTTAATTTTGGCTTTGACTGCTTGTGCCTCTGGGGTCTTCTCCAAGAAGTCTTTGCCTCTGCCTATATCTTGCATGGTTTCTCCGATGTTTTCTAATAATTTGATGGTGTCGGGTCATAGGTTTAGATCTTTAATTCATGTTGATTGGATTTTTGTGAAAAATTTAACATAGGAGGCTTGCTTCATACTTCTGCATGTGGAAATCCAGTTTCCCCAGCACCATTTGTTGAATAGACTGTCCTTGCTTCAGGAATTGGTTTTAGCTCTTCAATCAAATATCAGTTGGTTGTAGATGTTTGGATTGATTTCTAGTGTTTATATTCTGTTCTATTGGTCTATCCATCTGTTTTTGTACCAGTACCAGGCTGTTTTGATTATAACTGCCCTGTGTTATATCTTGAAATCCGGTATTTTTTATTTTTTATTTGGTAGATATAAATTTCTAAAGTACAATTAATGGATTATGATGGCTTCCCCCCCATAATTTCCCTCCCACTCACACCCCTCCCATTTCCCGCTCCCTCTCCCATTCCATTCACATCAAGATTCATTTTTCAATTGTCTTTATATACAGAAGATTGATTTAGTATATATTAAGTAAAGATTTCATCAGTTTGCACCCACACAGAAACACAAAGTGTAAAATACTGTTTCAGTACTAGTTATAGCATTACTTCACATTGGACAACACATTAAGGACAGAGATCCCACAAGAGGAGTAAGTACACAGTGACTCCTGTTGTTGACTTAACAATTTGACACTCTTGTTTCTGGCATCAGTAATCTCCCTAGGCTCTAGTCATGAGTTGCCAAGGCTATGGAAGTCTTTTCTTATTCTGACAGGGTCATAGTCAAAGTGGAAGTTCTCTCCTCCCTTCAGAGAAAGGTACCTCCTTCTTTGATGGCCCCATTCTATCCACTTGGATCTCACTTGCAGAGATCTTTCATTTAGGTCACTTTTTTTTTTCCAGGGTGTCTTGGCTTTCCATGCCTGAAATACTCTCATGGGCTTTTCAGCTGGATCCACATGCCTTAAGGGCTGATTCTGAGGCCAGAGTGCTATTTAGGACATCTGCCATTCTATGAGTCTACTGTGTTTCCCACTTCCCATGATGGATCATTCTCTCCCTTTTTGATTCTATCAGTTAGTATTAGCAGACACTAGTCTTGTTTGTGTGATCCCTTCGACTCTTAGACCTATCAGTGTGATCAATTGTGAACAGAAATTGATCACTTGGACTAGTGAGATGGCATTGGTACATGCCACCTTTATGGGATTGTATTGAGATCCCCTGGCACGATTCTAACTCCACCATTTGGGGCAAGTCCAATTGAGCATGTCCCAAATTGTACATCTTCTCCCTCTCTTATTCCCACTCTTATATTTAACAGGGATCACTTTTCAGTTAAAATTTAAACACCTAAGAATAATTGTGTGTTAATCACAGAGTTCAACCAATAGTACTAGAACAAAACAAATAAAAAATACTAAAATGGATAAAGTATTACATTGTACATCAATAGTCAGGACAAGAGCTGATCAAGTCACTGTTTCTCATAGTGTCCATTTCACTTCAACAGGTTTCCCCTTTGGTGCTCAGTTAGTTGTCACCGATCAGGGAGAACATAAGATATTTATCCCTTTGGGACTGGCTTAATTCACTCAGCACAATATTTTCCAGATTCCTCCATCTTGTTGCAAATGACCGGGTTTCGTTGTTTTTGACTGCTGTATAGTATTCTATAGAGTACATGTCCCACAATTTCTTTATCCAGTCTACTGTTGATGGGCATTTGGGTTGGTTCCATGTCTTAGCTATTGTGAATTGAGCTGCAATAAACATTAATGTTCAGACAGCTAGTTTGTTTGCCAATTTAATTTCCTTTGGGTAAATTCCAAGGAGTGGTATAGCTGGGTTGTATGGTAGGATTATATTCAGGTTTCTGAGGAATCTCCAGACTGACTTCGATAGTGGCTTAACCAGTTTGCATTCCCACCAACAGTGGGTTCATGTCCCTTTTTCCCCATATCCTCTTCAGCATCTATTGTTGGTAGATTTCTGTATGTGAGCCATTCTAACCGGGGTGAGGTGAAACCTCATTGTAGTTTTGATTTGCAATTCTCTGATTGCTAGTGATCTTGAACATTTTTTCATGTGTCTGTTGGCCCTTTGGATTTCCTTTTTGAAAAATGTCTATTGAGGTCCTTGGCCCGTCTGTTAAGTGGGTTGTTTATTTTGATGTTGTGGAGTTTCTTGATTTCTTTGTAGATTCTGGTTATCAACCCTTTATCTGTTGCATAGTTTACAAATATTTTTTCCCATTCAGTTGGTTGCCTCTTCACTCTCCTGATTGTTTCTTTTGCAGTACAGAAACTTCTCATTTTGATGCAATCCCAATAGTTAATTTTGGCTTTGACTGCCTGCACCTCCAGGGTCTTTTGTAGGAAGTCTTTGCCGGTACCTATATCTTGCAGGGTTTCTCCAATGCTCTCTAAAAATTGATGGTGTGGTGTTGTAGATTTAAGTCTTTAATCCATGTTGAGTAAATTTTTGTGTAAGGTAAAAGGTAGGGGTCTTGCTTCATGATTCTGCACGTAGAAATCCAATTTCCCCAGCACCATTTATTGAATAGACTGTCCTTGCTTCAGGAATTGGTTTTAGATCCTTGATCAAATATAAGTTGGCTGTAGATGTTTGGATTGATTTTTGGTGTTTCAGTTCTGTTCCATTGGTCTGTCCATATGTTTCTGTACAAGTACCATGCTGTTTTAAAACAACTGCCCTGTAGTATATCCTGAAATCTGGTATTGTGATGACTCCAGCTTTGTTTTTGTTGTACAGGATTGCTTTAGCTATTAGAGGTCTCCTGTTCTCCATATGAATTTCAGCATCATTTTTTCCAGATCTGAGAAAGTCTTCAGTATCTTGATTGGTATCGCATTTGATCTATAAATTGCTTTTGGGAGAATGGACATTTTGATGATGTTGATTCTTCCAATCCATGAGCATGGAAGATTTTTCCATTTCTTGGTATCCTCTTCTATTTCTTTCTTTAAGGTTTTGCAATTTTCATCATAGAGATACTTAACATCCTTGGTTAAATTTATTCCAAGGTATTTGATTGTTTTTGTAGCTATTTTGAATGGGATTGATCTTAGCAGTTCTTTCTCAGCTGTGGCATTGCCTGTGTATACAAAGGCTGTTGATTTTTGTACATTGATTTTATATCCTGCCACTTTGCCAAACTCCTCTATGAGTTCCAATAGTCTCTTAGTAGAGTTCTTTGGATCCCGTAAATAAAGAATTGTATCATCTGCAAAGTGGGATAGTTTGAGTTCTTCCTTCCCAATTTGAATCCCTTTAATTTCTTTTTCTTGCCTAATAGCTCTGGCTAAAACTTCCAGAACTATATTGAATAGCAGTGGTGAGAGTGGGCATCCCTGTCTGCTACACGATCTCAGTGGAAATGCTTCCAACTTTTCCCCATTCAATAGGATGTTGGCCGTGGGTTTTTCATAAATTGCTTTGATTGTATTGAGGAATGTTCCTACCATACCCAGTTTGCTTAGAGTTTTCATCATGAAAGGGTGTTGTATTTTACAAATGCTTTCTCTGCATCTATTAAGATAATCATATGGTTTTTCTTCTGGAGTTTGTTAATGTGGTGTATCACGTTGATTGTTTTGTGAACATTGAACCATGCCTGCATGCCAGTGATGAATCCCACTTGGTCTGGGTGGATGATCTTTCTGATGTGTTGTTGCATAATATTGGCCAGAATTTTATTGAGGATTTTTGCATCTATGTTCATCAGGTATATGGGTCTGTAACTCTCTTTCAATGCTGCATTTTTTTCTGGCTTAGGGATTAAGGGTATGCTGACTTCATAAAATGAATTTGGGAGGATTCCCTCTTTTTCAATTATTCTGAATAGCTTGAGAAGAATTGGAGTTAGTTCTTCTTTAAATGTCTGGTAGAATTCAGCAGTGAATCCATCTGGTCCTGGGCTTTTCTTTGTTGGGAGGGCCTTTATTACTGTTTCAATTTCTGTCTCAGTTATGGGTCTATTTAGGTTTTCGATGTCTTCCTGGTTCAATTTAGGTAGGTTACATGTGTCCTTGAATATATCCATTTCTGACAGGTTTCTCTGTTTGCTGGCATACAAGTCTTTGTAGTAATTTCTGATGATTCTTTTTATTTCTGTGGTGTCTGTTGTTACGTTTCCTTTTTCATCTCTGATTATATTGATTTGGGTCTTTTCTCTTCTTTTTTTAGTTAGTTGGGCCAATGGGGTGTCAATTTTGTTTATTTTTTAAACAAACCAGCTCCTCGTTTGGCTGATTTTTTGTAATATTTTTTTGGATTCAATCCTGTTGATTTCTTCTCTGATTATAATTATTTCTCTTCTCCTACTAGATTTGGGTCTGGTTTGCTGCAGTTTTTCTACATCCTTGAGATGCGTTGAAAGCTCATTTATTTGGTGCCTTTCCAATTTCTTGATGTAGGCACCTATTGATATAAACTTTCCTCTTAACACTGCTTTTGCTGTATCCCATAAGTTTTGGTATGTTGTGCTGTTATCCTCATTTACTTCCAGAAAATTTTTGATTTCTCTTTTAATTTCTTCTATGACCCATTGTTCATTCAGGAACATTTTGTTCAATCTCCATGTGTTTGTGTATGCTCTAGGGATTCCTGAGTTGCTAATTTCCAACTTCATTCCATTATGGTCTGAGAAGCTGCATGGTATGATTCTAATTCTTTTGACTTTGCTGAGACTTGCTTTATGGCCCAGCATGTGGTCAATCCTAGAGAAGGTTCTATGTACTGCTGAGAAGAATGTAAATGCATTATGTGTAGGATGAAAAGTTCTGTAGATATCTGCTAGATCCATTTAGGCTATAGTTTCATTTAAATCTACTGTCTCCTTGTTGATCTTATTTCCTGTTGATGTGTCTGTTTCTGAGAGTGGAGTATTGAAGTCCCCCAGTACTATTGTATTGGGGTCTAAGTCTCCCTTAAAGTCCCTTAACAAATCTTTTAAATAAACCGGTGCCCTATAAGTAGGTGCAAATACATTGATAATCGTTATATCTTCCTGTTGAATTGATCCCTTAATCATTATATAGTGCCCCTCTTTGGCTCTCCTAACAGTTTTTGTGTTAAAGTTTATGTTGTCCGATATTAAGATGGCTACGCCCGCTCTTTTTTCATTTCTATTGGCATGGTATATCTTTTTCCAGCCTCCCACTTTCAGTCTGTATGCATCTTTGTTGGAAAGATGTGTTTCTTGTAAGCAGCAAATAGATGGGTTTTGTTCCTTAACCCAATCAGCCAATCTGTGTCTTTTAACTGGACAGTTCAGGCCATTAACGTTCAATGTGACTATTGATAAGTAGTAACTTTGCCCTGCCATTTGCCAAAGATATTTTCTAATATATGCTTTGAATTCCCTGTGATCTTTTGCTGTGAGGGTTCCTTCCTTTACCTTCTTTCATATTGATGACCGTGTTTCTGTGTTTCTGTGTGCAACACATCTTTAAGCATCTTTTGCAGGGCTGGACGAGTGGTGACAAATTCTTTCAATTTCTGTTTGCTCTGAAAGGTCTTTATTTCACCTTCATTCACAAATGAGAGCTTTCCAGGATATAATATTCTGAGCTGGCAGTTTTTCTCTCTTAGCACCTCGGGTATGTCTCGCCATTCCCTTCTAGCTTGTAGGGTTTCTGATTAGAAGTCAGCTGTGAGTCTAATTGGAGATCCTCTGAGAGTAATCTGCTGTTTCTCTCTTGCACATTTTAGGATCTTTTCTTTATGTTTGTTTCACTGTGGTGAGTTTGATTACCACGTGTCTTGGTGAGGATCTCTTTTGGTCATGTTTACTAGGGGTTCTATGAGCTTCCTGTACTAGGATGTCTCTGTCCTTTTCCCAACCTGGGAAATTTTCTTCTATTATCTCACTAAAAAGGCATTCTAATCCCTTCTCCCTCTCCATGCATTCAGGAACTCCTAGAACCCGAATGTTGGGTTTTTGAATAGTATCCTGTAGATTCTTGACAATATTTTTTAGATTTCTAATTTCCTCTTCTTTTCTTTGGTCTGACTGTATCCTTTCCTGTTCTCTGTCTTCTTAGTCAGATATTCTCTCTTCTGCTTCACCCATTCTGTTTTTAAGGCTCTCTAATGTGTTTGTCATTTGATCTATTGAATTCTTCATTTCATTATGATTTCTCATCACTATCGCAGTTTCATGTTCTACTAGTTGTTTCATTTCATTTTGATTCCTCCTTAATATTTCATTTTCATGAGAAAGATTTTCTATCTTGCCCATTAAGGATTTCTGTAGTTCAAGAATTTGTTTTTGAGAACTTCTTAATGTTCTTATCAATTTTTTGAGATCTGCTTCTTGCATTTCTTCTATCTCATCATCTTCATAATCTTGAATTTGGGTGTCTTTTTCATTTGGGGGCGTCATAGTGTCTTCCTTGTTCTTATTACCTCTGTTTTTGCGTTTGTTGTTTGGCATATTGTAGATATTCTTTGGTTTCTTCAATGTGGTGTTTTTTCTAGTTATATATGACTCCAGATTAAGTGGACTGTCTGCTTTTGATGGAGCCTTAGAGGCTTGAGATGGGTGTGGCCTGAGAGCTCTGTTTGGTTCCTCAGGGTTAAGGGTGTGCCAAAGGTGACACTCCCAGGTTAGGTGTGGTAAATTTCTCTTTCTTTCTTTCTTTCTTTCTTTCTTTCTTTCTTTCTTTCTTTCTTTCTTTCTTTCTTTCTTTCTTTCTTTCTTTCTTTCTTTCCTTCCTTCCTTCCTTCCTTCCTTCCTTCCTTCCTTCCTTCCTTTGATTCAAAAGGGAAGTAATTCCGCACAGCTGAATGGAATTGGAGGTAGTTAGCAGGCGAATGATATACCCACAGGAGCCAGAGATCAGAAGCTCTTTCCCAAGGCCCACACAGGGAATCTGTCCTGCCCTCAGTGTGGGCTCAAATTCTCCTGCAGTCTCCCACTGGGTTGCCAATGTTACCGAATTGTAGCGTCTCTGGAGAGTACTCACGTGAATTCCGTGAGTTCTCTCCCCCACCGTCTCTTTTTTCACAGTCTCAGTTCAGTAGCACCACACATTCACTAGGTCCTAATCTCCTGTTATTTCACCCCCCCCCCAGAGTCAGGTTTTTCTGCTATGCTCAGGGCTGGTGCAGACCTGAGGTCGCCCTGCTTATGACGTATGTCCAAGATGGCGCCTGGTCTTTGCTTGCTCGCCTTTGAGAGGTGAGCAGAGAGAAACTCATGTCCGTATCAGTCACTTCTTTTTTCTCTCTCTCTCTTCTAGTTAGCCTGGTGAACTTTTCCCCATGGGGTTTCAGGCCTTGTTCCCTCTAGTCTCCTCTTTCTTCTTGCCTGCCGGTGTCTCGGGCTATTTAGGTTCGGCTCACCTCGCGTTCCAGCGCTGGTGTGTTGAGTCTGCCGCTGGTGTCCTGAACTGTGGGCTCCCACGCTCTCCACGCAGGTCCACTGTGAATCACTAGTTCTGGAAGAGTTCCCTCTGCTGTTTCTTCCCCTACTCTTCCTTGAACCTGCGGTATCTCCACTTTTATTAAACTGTCTCTCCCTGGACTATCAGTGTGCTCCCTTCCTAATCCACCATCTTGCCACTGAAAACGATCGAAATCTGGTATTGTGATGCCTCCAGCTTTGCTTTTGTCGTATCAGATTGCTTTAGCTATTTGAGGTCTCCTGTGCCTCCATATGTATTTTAATATTTTTTCTAGATCTGAGGAGAATGACTTTGGTATATTGATTGGTATTAATTGAATATGTAAATTGCTTTTATAAGAATGGACATTTTGATGTTATTGATTCTTCCAAACCATGAGCATGGAAGATTTTTCCATTTTTCGTATCTTCTTCTATTTCTTTCTTTGATATTTTGTAATTCTTTGACATCCTTGGTTAAATTTATTCCAAAGTATTTGATTTTTTGGTAGCTATTGTGAGTGGGATTAATCTTAGAAGTTCTTTCTCAGGTATGGCATTGTCTGTGTATACAAAGGCTATTGATTTTTGTGTATTGCTTTTATATCCTGCTACTTTGCCAAACTCTTCTGAGTTGCAAGTGTCTTAGTGGAGTTCTTTGGATCCCCTATATAGGGGATCATGTCGTCTGCAAATAGGAATAGTTTGACTTTTTTCCTTCCAATTTGTATCCCTTAGACTTCCTTTTCTTGCCTAATGGCTCTGGCTAAAACTTCCAGGACTATATTGAATAAAAATGGTGATAGTGGGTATTCCTATCTGGTGCTGGATCTCAGTGGGAATGCTTCCAATGATTATCCCCATTCAATAGGATACTGGCTATGGGTTTTTCATAAATTGCCTTGATTGTGTTGAGGAATGTTCCTTCTATACCCAATTTGCTTAGAGTTTTCATCATGAAAGGCTGTCGTATTTTGTCTAATGCTTTCTTTTTTTTAGCTTTTATTTAATGAATATAAATTTCCAAACTGCAGCTTATGGATTACAATAGCCCCCCCCCCAATAACTTCTCTCCACCTGCAACCCTCCCCTCTCCTGCTTCTTCTCCCTTTACATTCATATCAAGATTCATTTTCAATTCTCTTTATATACAGAAGATCAATTTAGCATATATTCAGTATAGATTTCAATAGTTTGCACCCACACAGGAACAGTACTAATTATAGCATTAAATCACAATGTACAACACATTTAGGACAGAGATCCTACATGAGGAGTAAGTGCACAGTGACTCCTGTTGTTGAATTAACAAATTGACACTCTTGTTTATGACGTCAGTAATCATCTGAGGCTCTTGTCATGAGTTGCCAAGGCTATGGAGACCTTTTGAGTTCACCGACTCTGATCACATTTTGTCTAATGCTTTCTTGCATCTATTGAGATAATCATATGGCTTTTCTTCAGCAGTTTGGTAATGTGGTGTAGCACATTGATTGATTTGTGGACATTGAACCATGCCTGCATACCAGGGATAAATCCCACTTGGTCTGGGGTGGATGATCTTTATGATGTGTTGTTGGGTTCGATTGGGCAGAATTTTGTTGAGGATTTTTGCATCTATGTTCATCAGAGAAATTGATCTGTAACTCTCTCTTTTGTATCTTTTTGAGGTCTAGGAATTAAGGTGATGCAGGGTTCATAGAAAGAAATTGAGAGGATTCCCTTGTGGTGGAATGAAACGGCCATGCCAAGATGGCACTGGCGAGTGAGTGTAAGTTACTCAGGAAATGGCTTCAGAACCCACCTGGCAAAGGAGCCTGCCTGGCAACAGGCAATGATTGGTTACATCATAAACTACCCCTTGACCAGATTGGCTTCCTTGGCTATATAAGCTGCTACACCAAGTGAAATAAATGGGTCTGCAAGCTGCTTGCCTCTAGCCTGCTTTCACCTGACTCCCGGTGTCTGTGTCATTATTTCGTGCCTCTTGCCCTCACCATGCTTCTCATCTCAGAACAAATCAACTTCAAAATCTGTCACCCAGTGTGGCTGAAAGACAGCATGTTGGACTTGGCGAGGTCCCCCTTGATTTAAGCAAGTAGGCCCCTATGTGTTTTGTGCACAGTTCTGTGAGCGTGAGCACAGAACCCCCTCCTACACCCTTTCCTTTCCTTATCCTCGGTCAAAGTGACCCAAGGTTAGGCACACACCACCAGAAGCACAATGCCACTTCTCAGCTCCTCCTTTTACTTTTGTTTGCCTGGCAAATTTGCATAAGGAACTGATCATCCCAGAATTCAGATCCAAGTCATCTTCCCTCACTTAAGAGAGAGGTGATGCTCTGGAGACACTGTGTGGGAATACGGCCTTGACCTAATGAATCAAGGAAGTCCTTCTCTAAGCACAGGACATACTTACGATCTGACACACCACTGTCTGTTCATCTAACAAAGGGAAGTCCCTTCATAGTTCCCTCAGCCACTTAGGTTTTAGGAATTTGTTTTGTTATGGCAGCAGTGCTATGGTGTAATTCCTTTGGCTTTAGTTGGTGGCATGCCGCTGTTAAGCACTCAAACATGGGAAAGATACTCCAGGCCTCTGCTTCACAGGTAACAGTTGATGATTTGGGGAGAGAGAGCTCCAGTAGTGAAATTCACATGACAACAGGCAATGCAGCAATGTCTAGTCAGTCACCCCCAATATCTGTGGGATGAACTTAGATGACCTCAAGGCAATAACCCATGTGAGGTTATCCTATCCACACCCAATGAGGATCCCCACATTTGTGGCAGTCCTGGGCACCCCAGGTTCTCAGGGCAGCCACTAGATCACATCCCACCTGCATGTTTGCTGTTAATGTCAGGATGGAAGCAAAATTCAGGCCATGGATTCCAATGCCCATAAAAAGGCTTCTGCTAACCAAGGGCTGAGGATGTGCTGTGTCTTTCAAGAGAATGCAGGACAGCCCACTTTGGTACTAGCCAGAAACATCAAGCCTGCAACAGACAGTCAACCAGAACCAGCTGAACAAGACTGAGAGAGTGCCTTGTTAGAGGATGCACCTGCCCTATCATCCTGGCCTGAGGAACTGCCTACAGCCACATCTGCTACTGCTTAATGCCCTACTAGCTCCAGTCAGCAACTCGAATGGCCTGCAGCCTGTGTGTGGTCATGCCATTCCTGATTACCATTGTTCCTCATTCCTTCCCTCATCTGAGCAAGCACTCCTGTGGTCTCCCGTTTTGAGGGCTGGTTAGTCAATGACAGGTAAGATCCCCTGGGGAACAACCCAAGACAGGCACAGCTGCATGAAGACACTGCATGCAAATGGGGACAACAATGGTATGGCCAATGATCATGCCTCCAGTTGCTCAAAAATGAACAAAAAAGGGGAAATGTGATGGAATGAGAAGGCCATGCTTAGTTGACAATGGTGAGCGAGCATCAGTTACTCAGGAAATAGCTTCAGAACCCACCTGGCAAAGGAGCCTGCCTGGCAACAGGCAGTGATTGGTTATGGTATTAACCGTCCCTTGACTGGATTGGCTGCCTCGGCTATATAAGCTGCTTCTCCAACTGAAATAAATGAGTCTGCAAGCTGCTCACCTCTGGCCTGCTTTCACTCGACTCCCGGTGTCTGTATTGTGACTCTGCACCTCTTGCCTCCACCGTGCTTCTCCTCTCAGAATGAATCCACAGCAACATTCCCTCTCTTTCCATTGTTTTGAGTAGCTTGGTAAGATTTGGAGTTCATTCTTCCTTAAATGTCTGGTAGAATTCAGTAGTGAATCCATCCGGTCCTGGGCTTTTCTTTGTTGGGAGATTAAATTTCCATCTTGGTTAGGGGTCTGTTTAGGTTTTCTATGTCTTCATGGCTCAATTTAGTTAGGTTGTATGTGTCCAGGAATCTATCCATATCTGCTAGGTTTCCCAGTACGTTGGCATGCAACTCTTTGTACTAATTTCTGATGACTCTTTTTGTTTCTGTGGTGTCCGTTGTTACATTTCCTTTTTCATCTCTAATTTTATTGATTTGGATCTTTTCCCTCCTTTTTTTGGTTAGTTGGGCCTTGTTTTGTCAATGTTGTTTATTTTTTCAAAAAACCAGCTCTTCATTTTGCTAATCTTTTGTATTTTTTTGATTCAATTTTGTTGATTTCTTCTCTAATTTTAATTATTTCATTTCTCCTACTAGCTTTGGGTTTGGTTTGCTATTGTTTTTCTATATCCTTGAGATGTATGGAGAGCTCATTTATTTGGTGCCTTTCCAATTTTTTGATGTAAGCACCTATTGCTATAAACTTTCCTCTTAACACTGCTTTTGCTGTATCCTATAAGTGTTTTTTTTTTTTTTGACAGGCAGAGTGGACAGTGAGAGAGAGAGACAGAGAGAAAGGTCTTCCTTTGCCGTTGGTTCACCCTCCAATGGCCACCGCTGCAGCCGGCGCACCGCACTGATCCGATGGCAGGAGCCAGGATCCAGGTGCTTTTCCTGGTCTCCCATGGGGTGCAGGGCCCAAGCACCTGGGCCATCCTCCACTGCACTCCCTGGCCATAGCAGAGAGCTGGCCTGGAAGAGGGGCAACCGGGACAGAATCCGGCGCCCCAACCGGGACTAGAACCCGGTGTGCCGGCGCCGCAAGGTGGAGGATTAGCCTATTGAGCCACAGCGCCGGCTCTCCTATAAGTTTTGATATGTTGTGTTGTCATCTTCATTTGTTTCCAGAAAGTTTTTGATTTCTCTTTTGATTTCTTCTATGAACCACTGTTTATTTAGGTGCATATTGTTCAGTCTCCATGTGTTTGTATATGCTCTAGAGATTCTTGAGTTGCTGATTTCCAGCTTCATTCCACTGTGGTCTGAGATGATGCGTGGTATGATTTCCATTTTTTAAAAATTTGCTGGTACTAGCTTTATGGCTTAATATGTGGTCAATCTTAGAGAAAGTTCCATGCACTGCTGAGAAGAATGTGTATTCTGCAACTGTAGGATGAAAAGTTCTGTAGATATCTGTTAGGTCCATTTGGTCTATAGTGTCCATTAAATCTGCTGTTTCCTTGTTGATTTTCTGTCTGATTGATATGTCCAGTGCTGAAAGTGAAGTATTGAAGTCCCACCTTACTATTGTACTGGAGAATAAGTCTCACTTTAAATCCCTTAGTATTTCTTTTTTTTATAGCCAGGTGCCCTCTAGTTAGGTCATATACGTTTATAATAGTTACATCTTCCTGTTGAATTGATCCCTTAATCATTACATAGTGCCCTTCTTTGTCTCTTTTAACACTTTTTGTGTTAAAGTCTATTTTGTCTGATATTAAGATGGCTCCACCAACTCTTTTATTTTCTGTTGGCATGCATGTCTGCGGTGACTCTTCCTTTTCACTGCCAGAGAATTAGGCAAGCTGCCTGCAGCCTGTCTTGTCTGAGGAGTGGAAGTGCGCCACCTGCCACTCAGCCTCCCTGAACCTAGGGGACAATCAGATGCAGTGGGGAGTCTAGTTGAAGCAGGATCTCACTTTATTGTAAAAGGGCGGTGTTTATATAGCTGCGGTACAGAGTGGATGTGAGCAAGGGGTAGGGTGATGTGATGCAAAAGGGTTTTAGCCAATCCTATTATAATACCTCAATGATCGTTAGGCAAAAGTGCCCTGGAGCTGGGTTGTTTACTGCCAGGGATTTGAAACTTAAAGACAGGTCTTCAAACTCAAGGCAGGCTTAGGAAGTTCTTCTAGGCCTCTCCAGATTCAGCCTCCCCCACAGCTCCCCCTTTTTGTTTTAACACGCAGTCCTTGTCTTAGGTTGCCCTCAGCCATCCTTGCCCTTACCCGTCATTTGTAACCCAGTCAGCTTGGCCATGAGCCCTGTCTTAGGTTGGTACAGGATGCTGAGTGCTTTACCCGTCTTGGGGTGTCACATGACTTGTAATTATGGGAGCATGCTTAGCCTTCCCCACCACCTGTCTTAGGTTGTTCAAGTTCTTCCAGAGTCTTACCCATCATTGGCAATGTGGAGAGCACTGGGGGTACTTCCCCAGTTCAGGGGATCATATTCCTCTGTGGCTACCAGCCTCTGGTAGTGAACCTCAATCTGTCTCACCCTTATTGCCTCTATGCACTGTTGTATAAACTGTATAAGCCTATTCGTTATGCATGGGGCCAATAGCAAGGATTAAAGCAGGGCAAGCAGTGGTCCAAGAAGAGGGAGGAGGTAGGGCAGGAGTCCATTAAGGCCTGTCCAAAAGGGGCTTTCTTGGAGTTCTCTTCGTCTTTTTTCCAGGTCCTCCTGGAGTGTTTTGATGATCATGTTTGGGTCATCGAATCCCCCATCACTGGGCTGGGCACTTATTGTCAGGATCACAGTGAAGAGTAGCATCCGCATCATCACCTGCCTCTGGATTTCCATCCGTTTCTGGAAGAGGGAAGGCAAGGGGATCTCCCTCAGGGGTGTACTGCTCCCTGGGTGGGTTGTTACTTGTATCGGGCATAGGCCTGATATTTCTGGCAGGTATCCAAATTGGTGTCAATTCTCTTATGGGGAACACACAGCCAAATCCCCTTCCCAGCTGAATCAGCAGGTCAGGCCCTTTCCAGAGTCGGGTGAGAGGGTCTCTCCATCTAATGAGCATCTGTGGTTTAGGGGTTAAATGTCCCCAGTGTTTTTGAAAACTTCATTCCCTTGATCCTTTCAAAAAATTTAAAATATTGATGATAAACAAGGCCTTATGTAACTGTAGATGGGGGGGTAGCCACTCCCCCTTTTTGTTTTAATAACTGTTCCCTAAGGTCTCCTGCAGGGAGCTTACATTTAACATTCTGTTCCACCCTATTGATAAAGTCCACGAGGGGTTCGCCAAGTTTTTGTCTAACTCCTGCCAGGAGTGACTCTGTTGACCCCTCGTGCAACTTTTGCCAGGCTGACAATCCCACTTGCCTAACCTGGTCCCGGTAGGGGGCGGGCACTGCAGCCTGCTGAATGCCAGTAGTGAAACCTTCCCCGGTTCCTGCAAGCATGGGGTAGGTAATAGAGATTGGCGGTTGTGCCTGCCTATTATCTTCGGGCCAAACCCTGCATTCTTCCTTGTAATATGCCACCCATTTAATGAATTGTGGGCCACTGAGGGTAGCCTTTGCACAGTCAAGCCAATCCTTAGGCACGCAGGGGTGATATGCTATGTCCTGAAGGAGAGTAAGCACCCATGGTGAATTGGGGCCGTCCTCAGCAACAGCCTTGCAGAGTTCCTTGCGGTCCTTAGCCTCCCAGGGGTACCATGCTTGCAGCCTGGCTCCCCCAGGCTCTACGTTGACCGATAAGGTTTGGGTTTTAGCTGGTGCTGATCATGAATCGTCCTCTCCTGCCTAAGAAGAAGGAGGGGGGCAATCCAATGCACATGCCCAATCCCCTCCAGGGAGGCTCCTTTGAAAGGTGGGTTCTGAAGCCATTCCTGAATAACTGATGCTTGCTTGCCAGCGGCCATCTTGGCAGGGCCGTCTCATTTCACCACAAGGAAAGATGTCCCTGGCCTACAGGGATCAGCATTCTGCTCCCTGGACTGTGCGCTCAGTGTCTTGATTCCTTGCTCCTCCAGTTTGTATGTGCTTTTCATGAGGGAGACATCTGAAATGAGCCTGAAAAACACTTGCTTCCCGCTGGCATCCGTAAGGCCCGGCTTTCCCACCTGCTTCTCCTTTCCGTGGTGATTTCCTGCCTTTTAATTTGGGGCATCTGAAGTCTTAATGTCATTTTAAATTTGTGGAAATTCATAACCTTCATACGGTTTCAGACACAGAGCTCTAGGAGCTCTTTGTTCAGTTCCTGGACACCTGCTCCTACAGACAAGACGGCAGGCAGGAGAAAGTGCAGACATGTAGTACTTAGTGGGCACCGTGGAGTACTCGGAAAAGTTCCACTTCCTCACAGGTACTTGGCCTGATGCACACCTTGTGTTTACCACCGCTCCCTCTCTGGCCTGCTTCCGCTGATCAGGCATATTGCTGCTGGCGACCAACACCTGGCACTGGTGGAGTGGTCAGAGTCCCACCCAGCTGATAGGGAGACAGTGCCGCACCCTCATCCCCTGCCCAGTCCCAGACCCTCCCTGCCCGTGAAAAGAAACTGAAGGCCCTGGAATCTGAAACAAGGAGTGTGGGGATGCCAATGTGTGCAGCACGGTGGTCAGAGGGTGATGCTGGCTTCTCTGCTGTTCCTGCAGGAAGCAGAGCCTGAATTTCAGATGCTTCTGAAGCCTGTACTAGGAGCCCGAGCAGGAGCTAATGTGCTTTGCATCCACCTTTCAAAGGAGCCTCCCTGGCAACAGGTTAGGGCATAAACTGCTCCTTGACCAGATTGGCTGCCACGACTATATAAGCTGCTGCAAAAACTGAAATAAATGAGTCTGTGGGCTGCGTGACTCTGGCCCACTTTCACCCACTCCTGGTGTCTTTGTCATGACTCTGCGCCTCTTATTCCCACCATGCTACTCCTCTCAGAATGAATCAACCTCAACATCTGGTGCCCAACGTGGGTAGGAGAGAGACAGTGGACAGACTTGGCAATGTCCCCCCTTGATTTCGGCAAGTAGGCCCCTCTGTTTTGTGTGCTGTTCGGTTCTGTGAGGGTGAGCACAGAATCCCCTCCTACACCTGTTTCCTTGTCCTTGTCGTTGGTTGAAGTGACCCCAGGTTAGGCACACACCACCCAGAGCATAATGCCGCTTCTCAGCTCCTCCTTTCACTTTCTGTTCACCCGGCAAATTCACAGGTAACAGTTGAAGACTTGGGGAGAGAGAGCTCCGACAGTGAAAATGACATGACAGCAGCAACGCAGCAATGTCTAGTCAGCCACCTCTCAAATATCTGTGGGAAAAATTAGACAACCCCATCCGTTAAACCCCATCCTACCCGCATGTTTGCCGTTAATGTCAGAGTGGATGCAAAATTCAGATCATGATTTCCAATGCCCTTAAAAAGGCTTATGCTAACCAAGGGCCAAGGATATGCTTTCTTTTTTTTTTCTTTCCAGAGAATGCGGATAGCCTATTTGGGTACCAGCCAGAAACATCAAGCCTGCAACTGACAGTCAACCAGAACCAGCTGAACAAGACTGAGAGACAGCCTTGTTAGTGGATGCACCTGCTACCAATTGGCAGGCATTAAAGATGGCTACTTTATTTGCTACATATTTTGGCCCTTTGAATCTAAAATAGTAACAGATTTTTTTTGGTCTTTAATGATATGGTTACATCTAAGAGTCTAGGAGGTCTATTATTTGCACACTGTTCCTCAGTTTGGTTTTCTGGCTATTTCCTTTCTGTTACAGGATTCCCATTCAGCCACCTTGGAAACCTCCCAGGCTCCAACTCCAGGGCAAGAATTCTTAGTTGTTATTTTGTCCTTCACAAGGCTTCTATAGGACAAACAGTGTCAGCTTTTGTACCACCAATGGTCACTGTGACGTGGCACTTTACCTGTATTGGGAGTTGGATGACTGCCTGCTCAAGCAGGAAAGGTGTGGTGATCATCAGGAGTGGGGGCAGCAATTGCATTTCACATTCTTGATTACTTTTCAAAATTTTTATTTGGGACTGGTGCTATGGCATAGTGGGTGAGGCCATGCCTGGTAACACTAGCATCCCATATGGGCACTGATTTTAGTCCTGGTTGCTCCACTTCTGTTACAGCTCTTTGATATGGTCTGGGAAAGCAGTGGAAGATGGCCCAAATCCTTGGGCCCCTGTACCCGCATGGAAGACCAGGAGGAGGCTCCTGGACCCTGGCTTCAGATTGGCACAGCTTTGGCCATTTCAGCCATATGGGGAGTGAACCAGTGGATGGAAAGTCTTGCTCACTTTCTCTCTATGCCTTCCTTCTCCCTCTGTGTAACTCTGACTTTCCAATAAATAAATAAATCTTTATAAATATATTTTTATTTATTTGAAAGGAAGAGTTAGAGAGAGCAAGAGAGAGAGAGTTTGAAAGAGATATCTTGCACCCACAGGTACACTCCCCAAATGGCCACAATAGCTGGGGCTCGGTCAGGCTAAGCCAGGAATTTCTGGGTCAGCACTGGGGTGGGGCCATGACTTTTATCTGGTGTGCAGTGCCTGATGGGGTTTCAGCAGTGTCAGTAGCAGAGAAGGATCACCCTCAGCAGTATGATCCTGAGTATGATCAGTGGTTATTTGTGTATCCATAGGTTTTTTTAGATTTCTTCTTTCTCTGAACTTGGGGTTTGTACATGGGACACCCAGAAGTAGTTCCATGTTCCTATGTTCCTGGCTTCTTTGACCTGGCCAACCTGTGGCTGTTGTGGTCATTTGTGAAATTGGCTACTCGATGGAAAGTTTCTTTCTTTCTCTCTCTCTCTCTCTCTCTCTCTCTCTGTGTGTGTTTGTCTCCCTCTCTCTATGTAACTCTGTTTAAAATGAATAATAAATTCATCTTAAAGTCAAATCAAGGTTTATTGGCCAGCATCCTGGCACCAGTGTATTATGCTGTGGCCTGTGACATGGGCATCTTTATGCGACCAGTTGGAATCCAGGCTGCAGTGCTTCCAATCCAGCTCCCTGCCATTTCACTTAGGAAATCAGCAGATTTTGGCTTATGTAACTAGGCCCCTGCCACCCACAAGGGAGACCTTATGAAATTCCATGCTCCTTGTCTGCACCTTAATGTTTATTGCAGCTCAAATTATAAACTACATATGTTTCCCAAAGAAGGGATCTCTGGAAGTAGAAGTGAGTCTAGACTGGGTCTGGCTGAAGTGCTATTGAATTATTATGTGAAATGTTGTCCTCTCTGGACTGAGCTGTGCATCCCAGCTGAAGGGAGCTGCCAACAGTGGTGGAAAGAGAAGTCAAGGTCTCTGAGGTCATCTTGTTGATAATCATGCCTTTCATATGTTTGCACACATTCTCATTTGCTCTTGTCATTTTACCCTCTTAACACTCCAGTGAGGAGGAGCATATAACCCCGAATTTACAGATGTGAAGCCTGAGGTTGAGAGGGATGCAGTGGTTTGCCCAGTGTCACATATCTAATTAGTTCTGGATCCTGGGTTTGATATCTCATGTTGGGGATTGTAGGAAGTTCTCATTTCAGAGTAGCACTTCATTGTTAATGTTGGAGTAAGCCTTTCTGCAGATTCTGTGATGTTAGCGATAAAATGCCTGCTGTTTTATATACTTCTTAAAATGAAATACAAACTTAGATATGCTATTGAATTAAGGTATACCCCAAATCCAGGCTATTAAAGTGTCAAGTGTACTCTTTAGGGAAGTTAAATTATATTTGAATGCAGTCTTTGTCCTGGATACAATTCTGTTTTCTCTTGTTCATGCATCTGTAAGATATAAAATATTAGCTTAGCAAACACAGTGTCTCATAAACTTTTTCCTGATAATGGCATTGAGAGATATGTAAACACTCTGCTTTGGCTACTGACTTCAGTTTCCTGATAATGCAGGCCATTATAGGCAGCAGCAATGACTCAGTTAGTTTTAACTGGCTCCTGCTACCCATATGGAAGACTTAGATGAGTTTCTAGCTCCATGTTTGTCTGGGCACTGTACTGGCTATTGTGGGCATTTGGAGAGTGAAAAAATAGAGGGGAATTGTCTCTTTCTATCATCCTGTCCCCACCTGACTAAAGAAAAAGCCTCCAAGATAAGAAGGGAATTTCTGGGTTGAGCATTTAGCCTAGTGATAGAAGACAGTGGAGAAGGGAAGAATAGCCCAGCCTTCAGTGCCTGGGTTTGTTATCTAATTCCAGCTCACAACTCTAGACCTTTGCTAATTTAGGCCTTGGGAAATTGTGATGATGCCTTAAGTAACCGGACCTGGTTTCAGGATTGAAGCAGTAGATGGGAGCTCTTTCTGTCTCTCAAGTAAGGTAAATAATTGAATTTCATAGTCAGATAAAGTTTATTTATACAAAATTCACAGCAAATTCCTACCTAACTGTGCAGCAATGCACTCTTTATTTTTGTAATTAGAAGATTTATGCCCACTTTCTTCTCTGGTATTTAACATGATACAGATAGGAACAACAGTGCCCTAAGGCATGAGAAAGAACTAAAAGTTGTGTCAACTGATAAGAAAGGATAACAGATACTATTTTTCAGATAATGTAATTGTTATGTAGAATTCCAAAAAATCCATTGGTCATTGTTCAATATAAAAAAAAGGAATTTTTTTAATGCAAAGTCAACATATATCCTTCTATATAAACAACTAGAATTAGCAATTAAAAAAGTAAATTAATAAAGCAGCACTGGAAATAGCATCAAAGGATGTGAGAGTCCCAAATGGAGCTGAAACTTGTTCCAGCACTGGTCCCTATCTCTGAATGTGACCAGGGAAGGGCCTTGCTATCAGATGCTTCAGTATTAATCCCAGCTGAGATGCTGAGTTTGAAGCCTTTGGGATTGTGTCATCCTCCTGGCCAGAGAATGCATCATGAGTGAGTGCATCATGTGTGCTTAATTATGTTCATTCAAAAATTGTTATGCTAAAGTCCTAATACCCAGCCCTCAGCATGTGACTTTTTTTTTTTTTTTTAAAGATTCATTTATTTATGTTTCAGGCAGAGTTACAGAGAGTCAGAGGCAGTCTTCCATACTCTGGTTCACTCCTCAAATAGCCACAATGGCTGGAGCTGAGTGGATCTGAAGCCAGGAGCCAGGATCTTCTTCTGGGTCTCCCATGTTGGTGCAGGAGTCCAAGAACTTTGGTCATCTTCCACTGCTTTCCCAGGCCATAGCAGAGACTTGGATCAGAAGAGGAGCGACTGGGATTAAAACCATTGCCCATATGGGATGCTGGCACTGCAGATGGCTGCTTTACCTGCTAAGCCACAGGGCCAGTCCCTGTGACAGTTTTTTAAGGAGGGTCTTTAAAGACGTGACTGTGTGAAAAGGAGGTTGTTAGGTGGGCTCTAAAACAGTATGACTGGTGACTTTATAAGAGAAGAAAGTAGAGAGACACAGATGAAAATCAGGGAAGAATGCACAATGACCACACTACTGCCTAGAATGTGGCCCCCTGCAAGCTGAGGCTGGAGGCCTGAGAAGAGTGCAGAGCTGGCCACATGTCACTCTTGGGCTTGCAGCCACCAGAACTGAGGCCCAGACAATTTGCAATGTTTCAGCCACATGTGTGGCATTCTGTTATGGCAGCCATCCTGACCTAGTTCAGCATGCGACCTATCTCTGGGCAGCCTGACAAGAGGAAAAATGGACTGAGGTTC
Organism: Oryctolagus cuniculus; assembly: GCF_964237555.1. NCBI lineage: Eukaryota > Metazoa > Chordata > Mammalia > Lagomorpha > Leporidae > Oryctolagus > Oryctolagus cuniculus. The sequence goes on from NC_091438.1 coordinate 37,944,391, forward strand.
TGGGGAAGGCAGGCCACCTCCTAAAATAGATCCAAAAAGAGTGGTTGTTTGGCTAGTAGTTAATATGTTTCCGGGAAATGCCTGCCTCCTACTTTGGAGTGCCTGTCTTAGGGTTTTGGCTCAGCTCCCAATCCCAGGTTCTGGGTAATGTGTACCCAGGAGGGACAGGTGATGCTGCAATCAGTTGTGTCCTTATCACCCACCCTTAGTTCCTGGCTCCTGCATCAGCCTGGCTCAGCTCCAGCTTTTGTAGGCCTCTGAATTGTGAACAAGGAAACTGGAAATTTCTGATGATCTGTTCTCTACTAATAAAGTAAATAAAGAAAGAGAGGAATAGACCCAGAAGAAGCAGCGACCTCCCCCACTCAGTGTCTTGTAGTTGATGTCTGGCACACCCCTCTGTGCCTTGGCCACAGACACAGGCTTAAGTCAGAGAAGAGAGAACTTAGGAGCCAAGGGCCTTGAAGACATCGATCCAGGAGCGCTAGTGTCACACACACCCCAGCCTGCCTGCTCCCTCATGTCCTGTTTCATGAGGTGATGTGTGCAGTTTTTGTTGCACCCACCTGCTGATGGGCTTGCTCAGTTTCAGAGGAAAGCTTCATCACAGATGCAGACCTGAACTGGGAGGACAATTCAGCCAATGGACACAGTCACTGGTCGAAGGGGTGACCACTGGTCGATGGTGGTCGAAGGGGTGACCTCCCTACCACAGATTTTCATTTTCCCTAGTTCTTAGATGCTGTCCATTGCAAATTAGTCCATGATTCATGTTTCCCTGAGGATGAGATGCTAATGATGCTGAATATGTAAAAATCCAAAGCATTTCAAAAATCAATGAGAAAAGTATGAAAGAGCTACAAATGCTCCACTGAGCTTTTCTTCTTGGTGCTCTTTTTTAAATCAGTGTTTTTGAGGATTGCATTTAAAGCAGTACTTTGAACTTATAAACCCAGAAAATATTGGCTTAAAAATGATTTGTGATGTTTTCCTGAAAACTGGTATCACCGAGGCTGTAGTAACCTTATGTTAGGCATGTGGTTTTATTTAGGAGGCACTGACCAATTCTATTATAGCTGAACGGACTTTTGAGAACTGAGGAATGACATCAGAACTGGAATGATACAGGAGGGGTGAAGCATCCCAGAGAACTTGTGCTGCTTTATTCCCTAATGCATTTGTAGTAAAGTTTCACCTGTTAATGGAAAATGAAAAAAATAAGAAAGAAGTGAGTCTTTGTGGAACCGTGCATTTATCAGCCTGAATGTTTTTGTTGATTCTGAAATGACCATTTTCTGGTTTGTGTTAAAATTTTCTTTATCTGTGAAGATGGTACATCGTTAATTTTAAAAAGTTTTTACCAGAAGGAAAGAAACACACAAACAAACAAACAAACAAAAAAAACAAAATAATACCAACTCTGGGTGGTTAACTCACCTACTTGAGTTTTCTTTTTGGATAAGGAGATGGTCTATGAGTTCCTGAAATTTTTTATGCATGCCTGTATATGACCTTTAGGATTTGTTTTTCAGAACTTGAAATTAAACATATTAATTTGGCATTAAGGACCCTCCTTGAGAAAACTAGGGCTGTCCCTCCACTGGGCATTGAGCCCAGTGAGGTGAGGTGGACACGTGGGTGTGGGGCCCCACGGGGCTTTCACCATAAAGGGCTCAGCTTCTCACCCTTCACCAGGAGCCTCCACAGAGACTGTTCCCTGTCTCCACTTAGCTGTTGTGCTGGCTTGGAGGGGAGGACGGTGTGATCCGTGTTGGAGAAGGTGCAACTGGGACAGAAACAAGCTCTGTGAGTGCAGGAGCCCCATCTTCAACTCAGGGAGGCGGCCATGGTGTTGGTCCCAGGGATGTGTGAGTTTAGCCAAAGGCAAGGGATCCTAGAGTCTTTATAGCAGTGTCCACTGGAGCAAGGACTTAGACACCCAATATGTCAAGGCTGTGACCTTCATCTTTCTTCTCTTTAGGTTGCCATGACCCAGCGGGGCTTCCTGCTGCTCCTCCTTGTGGCCACAGGATGGCGAAGTGCAGGTGGGTCTCACACTGGGAGCGGCAGGTTCCCAGCTCAGCTTTGGAGCTCAACAGCAGAACTAGGCTGGATCCAGGCTAGAGAGGGTGTTTTTGAGATTCACAGATTGACAGGCACGTGGGCTGATTGCTGATCTGGCCACCAAGGGTAAAGAGCCAAACTGGGAGGGTGTTTCCCATAGTACTGGCTGGGGCCAGGTTCTGTGCCTCTGTGTGATCCTGTGGAGGCTCCAGTGAAACAGTCTGTCCTGTGCTATTCCTCATCCTGTGGTCTTAACCTTGAGTTTCCATGGGAAGGGCATAGTCAGCTTTATGCTCAGAAATGTTGTCTTGATGGTTTTCCTATAAAATTCAAAGTGATGGTATCTTAAGATCTGTATTTTTCTTGTTCATGTTTTTAGAGAAAAACAATGTTTTTAGATATCTTCTTCCTTAATTATCACAAAGCTCTGTTTGGTAGCTTATTTTTTGAGGTTCTAGGAAACTGAGGTTTAATTATGCAAAGCAGAACTCCTAGGACACAGTGGTGAGGTTTGTGTCCCTTACACTTGAACACCCCTGCCCTCTCAGATCATGGTTGTTTCCATTCCTACAGACATTTAGAGTAGTTTACAGAGATGGAGTTACATACAACGGTCTTCATTCTGTGTTTCTATTAGTCTCCTAGCCACTGTCTCCCTCTTCCTTACCTCACACCCTAGATTCAGCCATGTTAAACTACTTAATTTCTTCAGTAGGCTGGATTCTGATTTGCTTTGTTTTTACAAGGTCTTAGATATCGTGTTTCCCCTGATTTAATTCTCTTCTCTTTCATCCTACAGAGAAATCTTGTATATTTTAGTATATGTGCTGCCAAAGCGAGCACAAAATCTTGTATATTTCCTCAGAACACACTTGGGTGTTGCCTGGACTCAGAGTCCTCCTGGGTCTCATACATCCCATCCTGAGGACTCCTGCCTCCGTTCCGGCCTATCCCCTCTCATATCACACACTTTGGTTTGCTGGCATGTCTAGCTCTTATCATTTATTCTTCTCCATATAATTTTGTTGAGTATCCATTCGTGCCCTGGGGAGGCAATTCTTGGTGATGTTGAGTGTGTTGGAATGCCCAGAGTTTAGCACAAGGAAGGTCACAGTTGGGGTCGTGTGGAAGGGATGTGTAAGAAGCCTGCAGAGTGCAGGGTCAGCTTGGTTGAATGGAGCTGATCTGGATATCACAGGGCTATAGAACCTGGGCAGCAGTGCCCTGCACTGCAGGTACAATGGATTTTGGAGTTGGGGACAACAAGACGCTGGGTTTTGTGTCAAAGCAGGAATGAGAATCAAACTCTGCTTGTTCTGTAGCTGTGGCCTATACAGAACCCTCAGAATGGACCTGTTCGTATTCTCCAAATCTGCCCAGAAGCTGCAAGGAAATCAAACAAGGGTGCCCTAAATCATGTGGTGAGTGCTGAGACATCTAGGCAAAATCAGGCAGCGTGGTCAAGATCTGCCCTTCGATAGTGTAGATTCCTTCAGAATTTTTGAACAACTGCAGCAAAATATATATACAAATATATCATATGTATAATAAATATATGTGTATATTCTTTTTTTTCAAACTTATGTAGCTACTGCTTTCCGAAAAATACTCTACACACAACACACACACACACACACACACACAGACAACATGTTGGATCACATTTTCCAGTTTAGAAAATTTTAGTGGCTAACTCACTGTCTGTAACCACCTTCCCACTGGTGTTCAGCCATCAAAACGCTGGGTCTCTACAATATTTTCATTTCACAGAGTGGTTGCAGACACTCAGTGCCCACTAAGCACTAACTCCATGTTCTCCTTGTCCTCCAGCTGTGGTCACTGCTGCCCTACTTTCGCTCACTGTGAATTTGTCTCTTCTCATCACCTCAGAGAAGGAGAACCATTAGCCCTTAGCCCTTTATGCCTGGATATTTTACTTAGCATCATGTTCTAGAGGCTTGACTGTGGTTTACCATGTGTAACTCAATGCTTTTTATACTTTCTGTGCATACACACACACACACAGACACACACATACACACATACACACAGAGAGAATACTTTGTGTATCCATTTGTCTGTTAATTTGTGTTTGGGTTGTTCCTACATTCTGTTCCTATACTAATGCTGTGATGAACAGCACAGATATCTATGTGATACCTGTACAGATATCTGTGTGAGCTGCTGTGGGTGCAACTCGGCGTGGTATTGCTGAGTCATATGATGGTTCCATGTTGAACTTCTGTGGAATATTGCTAAGGATTGATGATTCTAGGCTCTGCTCCAGGCACAGGAAAATGAACTCTTGAACCTGGGGGATCTTGCAGCAGCCTTAGGCACACTTGGTAAATGATGCAAAGTGGGAGAGCCAGTTCCCAGGACTTTTTTCTGGGTGTGGGCTGAGCCCATCATGAGCTTACAGACTGCAATGCTCTGTCTGGTCCTCTCTACAGATGGCCTGTATTTTCTCCGCACCAAGTATGGGGTCATCTACCAGACCTTCTGCGACATGACCACAGATGGTGGTGGCTGGACCCTGGTGGCCAGTGTGCACGAGAACTACATGGCTGGGAAGTGCACATTGGGTGATCGCTGGTCCAGTCAGCAGGGCAACAGAGCAGACTACCCAGAGGGGGATGGCAACTGGGCCAATTACAACACCTTCGGGTCTGCGGAGGCAGCCACAGGTGATGACTACAAGGTAGGTACCATGCCTCTTTCCCACCACTTGGGCAAGGTGAGGAGTTGAGTTTGCAGGGCCACACGCAGGCAAGAAGGAGGGTTGAAAGGTGAGGACATTTCCCCACCAAAGGAGGGTTGGATAAGAAGTGCTTAGATGTCTTGACCACATCTTCCCCTCTACAAGACCATGATGGACTGGGGTAGTGGTGGGGAGTCATCGTGTGCTGAACATGTGGTTGACTGAGGCTGGTGGCCATATCCCACCTGAGCTCCAAGCCGCCGGTTCAGTCAAGGCTGCCCATGGGGGTCTTCTGCCAGATGGGACCTCCTGGGCTGGTTGTCTCAGTATGTGCTGCTCCCCAGAACCCCGGCTACTACGACATCCAGGCCCAGGACCTGGAAATCTGGCACGTGCCCAACAAGACGCCCCTGCAGCACTGGAGGAACAGCTCCCTGCTGAGGTACCGCACCAACACTGGCTTCTTCCAGAACTTGGGAGACAATCTGTTTGGCCTCTACCAGGTACACAGGGCTCTGGATGTGGGCACTTTGGGGAACAGGGAGCGTGTGTTAGGGGTGGTGCAAGTCAGCTCTGTTGGTCCCACATAACCTCTGAGCACCTGTGCTTGCCTGTTTCTCCTACTTGTGGTTCACTGTGAACCCATGTCCTGCCTCTCCCAGAAGTCTGAGCCAAGCAAGGGCGGAGAACTGTGGAGGCTGGGGAGAGAGGCAGGGACTAGGAGCTTGGGACTATTGGAGAGACATAGCTCTGGGGAGAAAGGAATCAGGGTTATTGAAAGTGGTTTTTGAATAATGAATTGGCTTGTAGGGACTTCCTAACTTTTCACAATTGGCAGCTGCTCCACTCTCCTCACTCAACTCCTCTTTTACACTTTGCAGGAATACCCAGTGAAGTACGGCTCGGGGAAGTGTATGTCTGACAACGGCCCAGCGATTCCTGTGCTCTATGACTTTGGTGATGCTGAGAAAACTGCATCTTATTACTCTCCTGTGGGTCAGAGTGAGTGCCATCATTAACCTTTAGGTGCCTTCACAGGAAATTACCAATGACAGTTCATTATTTTTGGTATTCATTGAGCACTTACAACTTGCCTGACTGTTCTCTAGGAACTCGACATAGTCATGTCATTTATTTATCAAGAGACAATGAGGTAGTTAGAATTTTCAAAGGATGTAAACCTAGGTTTTTTTTTTTTTAAATCCACTTCCTTAACTTGCCTCTTGTAAATTAGATTCTTTTTCATTTTCAAATGCTGTTTGTATTTTTTGTATCTCTCCCCTCTTTTTCGTTGTCAAGAATCAAAGCAGAGAAGAAGGGATTTGTAAATTATATACGGTAATAACCCTGTCATAGAAATATTCATACAGTTTGACAAAATAATCCTATTTCTGAGAAAATAAATGCAGAAGAGATATAATATGCTTGAATAGGGTATAGTCACACCAACTTCAGTCGCTCTGGATATGAAAAGATCAAAAGAAGGAAGTTGCCTCTTGTAAGAGTTAAGGAAAGGCACAGGATACCATTCCCAGGAAAGAAAAACTGGCAATGTGGTGAGAGAAATTAATTTTTGTAATGAAGGATAGCTGTTAGTGATCATAAGACAAACTTCTTCTGGTATAATAAAATTGCAAGTCATAGATTGGCAAAGGCATTTTGGTTATACTTTTCTGTGTGGATGAGGGCAGGTGATGATGGGAGGATCCACACCTGGCAATTGGAGAAGTGTGCAGAGAAGCAGGTGGTGACACCTGATCATGGCTGATCCTTGCTGGACCTTGTAAGGTCTTGTTGCTGATCTCCGTGCTGAGTTTCCTTTCTCCTCCATGTCCTAAGCAGAAGAGCATCCTTTTGTAAAGTCCTAGGGTTAGCTCTGTCTTTCCACACAGAGGGAAGTTCCCACAAGGACTAGTTCAGGGTTCAGTGCACCTGTCACTGGCCACAGACAGTGGTGCTGGGTTGGAGGGCATGCTGGACTTAGGGCTTAAAGAATTGATGAGCAGATCAAAACTGTTTCTAGCCCTTTCTTTGAACATTTGACTGTTTCTTTACCTCTTCTTTTTCAGAGGAATTTGTTGCCGGATTTGTCCAGTTCAGGGTGTTTAACAATGAGAGAGCAGCCAATGCGCTGTGTGCTGGCATGAAAGTTACTGGCTGTAACACCGAGCATGTGAGTGTTTCAGGATTTCAGTGCTCTGTGGGTGTGTATATATGTGTGTTTGTGTGAATGTGTCTGTGTGTGATTACGTGTGTATGTTTGAGTTTGTTTGTCTGCGTCTGTGTTGTTCTGTGTATGCATGTGTGCTTGTGTGTGTCTGTTCATGTGTCTGTGTATCTGTGTACGCCTGTGTGAGTTTGTGTTTGTGTCTATGTGTGTGTGTGTGCCTATGTGGCTCTGACAGGGTGCGTCTCTGTGGATGCTCACTTGCACTCACTCTATTGACTGTTGATGTTACAGGAACAGAATTCATTTTGTTGGAATTTTGTTTTATCAACATATTTATCAATATATTTTTATTTACTTATTTATTTAAATATTTTTTGTCTTTTCAAAAAAGAAAAGTACAGAAGTAAGAAAAAAAGATCATTACCATTGAATCCTGTGGGGACAGGGTTTTATGGGAGGGAGTGGTCAAAGTCATGCAGATTCTGGCCAAGGGCTCCAGAGAACTTGGCCCTTAATTACCCACTGGTGTCAGCACTTCTTGTGTCCCTTCTTTGTGTTCCCAGCACTGCATCGGTGGAGGAGGATACTTCCCAGAGGGCAATCCCAGGCAGTGTGGGGATTTCTCCGCCTTTGACTGGAGTGGATATGGAGCTCATCAGGGTTATAGCAGCAGCCGGGAGATCACCGAGGCAGCTGTGCTGTTGTTCTACAGATGAGAGCTCTGTGGTGTGGGACCAGGAAGCCATCTCCAAATCTCAGACCATCAGAGACAGAGAAACTAAAATGATAATAGGGAGAGAAGCCCAATAAACTACATTGATTTATGCCTATCATTTCCTTGAGTTGTTTTATAAGTCTACTAGCAGTTTAAGAGATATGTAAAACAATACATGTTGTTCTGATGAATTCCACCACAGACATTCTTGGATTGGAATTACAAGTCCCAGCTATGCCAGAACAAGAGCATGCCCTGTTTCTAGGACACATTTAATTAGATTTCGGGACAGGGAAAAAGATTTCTCGTTCATTCTCCCCAATACATCTTATTGGTTAATTAGTCTTTAATACAAACAGCGTAAAGGAGACAAGAACACTTCTTTTATTTTTTTTATTTTTATTTTTTTTTAATTTTTTGACAGGCAGAGTGGACAGTGAGAGAGAGAGAGAGACAGAGAGAAAGGTCTTCCTTTTGCCGTTGGTTCACCCTCCAATGGCCGCCGTGGCTGGCGCACTGCGGCCGGCGTACCGCGCTAATCCGAAGGCAGGAGCCAGGTGCTTCTCCTGGTCTCCCATGGGGTGCAGGGCCCAAACACTTGGGCCATCCTCCACTACACTCCCTGGCCACAGCAGAGAGCTGGCCTGGAAGAGGGGCAACCGGGACAGAATCCGGTGCCCCGACTGGGTCTAGAACCCGGTGTGCTTGCGCCGCAAGGCGGAGGATTAGCCTAGTGAGCCGCGGCACCAGCAAGAACACTTGTTAGAGTTAGCAGAAAAACCTGAAGCATAGGACACAAGTAACCATTGCCTTTATTCCTCCAGCTTTGGAGGTGAGGACAGACTCCTCAGGGGTGGATATGGCTGGGTTGTCTGAAATCCCATATTCAGTTACTTTCTCAACAGGAGATCCAAGGGCTTCAGTCAGATGAGAATGACTCATCTGTGCTAATGGGATGTTGACCACAGCAGTATTGACTTGTGAGCAGAGCTCAGATGTGTCCCACTATTTTGTTCAAAATGTAAATCTGATCATTACAGTCTCCAAACCCCATCATCATCACTTTTGTCCACTACTCACCATGAACTGGAGCATTTGCTCTCAAATGGGACAGGAGGTGTGATTGGTAGGGATGATTTTGTCTTTTAGGTTGGATTATCAGATTTTTCAAATGGAGATAGAGAAGACCAACTGAAATTTGAATTTCAGACACACTGTGAATCATGTTTTTTCTTTATTGTGTCTCGTGCAATATTTGATCTGGCAACACTCTCTTGGGAGCATTTGGTCATGTCTATAGCCGTTGTCTGCAATAGCGTGTGTTATGGGGTTCCAGCAAGAATATTATTGGCATATACTGACCAGAGGCCCAGAGAATCATCTTACATTGTGCAGGACATCTTCTTTGCACAACCAAGAATGATGTGATCTGAAAGGTCAATGATGGTGTGTGTTGGGGCCAGCATTGTGGCAGAGTGGGTTAAAACCCCGACCTATAGCGCAGGCATCTCAGATTGGCCCTGGTATGAGTTCCAGCTACTCCTCTTTCGATCCAGCTCCCTGCTATTGTGCCTGGAAATGTAGTGGAGGATGGCCCAAGTCCTTGGGTCCCTGTGCCCATGTGGGAGACCCAAAAGATGCTCCTGGCTCCTGGCTTCTGGTTTAGATGGGCTCAACTCCAGCCATTATGGCCATTTTGGGAGTGAACTAGAGGATGGAAGATGTTTCTCCCTCTCTTTGGCTCTGCCTCTTTCTGTAACTGTTTTTCAAATAAATAAACTCAAAATGATTTATTTATAAAAAATAGTGTTGTGTGAGAAAGCATGGACTAGAGAATAATTTTTAAATTCTAGAGAATGGAATAATTTTATATAATCCAAGGTCATCAGGTACCCACCAAGTTAGCTCTCATGACCATGGACAATGGAACCAAGGATTGCAGCTCCAGCAAAAACCAAATTCAACATCATAACCAAAGTTTATAATACCTTCTTGGAAAAACATCTCTCACCACTCTTCTTTCTTGAGTTTGTTAGGGGTAGAGTATAAAATGTCTGTTTCAATGCTTGATGGCTCTGGTCTTCCATTGTGATTCAAGTCAGTTCCCAGAGAGCTAGCACAGATCCATCTTTTGTGGAAGTCAAACCGGGCTCACACTATTTGCTTTTGGCTTCTGTGGTCCCAGCAACACTTCCAGTTATCCTATCAGTAACTGAACTATATGTGGACATTTCCATGCCACTGCATAACTTTGATTTTGGGTCACCAAGCATAAACAAAGTTTATATATATATATATATATATAAGCTTTTTATACATAAGCTTTAATAAATATTTTTATATATATTTTAATATATATTATTTATATATATGTTAACTTTGCCAAGGTGATTCAAGATGGAAGCAAACACATTGGCTGGGTGCAGTTCTGTCTGTAGGACACTATGGAAAGGCCGTGGGAGGAGGTGATCTGGTGGTCTTCTGAGGAGGCTTTGCTGCTGTCACTGACTCTCCATTTTCAGCTGAGTCTGAGCTTCCTTGAGTTTTGTTGCATCTGTTATGTGGAAGAGAAAGTGAAGCTCTAATGGTTGTTCTTGGTTAATTCTGATTTGTGTGGTACTTAGTAAGCCACTGTTGGTACATCAGTTTTTTCATTTCCTACTGCATTCCTGCTTTTCTTTTTTTTAAAACTTTTATTTAGTAAATATAAATTTCAAAAGTTCAGTTTATGGATTACAATGGCTCCCCCCCCCCAATAATTTCCCTCCCACTCGCACCCCTTCCATTTCCCTCTCCCTCTCCCATTCCATTCACATCAAGATTCATTTTCAATTATCTTTATATACATAAGATCAATTTAGTATATATTAAGTAAAGATTTCATCAGTTTGCACCCACACAGAACATAAAGTGTAAAAATACTGTTTCAAAGATAAGAGTCGGAGAACTCAGAGGGCTTCCACAGCCTTGGAAACTCATGACTGGAGCATAGGGAGATTACTGATGCCATAGACAGGAGTGTCAATTTGTAAAGTCAACAACAGGATTCACTGTGCACTTACTCCTCATGCAGGATCTCTGTCCTTAATGTGCTGTACATTGAGATTTAATGCTATAACGAGTACTCAAACAGTATATTTCACTTTGTGTTTCTATGTGGGTGCAAACTGTTGAAATCTTTACTTAATGCATACTAAACTGATCTTCTGCAAAAAAAAAAAAAAAAAAGAAAGAAATTATCAATTCCCAACTTGACTCTCGACTCTCACTGGGATTAAACATGACAATAGGTCTGATCTGATTTCATCATCATTTAAAAAAATCATCTATTATTTTTCACTTTATGTTTCTGTGTGGGAGCAAACTGTTGAAATCCTTACTTAATGTATACTAAGCTGATCTTCTGTCTATTAAGATAATCGAAAATGAATCTTGATGTGAATGGAAGGGGAGAGGGAGTGGGAAAGGGGAGGGTTGCGGGTGGGAGGGACATTATGGGGGGGGAAGCCATTGTAATCCATAAGTTGTACTTTGGAAATTTATATTCATTAAATAAAAGTTAAAAAAAATACTGTTTCAAAACTAGTTACAGCATTACTTCACATTGGACAACACATTAAGGACAGAGATCCCACAAGAGGAGTAAGTACACAGTGACTCCTGTTGTTGATTTAACAATTTGACACTCTTGTTTATGGCATCAGTAATCTCTCTAGGCTCTAGTAGTTTGTTTCCAAGGCTATGGAAGCCTTTTGAGTTTGCTGACTTCGATCTTATTTAGACAAGGTCACAGTCAAAGTGGAAGTTCTCTCCACCCTTCAGAGAAAGGTACCTCCTTCTTTGATGGCCCTGTTCTTTCCACTGGGCTCTCACTCACAGAGATCTTTCATTTAGGTCATTTTTTTTTTTGCCAGAGTGTCTTGGCTTTCCATGCCTAAAATACTCTCATGGGCTCTTCAGCCAGATCCGAATGCCTTAAGGGCTGATTCTGAGGCCAGAGTGCTGTTTAGGACATCTGCCATTCTATGAGTTTGCTGTGTAACTCGCTTCCCATGTTGGATCATTCTCTCCCTTTTTTATTCTATCAGTTAGTATTCGCAGACACTAGTCTTGTTTGTGTGATCCCTTTGACTCTTAGATCTATCAGTGTAATCAATTGTGAACTGAAATTAATCACTTAGACTAGTGAGATGGCATTGGTACATGCCACCTTTATGGGATTGTATTGGGATCCCCTGGCACGATTCTAACTCCACCATTTGGGGCAAGTCCAATTGAGCATGTCCCAAATTGTACATCTTCTCTCTCTCTTATTCCCACTCTTATATTTATTTATTTATTTATTTTTTTTGACAGGCAGAGTGGACAGTGAGAGAGAGAGACAGAGAGAAAGGTCTTCCTTTGCCGTTGGTTCACCCTCCAATGGCCGCCGCGGCCGGCGCGCTGCGGCCAGTGCACCGGGCTGATCCGATGGCAGGAGCCAGGAGCCAGGTGCTTTTCCTGGTCTCCCATGGGGTGCAGGGCCCAAGCACCTGGGCCATCCTCCACTGCACTCCCTGGCCACAGCAGAGAGCTGGCCTGGAAGAGGGGCAACCGGGACAGAATCCGGCGCCCGACCGGGACTAGAACCTGGTGTGCCGGCGCCGCTAGGCGGAGGATTAGCCTAGTGAGCTGCGGCGCCGGCCCCCACTCTTATATTTAACAGGGATCAATTTTCAGTTAAAATTTAAACACCTAAGAATAATTGTGTGTTAATCACAGAGTTCAACCAATAGTACTAGAACAAAACAAAGAAAAAATACTAAAATGGATAAAGTTTTACATTGTACACCAACAGTCAGGACAAGAGCTGATCAAGCCACTGTTTCTCATAGTGTCAATATCACTTCAATAAGTTTCCCCTAAGTTGCTCAGTTAGTTGTCACCGATCAGGGAGAACATGATATTTGTCCCTTTGGGACTGGCTTAATTCACTCAGCATGATGTTTTCCAGATTCCTCCATCTTGTTGCAAATGACCGGGTTTCGTTGTTTTTGACTGCTGTATAGTATTCTATAGAGTACATGTCCCATAATTTTTTTATCCAGTCTACTGTTGATGGGCATTTGGGTTGGTTCCAGGTCTTAGCTATTGTGAATTGAGCTGCAATAAACATTAATGTGCAGACAGCTTGTTTGTTTGCCAATTTTCATTTCCTTTGGGTAAATTCCAAGGAGTGGGATGGCTGGGTTGTATGGTAGGGTTATATTTCTGAGGAATCTCCAGACTGACTTCGATAGTGGCTTAACCAGTTTGCATTCCCACCAACAGTGGGTTAGTGTCCCTTTTTCCCCACATCCTCTTCAGCATCTGTTGTTGGCAGATTTCTGTATGTGAGCCATTCTAACTGGTTGAGGTGAAACCTCGTTGTGGTTTTGATTTGCATTTCCCTGATTGCTGTGATCTTGAACATTTTTTATGTGTCTGTTGGCCATTTGGATAACCTCTTTTGAAAATGTCTGTTGAGGTCTTTGGCCCATTTCTTAAGTGGGTTGTTTGTTTTGATGTTGTGGAGTTTCTCGATTTCTTTGTATATTCTTGTTATGAACCCTTTATCAGTTGCATAGTTTTCCTGATTCAATAGGATGCTGGCCCTGGGTTTTTCATAAATTGCTTTGATTGTATTGAAGAATGTTCCTTCCATACCCAGTTTGCTTAGTGTTTTCACATGTTGTAATTAAACTCACCACAGTGAAACAAACATAAAGAAAAGATCCTAAAATGTGCAAGAGAGAAATGGCAGATTACTCTCAGAGGATCTCCAATTAGACTCACAGCTGACTTCTCATCAGAAACCCTACAAGCTAGAAGGGAATGGCGAGACATAGCCTAGGTACTAAGAGAGAAAAACTGCCAGCCCAGAATATTATATCCTGGAAAGCTCTCATTTGTGAATGAAGGTGAAATAAAGACCTTTCATAGCAAACAGAAATTGAATTTGTCGCCACTCATCCAGCCCCGCAAAAGATGCTTAAAGATGTGTTGCACACAGAAACACAGAAACACGGTCATCAATATGAAAGAAGGTAAAGGAAGGAAACCTCACAGCAAAAGATCACAGGAAGTTCAAAGCATATATTAGAAAATATCTTTGGCAAATGGCAGGGCAAAGTTACTACTTATCAATAGTCACATTGAATGTAAATGGCCTCAGCTCTCCAGTTAAAAGACACAGATTGGCTGATTGGGTTAAGGAACAAAACCCATCTATTTGCTGCTTACAAGAAACACATCTTTCAAAAAAAAAAAATACATATAGACTGAAAGTGAAAGGCTGGAAAAAGATATACCATGCCAACAGAAATGAAAAAAGAGCGGGCGTAGCCATCTTAATATCGGACAACATAAACTTTAACACAAAAACTGTTAGGAGAGCCAAAGAGGGGCACTATATAATGATTAAGGGATCAATTCAACAGGAAGATATAATGATTATCAATGTATATGCACCTAATTACAAGGAACAGGTTTATTTAAAAGATTTGTTAAGGGACTTAAAGGGAGACTTAGACCCCAATACAATAGTTATTGGGGGACTTCAATACTCCACTCTCAGAAATAGACAGATCAACAGGACAGAATATCAACAAGGAGACAGTAGATTTAAACGACACTATAGCCCAAATGGATCTAACAGATATCTACAGAACTTTTCATCCTACACATAATGCATTTACATTCTTCTCAGCAGTACATGGAACCTTCTCTAGGACTGACCACATACTAGGCCATAAAGCAAGTCTCAGCAAAGTCAAAAGAATTAGAATCATACCATGCAGCTTCTCAGACTATAAAGGAATGAAGTTGGAAATTAGCAACTCAGGAATCCCTAGAGCATACACAAACACATGGAGATTGAACAACATGCTCCTGAATGAACAATGGGTCATAGAAGAAATTAAACGAGAAATCAAAAATTTTCTGGAAGTAAATGAGGATAACAGCACAACATACCAAAACTTATGGGATACAGCAAAAGCAGTGTTAAGAGGAAAGTTTATATCAATAGGTGCCTACATCAAGAAATTGGAAAGGCACCAAATAAATGAGCTTTCAACGCATCTCAAGGATGTAGAAAAACTGCAGCACACCAGACCCAAATCTAGTAGGAGAAGAGAAATAATTCAGATCAGAGAAGAAATCAACAGGATTGAATCCAAAAAAATATTACAAAAAATCAGCCAAATGAGGGGCTGGTTTTTTGAAAAAATAAACAACATTGGCACCCCATTGACCCAACTAACTAAAAAAAGAAGAGAAAAGACCCAAATAAATGAAATCAGAGATGAAAAAGGAAACGTTACAACAGACAACACAGAAATAAAAAGAATCATCAGAAATTACTACAAAGACTTGTATGCCAGCAAACAGTGAAATGTATCAGAAATGAATAGATTCCTGGACTTTGCAACCTACCTAAATTGAACCAGGAAGACACAGAAAATCTAAACAGACGCATAACTAAGACAGAAATTGAAACAGTAATAAAGGCCCTCCCAACACAGAAAAGCCCAGGACCAGATGGATTCACTGCTGAATTCTACCAGACATTTAAAGAAGAACTGACTCCAATTCTTCTCAAACTATTCAGAACAATTGAAAAAGAGGGAATCCTCCCAAATTCTTTCTATGAAGCCAGCGTCACCTTAATTCTTAAGCAGGATAATCATATGGTTTTTCTTCTGCAGTCTGTTAATGTGGTGTATCACATTGATTGATTTGTGAATGTTGCACCATCCCTGCATACCAGGGATGAATCCTCCTCCTGCAGCACTGGTACCCTGGGTTCTAGTCCCGGTTGGGGTGCCAGGTCTGTCCCGGTTGTTCCTCTTCCAGGCCAGCTCTTTGCTGTGGCCCGGGAGGGCAGTGGAGGATGGCCCAAGTGCTTGGGCCCTGCACCCCATGGGAGACCAGGAGGACACATCTGGCTCCTGGTTTCAGATCGGCGCTGCGCACCAGCCGCAACAACCATTTGGGGGATGAACCAATGGAAGGAAGACCTTTCTCTCTGTCTCTCTCTCTCACTGTCTAACTCTGCCTGTCAAAAAAATGATGTTAAGAATTCAGATGATCGTGATGCCTCAAATTAAAGGGCAGGAAATCACCATGGAAAGGAGAAGCAGGTGGGAAAGCCAGGCCTTATGGGTGCTGTGGGAAGCAAATGTTTTTCAGGCTCATTTTAGATGTCTCCCTTGTAAAAAGCATGAATAAACCCAGGGAACAACGAATCAACACGCTGAGCACACAGTCCCCGTGGGCCAGGGATACCCTCCCGGGTTGGTCTCTTAGGTGCCTCACAGCAGGGCTGACCACACACCAACGCAAACACCCCTATTCCTTCCAGAACCTTCTCTCATCCATGCTAGGCACCCACACACAGCACCCAGACCAAGCCAATGCAACTGCCTTTTGGTGCGTTGTGGCTCAGAGTGGGCTCGAGGGGCTGGCACAATGGGAAGTGCAATGGAACCTGCAAACACACCGAGTCCACATGCTGAGGACGCCATTGTCCTTGGCCCTGCTGCGTTGCACCTCTAAGCTGCGGAGCTGGGGCAGAACAGCCCTCAACTGGGGTGGAGACCATAGGGTGTTGCAAGCATTGGGGTCCCCCAACATGAAGCAGGTCGTGAGAGAGAAAAGGGTTTCTAAATATTTCAAATCTATGTCTTTTGAAGGCAGAATGGTGACGACCTCATGACATCCACGTTAACATTCCCAAGGACCTCTGGCTAGGGGATCTGAGATGGCAAGGGTCATTGTTGCTCTGATTAACTGAAGGACCTTGAGTGGGGTGGGATGGGGGGAGGATCCTAAGTTGTCCAGGTGGGCCCAATGTAATGATATGGGTTCTTAAAGGTAGGCCAAAGGACCAAGCACATATAGAAGGGAATGTGATGATGGAAGCAGGGCTTAGCCTGGGAGACTTTGAAGATGGAGGAATGGACCAGGAGCAGAGAGATATGGGCAATCACACAAAAGTGGGAGAGACCAGAAGACGAACTGTCCCAGATCCCTGAGAGGGCACACAGCTCTGCCAACATTCCAGAACTGCAAGATGATAACTTCGAGTTTTCTAACCACATTGTTAGTAGCAGTTTGTAAACTGCAGGAATAGGGAACAGGGTTTATTTTCTTTTTTTAAACTTTTATTTAATGAATATGAATTTCCAAAGTACAGCTTATGGATTACAATGCCCCCCCCCCAATAACGTTCCTCCCACCCGCAACCCTTCCCTTTCCCGCTCCCTCTCCCACCATTCACATCAAGATTCATTTTCTTTTTTTTTTAAACTTTTATTTAATGAATATAAATTTCCAAAGTACAGCTTATGGATTACAATGGCTTCCCCCCCATAACTTCCCTCCCACCCGCAACCCTCCCCTTTCCCGCTCCCTCTCCCCTTCCATTCACATCAAGATTCATTTTCAATTCTCTTTATATATAGAAGATCAGTTTAGCCTATATTAAGTAAAGATTTCAACAGTTTGCACCCACATAGAAACACAAAGTGAAAAATACTGTTTGAGTACTAGTTATAGCATTAAATCACAATGTACAGCACATTAAGGACAGAGATCCTGCATGAGGAGTAAGTGCACAGTGACTCCTGTTGTTGACTTAACAAATTGACACTCTTGTTTATGGCATCAGTAATCACCCTAGGCTCTTGTCATGAGTTGCCAAGTCTATGGAAGCCTTTTGAGTTCACCGACTCTGATCATATTTAGACATGGTCATAGTCAAAGTGGAAGTTCTTTACTCCCTTCAGAGAAAGGTACCTCCTTTGATGACCTGTTCTTTCCACTGGGATCTAACTCGCGGAGATCTTTCATTTAGGTCACTTTTTTTTCCAGAGTGTCTTGGCTTTCCATGCCTCAAATACTCTCATGGGCTTTTCAGCTGGATCCACATGCCTTAAGGGCTGATTCTGAGGCCAGAGTGCTGTTTAGGACATCTGCCATTCTATGAGTCTGCTGTGTATCTTGCTTCCCATGTTGGATCGTTCTCTCCCTTTTTTATTCTATCAGTTAGTATTTGCAGACAATAGTCTTGTTTATGTGCTCCCTTTGACTCTTAGTCCTATCATTATGATCATTTGTGAACAGAAATTGATCACTGGGACTAGTGAGATGGCATTGGTACATGCCACCTTGATGGGATTGGAATACCCTGGTATGTTTCTAACTCTACCATTTGGGGCAAGTCAGCTTGAGCATGTCCCATATTGTACATCTCTTCCCTCTCTTATTCCCACTCTTATGTTTAACAGCAATCACTTTTCAGTGAAGTTTCAACACTTGAGAATAACTGTGTATTTTTTTTTTTTGGGGGGGAGATAGTTTTGGTAAGGTCAATTGGTGGAACATCAAGCAAGGTGTAATTGCCCATCCTGTTATTTTTTTTTTACTTTTATTTAATGAATATAAATTTCCAAAGTACAGAATATTGATTACAATGACTTCTCCCCCATAATGTCCCTCCCACCCGCAACCCTCCCCTTATCCACTCCCTCTCCCCTTCCATTCATGTCAAGATTCATTTTCGATTCTCTTTATATACAGATCAGTTTAGCATACATTAAGTAAAGATTTCAACAGTTTGCTTCCACACAGAAACATAAAGTGAAAAATACTGTTTGAGTACTAGTTATAGTATTAAATCTCAATGTACAGCACACTAAGGACAAAGATCCTACATGAGGAGTAAGTGCACAGTGACTCCTGTTGTTGACTTTAACAAATTGACACTCTTGTTTATAGCATCAGTAATCACCCTAGGCTCTTGTCATGAGCTGCCAAGGCTATGGAAACCCCCTGGCTTCATTGACTCTGATCATTTTTAGACAAGGCCATGGTCAAAGTGGAAGTTCTCTCCTCCCTTCAGAGAAAGGTACCTCCTTCTTTGATGACCCATTCTTTCCACTGGGATCTCACTCGTGGAGATCTTTCATTTAGGTTTTTTTTTCCCCCAGAGTGTCTTGGCTTTCCATGCCTGAAGTACTCTCATGGGCATTTCAGCCGGATCCGCATGCCTTAAGGGCTGATTCTGAGGCCAGAGTGCTGTTAGGACATTTGCCATTCTATGGGTCTGTTGTGTATCTCACTTCCCATGTTGGACCATTCTCTCCCTTTTTTATTCTATCAGCTAGTATTTGCAGACACTATTCTTGTTTATGTGATCCCTTTGGTTCTTAGTCCTATCATTACGATCAATTGTGAACAGAAATTGATCACTGGGACTAGTGAGATGGCATTGGTACATGCCTCCTCGATGGGATTGAATTCGAATCCCCTGGTATGTTTCTAACTCTACCGTTTGAGGTAAGTCAGCTTGAGCATGTCCCAAATTGCACATCTCTTCCCTCCCTTGTTCCCACTCTTACATTTAACAGCAATCACTTTTCAGTTGTTTCAGCACTTAAGAAGAATTGTGTATTGATTACAGTATTCAACCAAAAGTATTAAGTAGGACAAACAAAAAAAATACTAAGAGGGATAACGTATTAAGTTGTTCATCAACAGTCAGGGCAAGGACTGATCAAGTCACCGTTTCTCATAGTGTTCATTTCACTTTAACAGGTTTCCTTTTTGGTGCTCAGTTAGTTGTCACCGATCAGGGAAAACATGTGATGCTTATCCCTTCGGGTCAGGCTTATTTCACTCAGCATAATGTTTTCCAAATTCCTAACAGGGATAATTTTTCAGTTAAAATTTAAACAACTAAGAATAATTGTGTGTTAATCACAGAGTTCAACCAATAGTACTAGAACAAAAAAAATTCTAAAATGGATAAAGTATTACATTGTACATCAACAGTCAGGACAAGAGCTGATCAAGCTACTGTTTCTCACAGTGTCCATTTCACTTTAACAGGTTTCCCCTTTGGTGCTCAGTTAGTTGTCGCCGATCAGGGAGAACATATGATATTTGTCCCTTTGGGACTGGCTTAATTCACTCAGCATGATGTTTTCCAGATTCCTCCATCTTGTTGCAAATGACTGGGTTTCGTTGTTTTTGACTGCTGTATAGTATTCTATAGAGTACATGTCCCATAATTTCTTTATCCAGTCTACTGTTGATGGGCATTTGGGTTGGTTCCAGGTCTTAGCTATTGTGAATTGAGCTGCAATAAACATTAATGTTCAGAAAGGTTTTTTGTTTGCCAATTTAATTTCCTTTGGGTAAATTCCAAGGAGTGGGATGGCTGGGTTGAATGGTAGGGTTATATACAGGTTTCTGAGGAATCTCCAGACTGACTTCCATAGTGGCTTAACCAGTTTGCATTCCCACCAACAGTGGGTTCGTGTCCCTTTTTCCCACATCCTCTCCAGCATCTATTGTTGGTGGATTTCTGAATGTGAGCCATTCTAACTGGGGTGAGATGGAATCTCATTGTGGTTTTGATTTGCATTTCCCTGATTGCTAGTGATCTTGAATATTTTTTCATGTGCCTGTTGGCCATTTGGATTTCCTCTTTTGAAAAATGTCTATTGAGGTCCTTGGCCCATCTCATAAGTGGGTTGTTTGTTTTGTTTTTTTGTGGAGTTTCTTGATCTCTTTGTAGATTCTGGTTATTAACCCTTTATCAGTTGCATAGTTTGCAAATATATTTTCCCATTCTGTCGGTTGTCTCTTCACTTTCCTGACTGTTTCTTTTGCAGTACAGAAACTTCTCAATTTGATGCAATCCCAAATGTTAATTTTGGCTTTGACTGCCTGTGCTTCTAGGGTGTTTTCCAAGAAGTCATTGCTGGTACCTATATCTTGCAGGTTTTTCCAATGCTCTCTAATTATTTGATGGTGTCAGGTCGTAGATTTAAGTCTTTAATCCATGTTGAGTGGATTTTTGTGTAAGGTGAAAGGTAGGGGTCTTGCTTCATGCTTCTGCATGTGGAGATCCAGTTTTCCCAGCACCATTTATTGAATACACTGTCCTTACTCCAGGGATTGGCTTTGGACCCTTGATCAAATATAAGTTGGCTGTAGATGTTTGGATTGATTTCTGGTGTTTCAATTCTGTTCCATTGGTCTATCCATCTGTTTCTGTACCAGTACCATGCTGTTTTGATTACAACTGCCCTGTAGTATGTCCTGAAATCTGGTATTGTGATGCCTCCAGCTTCGTTTTTGTTGTGCAAGATTGCTTTAGCTATTCGAGGTCTCCTGTGTCTCCATATAAATTTCAGCACCATTTTTTTCCAGATCTGAGAAGAAGGTCTTCAGTATCTTGATTGGTATTGCATTGAATCTATAAATTGCTTTTGGGAGAATGGACATTTTGATGATATTGATTCTTCCAATCCATGAGCATGGAAGATTTTTCCATTTCTTGGTATCCTCTTCTATTTCTTTCTTTAAGGTTTTGTAATTCTCATCGTAGAGACCCTTAACGTCCTTGGTTAAGTTTATTCCAAGGTATTTGATTGTTTTTGTAGCTAGTGTGAATGGGATTGATATTAGAAGTTCTTCCTCACCTGTGGCATTGTCTGTGTATACAAAGGCTGTTGATTTTTGTGCATTGATTTTATACCCTGCTACTTTGCCAAACTCTTCTATGAGTTCCAATAGTCTCTTAGTAGAGTTCTTTGGGTCCCCTAAATAAAGAATCATATCGTCTGCAAAGAGGGATAGTTTGAGTTCTTCCTTCCCAATTTGTATCCCTTTTATTTCTTTTTCTTGCCTAATAGCTCTGGCTAGAACCTCCAGAACTATATTGAATAGCAGTGGTGAGAGTGGGCATCCCTGTCTGGTACCAGATCTCAGTGGAAATGCTTCCAACTTTTCCCCATTCAATAGGATGCTGGCCGTGGGTTTTTCATAGATTGCTTTGATTGTATTGAGGAATGTTCCTTCCAAACCCAGTTTGCTTAGAGTTTTCATCATGAATGGGTGTTGTATTTTATCAAATGCTTTCTCTGCATCTATTGAGATAATCATATGGTTTTTCTTCTGCAGTCTGTTAATGTGGTGAATCACATTGATTGATTTGCAAATGTTGAACCATCCCTGCATACCAGGGATAAATCCCTCTCGGTCTGGGTGGATGATCTTTCTGATGTTGTTGCATTCTATTGGACAGAATTTTATTGAGGATTTTTGCGTCTATGTTCATCAGGTATATGGGTCTGTACTTCTATTTCAAATCTGCATCTTTTTCCGGCTTAGGAATTAAGGTGATGCTGGCTTCATAGAAAGAATTTGGGAGGATTCCATCTTTTTCAATTGTTCTGAATAGTTTGAGAAGAATTGGAGTCAGTTCTTCTTTAAATGTCTGGTAGAATTCAGCAGTGAATCCATCTGGTCCTGGGCTTTTCTGTGTTGTGAGGGCCTTTATTACTGTTTCAATTTCTGTTTCAGTTATGGGTCTGTTTAGGTTTTCGATGTCTTCCTGGTTCAATTTAGGTAGGTTGCATGTGTCCAGGAATCTATCCATTTCTGATAGGTTTCCCTGTTTGCTGGCATACAAGTCCTTGTAGTAATTTCTGATGATTCTTTTTATTTCTGTGGTGTCTGTTGTTACGTTTCCTTTTTCATCTCTGATTTTATTGATTTGGGTCTTTTCTCTTCTTTTTTTAGTCAGTTGGGCCAATGGGGTGTCAATGTTGTTTATTTTTTCAAAAAACCAGCTCCTCATTTGGCTGATTTTTTGGAATGTTTTTTGGATTCAATCCTGTTGATTTCTTCTCTGATTTTAATTATTTCTCTTCTCCTACTAGATTTGGGTCTGGTTTGCTGCAGTTTTTCTAGATCCTTGAGATGCGTTGAAAGCTCATTTATTTGGTGTCTTTCCAATTTCTTGATGTAGGCACCTATTGATATAAACTTTCCTCTCAAAACTGCTTTTGCTGTATCCCATAAGTTTTGGTATGTTGTGCTGTTATCCTCATTTACTTCCAGAAAGTTTCTGATTTCTCTTTTGATTTCTTGAATGACCCATTGTTCATTCAGGAGCATGTTGTTCAATCTCCATGTGTTTGCATATGCTCTAGGGATTTCTGAGTTGCTAATTTCCAGCTTCAATCCGCTGTGGTCTGAGATGCTGCATGGTATGATTCTAATTCTTTTGAATTTGCTGAGACTTGCTTTATGGCCTAGTATGTGGTCAATCCTAGAGAAGGTTCCATGTACTGCTGAGAAGAATGTAAATGCATTATGTGTAGGATGAAAAGTTCTGTAGATATCTGTTAGATCCATTTGGGCTATAGTGTCGTTTAAATCTACTGTCTCCTTGTTGATATTCTGTCCTGTTGATCTGTCTATTTGTGAGAGTGGAGTATTGAAGTCCCCCAGTACTATTGTATTGGGGTCTAAGTCTCCCTTTAAGTCCATTAACAAATCTTTCAGATAAACCGGTGCCCTGTAGTTAGGTGCATATACATTGTTATATGTTTAAGTCCATTAACAAATTAACATTGTTATATGTTTAAGTCCATTAACAAATCTTTCAGATAAACCGGTGCCCTGTAGTTAGGTGCATATACATTGTTATATATTCTTGTTGTATTGATCCCTTAATCATTATATAGTGTCCCTCTTTGTCTCTCTTAACAGTTTTTGTGGTAAAGTTTATGTTGTCCGATATTAAGATGGCTACGCCCGCTCTTTTTTCATTTCTGTTGGCATGGTATATCTTTTTCCAGCCTTTCACTTTCAGTCTGTATGCATCTTTGTTGGAAAGATGTGTTTCTTGTAAGCAGCAAATAGATGGGTTTTGTTCCTTAACCCAATCAGCTAATCTGTGTCTTTTAACTGGACAGTTGAGACCATTAACTTTCAATGTGACTAATGATAAGTAGTAGCTTTGCCCTGCCATTTGCCAAAGATAAGTTCTAATATATGCTTTGAATTCCCTGTGATCTTTTGCTGTGAGGTTTCCTTCCTTTACCTTCTTTCATATTGATGACCGTGTTTCTGTGTTTCTGTGTGTAACACATCTTTAAGCATCTTTTGCAGGGCTGGATGAGTGGCCACAAAGTCTTTCAATTTCTGTTTGCTATGAAAGGTCTTTATTTCACCTTCATTCACAAATGAGAGCTTTCCAGGATATAATATTCTGACTGGCAGTTTTTCTCTCTTAGTACCTGGGCTATATCTCGCCATTCCCTCCTAGCTTGTAGGGGTTCTGATGAGAAGTCAGCTGTGAGTCTGATTGGAGATCCTCTGAGAGTAATCTGACGTTTCTCTCTTGCACATTTTAGGATCTTTTCTTTATGTTTCACTGTGGAGAGTTTAATTACAACGTGTCGTTGTGAGGATCTCTTTTGGTCATGTTTATTAGGGGTTCTGTGAGCTTCCTGTACTAGGATTTCTCTGTCCTTCTCCAAACCTGGGAAATTTTCTGCTAATATCTCACTAAAAAGGCCTTCTAATCCTTTCTCCCTCTCCATGCCTTTAGGAACTCCTAGAACCCAAATGTTGGTTTTTTTTAATAGTATCCTACAGATTCCTGACAATATGTTTTAGATTTCTAATTTCCTCTTCTTTTCTTTGGTCTGACTGTATCCTTTCCTGTTCTCTGTCTTCTAAGTCCGAAATTCTCTCTTCTGCTTCACCCATTCTGTTCGTAAGGCTCTCTATTGTGTTTTTCATTTGATCTATTGAATTCTTCACTTCATTATGATTTCTCGTCACTATCCCAGTTTCCTGTTGTACTAGTTGTTTCGTTTCATTTTGATTCCTCCTTAATATTTCATTTTCACGAGAGAGATTTTCTATCTTGTCCATTAAGGATTTCTGTAGTTCAAGAATTTGTTTTTGAGAACTTCTTAATGTTCTTATCAATTTTTTGAGATCTGCTTCTTGCATTTCTTCTAACTCATCATCTTCATAATCTTGAATTGGGGTGTCTTTTTCATTTGGGGCCGTCATGGTGACTTCCTTGTTTTTATTACCTCGGTTTTTGCGTTTGTTATTTGGCATATTGGAGATATTTGGTTTCTTCACTGTGGTGCTTTTTCTTGTTATACTAAGAGTCTAGATTAAGTGGACTGTCTGTTTTTGATGGAGCCTTAGAGGCTTGAGATGGGTGTGGCCTGAGAGCTCTGTTTGGTGTGCCAAAGGTGACACTCCCAGGTTAGGCGTGGTAGATCTCTCTCTCTCTCTCTCTCTTTCTTTTTTTGATTCGAAAGGGAAGTAATTCCACACAGCTGAACGAAGTTGGAGGTAGTTAGCAGGCAAATGATATACCCACAGGAGCCAGAGATCGGAAGCTCTTTCCCCAGGACCACACAGGGAATCTGTTCTGCCCTCAGAGTGGGTTCAGATTCTCCTTCAGTCTCCCACTGGGTTGCCAAAGTTACGGAATTGTAGCGTCTCTGGAGAGTACTCACGTGAATTCTGTGAGTTTTCTCTCCCCCACCGTCTCTTTTTTCACAGTCTCAGTTCAGTAGCACCACACATTTACTAGGTCCTAATCTCCTGTTAATTTGCCCCGCCCAGAGTCAGGTTTTTCTGCTAGGCTCAGGGCTGATGCAGACCTGAGGTCGCCCTGCTTATGACGTATGTCCAAGATGGCGCCTGCTCTTTGTCTTGCTCGCCCTTGAGAGGTGAGCGGAGAGAGAGAAACCCGTGTCCATACCAGTCACCTTTTTTTTTTCTCTCTCTCTCTCTCTTCCAGTTAGCCTGGTGAACTTTTCCCCCCCAGGGGTCGTTCCCTCTAGTCTCCTCTCTCCGCTTGCCTGCCGGTGTCTCGGACTATTTAGGTTCGGCTCACCTCGCGTTCCAGCACTGCTGTGTTGAGTCTGCCGCTGGTGTCCCGAACTGTGGGCTCCCATGCTCTCCACGCAGGTCCACTGTGAATCACGCGTTCTGGAAGAGTTTCTTCTGCTGTTTCCTCCCCTACTCTTCCTTGAATCTGCAGTATCTCCACTTTTATTAAACTGTCTCTCCCCGGACTATCAGTGTGCTCACTTCCTATTCCGCCATCTTGCCTCCCTCTCTCCCCGAATAACTGTGTATTGATTACCATATTCAACCAAAAGTATTAAGTAGAACAAACAAACAAAAATACTAAGAGGGATAACGTATTAAGTTGTTCATCAACAGTCAGGGCAAGGACTGATCAAGTCACCGTTTCTCATAGTGTTCATTTCGCTTTAACAGATTTCCTTTTTGGTGCTCGCTTAGTTGTCACTGATCAGGGAAAACATGTGATGCTTATCCCTTCGGGACTGGCTTATTTCACGCAACATAATGTTTTCCAAATTCCTAACAGGGATCATTTTTCAGTTAAAATTTAAAGACCTAAGAATAATTGTGTGTTAATTACAGAGTTCAACCAATAGTACTAGAACAAAAAAAATACTAAAGTGGATAAAATATTACATTGTACATCAACAGTCAGGACAAGAGCTGATCAAGCCACTGTTTCTCATAGTGTTCATTTCACTTTAACAGGTTTCCCCTTTGGTGCTCAGTTAGTTGTCGCCGATCAGGGAGAACATATGATATTTGTCCCTTTGGGACTGGCTTAATTCACTCAGCATGATGTTTTCCAGATTCCTCCATCTTGTTGCAAATGACTGGGTTTCGTTGTTTTTGACTGCTGTATAGTATTCTATAGAGTACATGTCCCATAATTTCTTTATCCAGTCTACTGTTGATGGGCATTTGGGTTGGTTCCAGGTCTTAGCTATTGTGAATTGAGCTGCAATAAACATTAATGTTCAGACAGCTAGTTTGTTTGCCAATTTAATTTCCTTTGGGTAAATTCCAAGGAGTGGGATGGCTGGGTTGAATGGTAGGATTATGTTCAGGTTTCTGAGGAATCTCCAGACTGACTTCCATAGTGGCTTAACCAGTTTGCATTCCAACCAACAGTGGGTTCGTGTCCCCTTTTCCCCACATCCTTTCCAGCATCTATTTTTTTTTTTTTGTGAGTATGGGATTTTATTTTTTTAAAAAAGCTTTATTTATTTGTGTTTTTTTTTTGTGGTATTTTTTTAACTTTTATTTAATGAATATAAATTTCCATAGTACGACTTATGGATTACAATGGCTTCCCCCCATACCATCCCTCCCACCCGCAACCTTCCCGTTTCCACTCCCTCTCCCCTTCCATTCACATCAAGATTCATTTTCGATTCTCTTTATATACAGAAGATCAGCTTAGTATACATTAAGTAAAGATTTCAACAGTTTGCTCCCACACAGAAACATAAAGTGAAAAATAATAGATGATTTATTAAATGATGATGAAATCAGATCAGACCTATTGTCATGTTTAATCCCAGTGAGAGTCAAGTTGGGAATTGATAATTTCTTTTTTTTTTTTTTTTGCAGAAGATCAGTTTAGTATACATTAAGTAAAAATTTCAACAGTTTGCACCCACATAGAAACACAAAGTGAAATATACTGTTTGAGTACTCATTATAGCATTAAATCTCAATGCACAGCACATTAAGGACAGAGATCCTACATGAGGAGTAAGTGCACCGTGACTCCTGTTGTTGACTTTACCAATTGACACTCCTGTCTATGGCATCAGTAATCTCCCTATGCTCCAGTCATGAGTTTCCAAGGCTATGAAAGCCCTCTGAGTTCTCTGACTCTTATCTTGTTTAGACAAGGTCATAGTCAAAGTGGAGGTTCTCTCCTCCCTTCAGAGAAAGGTACCTCCTTCTTTGAAGATCTGTTCTTTCCACTGGGATCTCACTCACAGAGATCTTTCATTTAGGTGTTTGGTTTTTTTTTTTTTTCCCCGAGTGTCTTGGCTTTCCATGCCTGAAATACTCTCATGGGCTTTTCAGCAAGATCCAAATGGCTTTAGGGCTGATTCTGAGGCCAGAGTGCTGTTTAGGACATCTGCCATTGTATGAGTCTGCTGAGTATCTCGCTTCCCATGTTGGATCACTCTGCCCTTTATTTATTCTATTGGTTAGTATTAGCAGGTACTAGACTTGTTTATGTGCTCCCTTTGACTCTTAGTCCTTTCATTATGATCAATTGTGAACTGAAATTGATCACTTGGAATAGTGAGATGGCATTGGTACATGCCACCTTGATGGGATTGAATTGGAATCCCCTGGTATGTTTCTAACTCTACCATTTGGGGCAAGTCAGCTTGAGCATTTCCCAAATTATACTTCTCTTCCCTCTCTTATTCCCACTCTTATGTTTAACAGGGATCACATTTCAGTTAATTTTCTTTTTTTTCTTTTTTTTTTTTTTTGACAGGCAGAGTGGACAGTGAGAGAGAGACAGAGAGAGAAAGGTCTTCCTTTGCCGTTGGTTCACCCTCCAATGGCCGCCGCTGCAGCCGGCGCACCGCACTGATCCGATGGCAGGAGCCAGGATCCAGGTGCTTTTCCTGGTCTCCCATGGGGTGCAGGGCCCAAGCACCTGGGCCATCCTCCACTGCACTCCCTGGCCATAGCAGAGAGCTGGCCTGGAAGAGGGGCAACCGGGACAGAATCCGGCGCCCTGACCGGGACTAGAACCCGGTGTGCCGGCGCCGCAAGGTGGAGGATTAGCCTATTGAGCCACGGCGCCGGCCACATTTCAGTTAATTTTCAACACTTAAGAATAACTGTGTATTAATTACAGAATTAAACCAGTCATATTAAGTAGAACAGACAAAAAAATACTAAGAGGGATAATGTATTAAGTTGTTCATTAACAGTCAGGGCTATGCTGATCAAGTCACCATTTCTCATAGTGTCCATTTCACTTCAACAGGTTTCCTTTTTGGTGTTCAGTCAGTTGTCACCGATCAGGGAGGACATATGGAATTTGTCCCTTTTGGACTGGCTTACTTCTCTCAGCATGATGTGTTCCAGATTCCTCCATTTTGTTGCAAATGACTGGATTTCGTTGTTTCTTACTGTGGTGTAGTATTCTAAAGAGTACATATCCCATAATTTTTTTTTGACAGGCAGAGTGGACAGTGAGAGAGAGAGACAGAGAGAAAGGTCTTCCTTTGCCATTGGTTCACCCTCCAATGGCCGCCGTGGCCGGCACGCTGCGGCCGGTGCACTGCGCTGATCCGATGGCAGGAGCCAGGAGCCAGGTGCTTTTCCTGGTCTCCCATGGGGTGCAGGGCCCAAGCACCTGGGCCATCCTCCACTGCACTCCCTGGCCACAGCAGAGAGCTGGCCTGGAAGAGGGGCAACCGGGACAGAATCCGGTGCCCCGACCAGGACTAGAACCCGGTGTGCCGGTGCAGCTAGGCGGAGGATTAGCCTAGTGAGCTGCGGCGCCGGCTCCCATAATTTCTTTATCCAGTCTACCGTTGATGGGCATTTAGGTTGGTTCCAGGTCTTGGCTATTGTGACTTGTGCTGCAATAAACATTAGGGTGCAGACCGCTTTTTTGCTTGCCAATTTAAATTCCTTTGGGTAAATTCCAAGGAGTGGGATGGCTGGGTCGAATGGTAGGGTTATATACAGGTTTCTGAGGAATCTCCAGACTGACTTCCATAGTGGCTTAACCAGTTTGCATTCCCACCAACAGTGGGTTAGTGTCCCTTTTCCCCCACATCCTCTTCAGCATCTGTTTTGGTAGATTTCTGTATGTGAGGCATTCTAACTGGTTGAGGTGAAACCTCATTGTGGTTTTGATTTGCATTTCCCTGATTGCTAGTCATCTTGAACATTTTTCATGTGCCTGTTGGCCATTTGGATTTCCTCTTTTGAAAAATGTCTATTGAGGTCCTTGGCCCATCTCTTAAGTGGGTTTTTTTTTTTTTTTTTGTGGAGTTTCTTGATCTCTTTGTAGATTCTGGTTATTAACCCTTTATCTGTTGAATAGTTTGTAAATATTTTTTCCCATTCTGTTGGTTGTCTCTTCACTTTCCTGACTGTTTCTTTTGCAGTACAGAAACTTCTCAATTTGATGCAATCCCAATAGTTAATTTTGGCTTTGACTGCCTGTGCCTCCCGGGTCTTTTCCAGAAACTCTTTGCCTGTGCCAATATCTTGAAGGGTTTCTCCAATGTTCTCTAATAACTTGATGGTGTCAGGTCATAGGTTTAGGTCTTTAATCCATGTTGAGTAGATTTTTGTGTAAGGTGAAAGGTAGGGGTCTTGCCTTAGGCTTCTGCATGTGGAAATCCAATTTTCCCAGCACCATTTATTGAATAGAGTGTCCTTGCTCCAGGAATTGGTTTTAGATCCTTGATCAAATATAAGTTGGCTGTAGATGTTTGAGTTGATTTCTGGTGTTTCAATTCTGTTCCATTGGTCTATCCATCTGTTTCTGTACCAGTACCATGCTGTTTTGATTACAACTGCCCTGTAGTATGTCCTGAAATCTGGTATTGAGATGCCTCCGGTTTTGTTTTTGTTATACAAGATTGCTTTAGCTATTCGAGGTCTCTTGTGCCTCCATATGAATTTCGGCATCATTTTTTCTAGATCTGAGAAGAATGTCTTTGGTATTTTGATTGGGATTGCATTGAATCTATAAATTGCTTTTGGGAGAATGGACATTTTGATGATGTTGATTCTTCCAATCCATGAGCATGGAAGATTTTTCCATTTTTTGGTATCCTCTTCTATTTCTTTCTTTAAGATTTTGTAATTCTCATCGTAGAGATCTTTAACGTCCTTGGTTAAGTTTATTCCAAGGTATTTGATTGTCTATGTAGCTATTGTGAATGGGATTGATCTTAGCAGTTCTTTCTCATCTGTGGCATTGCTTGTGTATACAAAGGCTGTTGATTTTTGTGCATTGATTTTATATCCTGCCACTTTGCCAAACTCCTCTATGAGTTCTAATAGTCTCTTTGTAGAGTTCTTTGGATCCTCTAAGTAAAAAATCATATCGTCTGCAGAGAGGGATAGTTTGAGTTCTTCCTTCTCAATTTGTATTCCTTTAATTTCTTTTTCTTGTCTGATGGCTCTGGCTAAAACTTCCAGAACTATGTTAAATAGCAGTGGTGAGAGTGGACATCCCTATCTGGTGCCAGATCTCAGGGAAATGCTTCCAACTTTTCCCCATTCAATAGGATGCTGGCCGTGGGTTTTTCATAAATTGCTTTGATTATATTGAGGAATGTTCCTTCTATACCAATTTGCTTAGAGCTTTCATCATGAAAGGGTGTTGAATTTTATCGAATGCTTTCTCTGCATCTATTGAGATAATCATATGGTTTTTCTTCTGCAGTCTGTTAATGTGGTGAATCACATTGATTGATTTGCGAATGTTGAACCATCCCTGCATACCAGGGATAAATCCCAGTTGGTCTGGGTGGATGATTTTTCTGATGTGTTGTTGTATTCTATTGGCGAGAATTTTATTGAGGATTTTTGCGTCTATGTTCATCAGGGATATTGGTCTATAATTTTCTTTCAGTGCTGCATCATTCTCTGGCTTAGGGATTAATGTGATGCTGGCTTCATAGAAAGAATTTGGGAGGATTCCATCTTTTTCGATTGTTCTGAATAGTTTGAGAAGAATTGGAGTCAGTTCTTCTTTAAATGACTGGTAGAATTCAGCAGTGAATCCATCTGGTCCTGGGCTTTTCTTTGTTGGGAGGGCCTTTATTACTGTTTCAATTTCTGTTTCAGTTATGGGTCTATTTAGGTTTTCTATGTCATCATGGTTCAATTTAGGTAGGTTGCATGTGTCCAGGAATCTATCCATTTCTGATAGATTTTCTTGTTTGCTGGCATACAAGTCCTTGTAGTAATTTCTGATGATTCTTTTTATTTCTGTGGTGTCTGTTGTTACGTTTCCTTTTTCATCTCTGATTTTATTGATTTGGGTCTTTTCTCTTCTTTTTTTAGTCAGTTGGGCCAATGGGGTGTCAATGTTGTTTATTTTTTCAAAAAACCAGCTCCTCGTTTGGCTGATTTTTTGTAATGTTTTTTGGATTCAATCCTGTTAATTTCTTCTCTGATTTTAATTATTTCTCTTCTCCTACTAGATTTGGGTCTGGTTTGCTGCAGTTTTTCTAGATCCTTGAGATGCGTTGAAAGCTCATTTATTTGGTGTCTTTCCAATTTCTTGATATAGGCACCTATTGATATAAACTTGCCTCTCAAAACTGCTTTTGCCGTATCCCATAAGTTTTGATATGTTGTGTTGTTATCTTCATTTACTTCCAGAAAGTTTCTGATTTCTCTTTTGATTTCTTGAATGACCCAGTGTTCATTCAGGAGCATGTTGTTCAATCTCCATGTGTTTGCGTATGCTCTAGGGATTCCTGAGTTGCTAATTTCCAGCTTCAATCCGCTGTGGTCTGAGATGCTGCATGGTATGATTCTAATTCTTTTGAATTTGCTGAGACTTGCTTTATGGCCTAGTATGTGATCAATCCTAGAGAAGGTTCCATGCACTGCTGAGAAGAATGTAAAGTCTTTAGATGTAGGATTGAAAGTTCTGTAGATATCTGTTAGATCCATTTGGGCAATAGTGTCATTTAAATCTACTGTTTCCTTGTTGATCTTCTGTCTGGATGATCTGTCTATTTCTGAGAGTGTAGTATTGAAGTCCGCCACTACTATTGTATTGGAATCTAAATCTCCCTTTAAGTGCCTTAACATATCTTTTAAATAGACCAGTGCCCTGTAATTAGGTGCATATACATTTATAATAGTTACATCTTCCTGTTGAATTGAACACTTAATCATTATATAGTGTCCCTGTTTGTCTTTCTTAACAGTTTTTGTATTAAAGTTTATTTTGTCTGATATTAATATGGCTACACCTGCTTTTTTTTTTTGTTGGCATGGAATATCTTTTTCCAACCTTTCACTTTTAGTCTGCATGCATCTTTGTTAGAGAGATGTGTTTCTTGTAGGCAACAAATAGTTGGGTTGTGTTCTTTGAGCCAATCAGCCAATCGGTATCTTTTAACTGAAGAATTCAGACCATTAATGTTTAATGTGACTATTGATAAGTAGTGACTTTGCCCTGCCATTTTCCCGGAGATATTTTCTAGTATATGCTTTGAGCTTCCCATGCTCTTTTACTGGTAGGTGTTCTTCCTTTACCTTCTTTCATATTGATGGCCGTGTTTCTGTGTTTCTGAGTGTAGCACATCTTTAAGTATCTTTTGCAGGGCCGGATGGGTGGCCACAAAGTCTTTCAATTTCTGTTTGCTACGAAAGGTCTTTATTTCACCTTCATTCACAAATGAGCGCTTAGCAGGATATAATATTCTGGGCTGGCAATTTTTCTCTCTTAGCACCTGTGCTATGTCTCGCCATTCCCTCCTAGCTTGTAGTGTTTCTGATGAGAAGTCTGCTGTGAGTCTAATTGGAGATCCTCTGAGAGTAATCTGCCGTTTCTCTCTTGCACATTTTAGGATCTTTTCTTTATGTTTCACTGTGGCGAGTTTAATTACAACGTGTCGTGGTGAGGATCTCTTTTGGTCATGTTTATTAGGGGTTCTATGAGCTTCCTGTACTAGGATGTCTCTGACCTTTTCCAAATCTGGAAAGTTCTCTGCTAATATCTCACTAAAAAGGCCTTCTAATCCTTTCTCTCTCTCCATGCCTTCAGGAACTCCTAGAATTCGAATGTTGGTTTTTTTTTATGGTATCCTGTAGATTCCAACAATATTTTTTATATTTCTAATTTCCTCTTCTTTTCTTTGGTTTGACTGTATGTTTCCCTGTGCTCTATCTTCTAAGTCCGATATTCTCTCTTCTGCTTCACCCATTCTGTTTGTAAGGCTTTCTAATGTGTTTGTCATTTGATCTATTGAGCTCTTCATTTCATTTTGATTTCTCTTCACTATCACACTTTCCTGCTTTACTAGTTTCTGCATTTCATTTTGATTCTTCCTTAAAATTTCATTTTCACGAGAGAGATTTTCAATCCTGTCCAATAAGGATTTCTGTAGTTCAAGGATTTGCTTTTGAAAACTTCTAGATGATCTTATCATAAATTTTTTGAAATCCGTATCTTTTATTTCTTCTATCTCATCATCTTCATAATCTTGGCTTGGGGTGTTTTGTTTATTTGGAGGCATCATAGTGTCATTGTTGATCTTGTTCCCTCGATTTCTGTGTTTGTTGCTTGGCATAGTTAATTCTTCTTTCGTCACTGTGTGCTTTTTTTTAAAATTTTTTTTTAAATTTTATACTATGTCTGTGTTAAGTGGACTGCCTGCTGTTGGAGGAGCCTTGGAGGCTTGAGATGGGTGTGGCCTGAGAGCTCTGCTTGGTTCTTCCGGGTTATGGGTGTGCAAAGGTGACACCCTCAGGTTATGTGTGGTAAATCTCTCTCTTTTTATTTAATTAATTAATTAATTATTTTATTTATTCAGGGGGTAAGTAATACTGCATGGCACGGCTGTGCAGAATTGATGGTATTTAGCTTCCAATCTCTGGCTTCTACCCAAAGAGTCTGTGCAGGCTCTGTTTCTCCTCTGGACTCCCACTGGGTTGCCTAGGCTACTGAATTGTAGTGACTCAGTTCCTTAGCTCTCCCCTGTTGTTATGTAAATCCAGAGAGGGGGCCTGCTCTTTGTCTCTTGCAAACTCTTGGAAACTCTTGTAAGCCTTGCAGCCTTGCAACCTTTGCAAGGTTGTCGGAGAGAGAAACCCCCACCTTTTTTTTTTCCCTTCTCTGGTGCACTTTCCGGCTCCCCTCTAGATTCTGACCCCCGTTTCCCCGCCAATGTCTCGGGTTATTGAGCTCACCTCCCCTTCCAGCGCCGATGTGTGGACTCAGAGCCCTGGGCATCCCAACTCTCCCCTCTGGTGTCTGTGTGACATGCACTCCCCTTCCTGCACTGGTGCGCAGACCCTGCGGCTCCTGCGGCTCGGCTTCCACGCGGTGGGCAACTTTGTTCTCCCAGTAGGTCCTCTGATTCACAGCCACTAGATCAGAAGAGTTTCCTCTGCAATTTTTTTCTGGTCCTTTTTCTGAGGCTACCATAACTCCCCTTTTATTAAACTAAATTTTCCCGGACTATCGGTGCGCACCCTCACTATTCCGCCATCTTGGCTCCACCTCCAGCATCTATTGTTAGTAGATTTCTGTATGTGAGCCATTCTAACTGGGGCGAGGTGAAACCTCGTTGTGGTTTACATTTGCATTTCCCTCATTGCTAGTGATCTTGAACATTTTTTCATGTGTCTGTTGGCCCTTTGGAATTCCTCTTTTGAAAAATATGTATTGAGGTCCTTAGCCCATCTCTTAAGTGATATCGTTACATCTGAAGAGTCTAGGAGGTCCATTATTTTTCATACTGTTCCCCAATTTGTGTTTTCTGGCTGTTTCCTTTTTGTTACAGGATTCCTATTCAGCCACCTTGAAAACCTCCCGGGCTCCAACTCTAGGGCAAGAATTCTTAGTTGTTATTTTATCCTTCACAAGGTTTCTATAAGAAAAACAGTGTCAGCTTTTGTGCCACCAATGGTCACTGTGAAGTGGCACTTTACCTGGTACATACTCTGTACTGGGAGTCAGATGACTGCCTGCTCAAGCAGGGAAGGTGTGGTGATCATAAGGAGTGTGGGCAGTAACTTGCAATTCACACTCTTGATTAACTTTTTAAAAAATATTTATTTGGGACAGGCGCTGTGGCATGGCGGGTGAGGACGCCGCCTGTGGTGTGAGCATCTCATATGGGCACCTCATATGGGCACTGGTTTTAGTCCCAGTTGCTCCACTTCTGATACAGCTCTCTGCTATGGTCTGGGAAAGCAGTGGAAGAAGGGCCAAGTCATAGGGCTCCTTCACCCATGTGGAAGAACAGGAGCAGGCTCCTGGCTCCTGGCTTCGGATTGGCACAGCTCCAACCATTTCAGTCATTTGTGGAGTGAACCAGTGGATGGAAAGTCTCTTTTTCTGACTCTTCTTCTCTCTCTGTGTAACTCTGACTTTCCAAGAAATAAATAAATCTTTATTAATATATCTTTTATTTATTTGAAAGGAAGAGTTACAGAGACACACAGAGAGAGAGAGTCTTAAAGAGATAGCTTGCACCCACTGGTTCACTCTCTAAATGGCCACAACAGCTGGGGCTGGGCCAGGCTGAAGCCAGGAGCTTCTGAGTCTGCATGTGGGTGGGGCCCTGACTTTTATCTGGTGTGCAGTTCCTGATGGGTTTTCAGCAGTGTCAGTAGCAGAGAAGGATCACCCTCAGCAGTATGATCCTGAGTATGATCAGCGGTTATTTGTGTATCCATAGGTTTGTTTAGATTTCTTCTTTCTTTGAACTTGGGGTTTGTACATGGGACACCCAGAAGTAGTTCCAGGTTCCTGGCTTAGGCCTGGCCAAGCTGTGGCTGTTGTGGACATTTGGGAAACTGGCTACTGGATGGAAAATTTCTCTCTCTCTCTGTCTCCCTCCCTTCCTCCCTCCCTTTCTCTCTCTCTCTGTGTCTGTCTCCCTCTCGCTAAGTAACTCTGTTTCAAATAAATAATAAATTCATCTTAAAGTCAAATCAAGGTTTATTGGCCAGCATCCTGGCACCAGTGTATTATGCTATGGCCTGTGACATGGGCATCTTTATGCGTTCCAGTTGGAATCCAGGCTGCAGTGCTTCCAATCCAGCTCCCTGCCATTTAACTTAGGAAATCAATAGATGATGGTCCAAGTACCTATGCCCCAACCATCCACAGGGGAGACCTAATGAAATTCCATGCTCCTTGTCTGCACTTAAATGTTTATTGCAGCTCAATTCACGAGAGCTAAGACATGGAATCAACCTAAATGCCCATCAAAAGAAGACTGGATAAAGAAATTAGGAGATATGTACTCCACAGAATACTAATCAGCAGTAAAAAATATGAAATCCAGTCATTTGCAACAAAATGGAGGAATCTGGAAAACATCATGCTGAGTGAAATAAGCCAGTCCCAAAGGGGCAAATATCATATGTTCTCCCTGATCAGTGACAACTAACTGAGCACCTAAAATGAAATCTGTAGAAGTGAAACTGGCACTATGTGAAACAATGACTTCTTCATCAGCCCTGACTGTCAAGGAACAAAATATAAATATAAGAGTTGGAATAAGTGAGGGAGGAGATGTACAGTTTGGGACATGCTCAATCAAACTTGCCCCAAATGGTGGAATTAGAAATGTGCCAGGGGATTCCAATTCAATCCCATCAAGGTGGCATGTACCAATGCCATCTCACTAGTCCAAGTGATCAGTTTCAGTTCGTAATTATCATAATGATAGGATTAAGTGTCAAAGGCATCACATAAACAAGACTAGTGTCTACTAATACTAACTGATAGAATTAAAAAGGAGAGAACAATCCAACATGGGAAGCGGGATACACAGCAGACTCATAGAATGGCAGATGTCCTAAACAGCACTCTGGCCTCAGAATCAGCCCTTAAGCATTTGGATCTGGGTAAAAAGTCTGTGAGAATTTCTCAAGCAGAGAAAGCCAAGACTGTGGCAAAAAAAAAGTGACCTAAATGAAAGATCTCTGTGAGTGCAATCCCAGTGTAAAGAATGGGCCATCAAAGAAG
The DNA here is from genome assembly GCF_964237555.1 of Oryctolagus cuniculus. NCBI lineage: Eukaryota > Metazoa > Chordata > Mammalia > Lagomorpha > Leporidae > Oryctolagus > Oryctolagus cuniculus. The sequence continues at coordinate 37,981,466 of NC_091438.1, forward strand.
GAGGTACCTCTCTGTGAAGGGAGAGGAACTTCCACTTTGACTATGGCCTTGTCTAAATAAGGTTGGAGCTGGCAAACTCAAGAAGCTTCCATAGCCTTGGCAGTTCATGACAAGAGCCTCTGGTGATTACTGGCATCATAAATAAGAGTTTCAATTGTTAAATGAACAATGGGAGTACAGTAGCTCCCTATGTAGGATCTCTGTCCTTAATGTGTTGTACTATGTGAATTAATGGTAAATATACTGCTCAAACAGTATTTTATAATTTGTGTATCTGTGTGGGTGCAAACTGTTGAAATCTTTACTTAATATATACTAAATTGATCATCTGTATACAAAGATAATTGTAAATGAATCTCAATGAAGAATGGGATGGGAGAGAAAGTGGGAGATGGGGTGAATTGTGGGGTGGAGGGTGGTTATGGAGGGAGAAGCTGCTATAATCAAAAAGTTGTACTTTGGAAATTTATGTTTATTAAATAAAAGTTTAAAAAAAAGAAATTCCATGCTCTTGACTTTGGCCTGGCCCAACTGTGGCCATTTGGTGAGTGAAATAATGGATGGAAGATCCCTCTTTCTCTCTTTCCCTCCCTCTCTCTACTGCTGTTTCTTTCTCTGTAAGTCTTTCACATAAATAAATAAATATATCTTCAAAAATCAACATTTATATAATGGGAGGTGGCAAAGTAGTGAAAATGCTCACATTGGGAAGAAGAGTACTATCTACAAAAAAAGTAAAATTGCTTCACAGTTTTGTCCAGTTTTTCATAAATTCTTGTGGGAAATATTGTCTAACGTTTTCTTCAGAGGTTAGATAGTGTACGTGTCTTTCCCTCACTCTGCTCCATGTTTCTCATTCTCTAGTGCCTCAACTATACACCACCTCCAGCAATCTCAGAGTATCCTAGAATTAATGGGAAGGCTGGGGACCTAGGCTTGGGTGAGGGGCTGGAGCTCAAAGGAAGATCAGCAGCAAGGGTGTCACCATGGATGGGTGATAGGACATGCCTGGCCAGGAGACTGGTGCCACCAACATGACCATTAGATTCTCCGAGGTTGCTGTTGGACTGTTGATGCTGCCACCATGGCTGTGATGACTGAGCTCTCTGACCTCTCTTCTCTATCTCATGATTCAGAGTACTGGGTTATACCATCGATTGTTCAAACCCGGGTTTTTTGTCTGTACCACGGACATGGCAGAGGAGGTGTGAGGGAGATTTAGGTCTGTTCGGCTTCCTTAGAGGTGGGGCTGTGCCTCCCTCTACCTCTTACATGACGTGGGGTCTAGGAGAGATTTTTTCAAAGGAGGAACGTGTCCTCATGTGGGACAAAAAGAAAAGGAACAAAGCCCAAAAAGAGAAGGGTGTAGGCTTTTCTTGGATCAAGTGATTTTTCAAACTACGCATGTCTCCCAAAGAAGGGAATCTCTGGAAGTAGAAGTGAGTCTAGACTGGGTCTGGCTGAAGTGCTATTGAGTTATTATGTGAAATGTTGTCATCTCTGGACTGAGCTGTGCGTCCCAGCTGAAGGGAGCTGCTAACAGTGGTGGAAAGAGAAGTCAAGGTCTCTGAGGTCATCTTGTTGATTATCATGCCTTTCATATGTTTGCACACATTCTCATTTGCTCTTGTCATTTTACCCTCTTAACACTCCAGTGAGCAGGAGCATATCACCCTGAATTTGCAGATGTGAAACCTGAGGTTGAGAGGGATGCAGTGGTTTGCCCAGTGTCACATATCTAATTAGTTCTGGATCCTGGGTTTGATATCTCATGTTGGGGATTGTAGGAAGTTCTCATTTCAGAGTAGCACTTCATTGTTAATGTTGGAATTAGCCTTTCTGCAGATTCTGTGATGCTAGTGATAACATGCCTACTGTTTTATATACTTGAAATACAAACTTAGATATGACATTGAATTAAGGTATACCCCAAATCCAGGCCATTAAAGTGTCAAATGTACTCTTTTGGGAAGTTAAATTATATTTGAATGCAGTCTTTGTCCTGGATACAATTCTGTTTTCTCTTGTTCACGCATCTGTGAGATATAGAATATAGCTTAGCAAACAGAGTGTCTCATAAACTTTTCCTGATAATGGCATTGGGAGATATGTAAACACTCTGCTTTGGCTACTGACTTCAGTTTCCTGACAATGCAGGCCATTGTAGGCAGCAGGGATGGCTCAAGTAATTTGGCTCCTGTTCCCATTTGGGAGTCCTAGATGAATTTCTAGTTCCAAGTTTGTCTGGGCACTGACTGGCTATTGAGGTCATTTGGGGAGTGAAAAAAATAGAGGGAAATTGTCTCTTTCTATCTTCCTGTCCCCACCTGACTAAAGAAAAACCCTCTAAGATAAGAAGGGAATTTCTGGGTTGAGCATTTAGCCTAGTGATAGAAGACACTGGTTAAGGCAAGAATATCCAGCCTTCAGTGCCTGGGTTTGTTACCTAATTCCAGCTCACAACTCTAGACCTTTGCTAATTTAGGCCCTGGGAAACTGTGATGATGCCTTAAGTAACCAGGTTCTGTCATCCACGTGGTTGGACCTGGTTTCAGGATTGAAGCAGTAGATTGGAGCTCTTTCTGTCTCTCAAGTATGGTAAAAAATTGAATTTCATAATCAGATAAAGGTTCTTTATAAAAATTTACAGCAAATTCCTACCTAACTGTGCAGCGATGCACTTTTATTTTTGTAATTAGAAGGTTGATGCCTACTTTCTTCTCTGCTATTTAACGTGATACAGATAGGAACAGCAGTGCCATAAGGCATGAAAAAGAACTAAAAATTGTGACAACTGATAAGAAAAGATAACAGGTACCATTTTTCAGATAATGTAATTGTTATGTAGAATTCCAAATAATCCATTGGTCATTGTTCAATATGAGTAAAAGATAGGGACAATTTTTGGATGCAAAGTCAACATATATCCTTCTATTTAAACAACTAGAATTAGCAATTAGAAAAGTAAATTAATAAAGCGGCACAGGCAATAGCATCAAAGTGTATTGCCTTGAGGCAGCAGTGATGGCTCTAGTGACTGGGTCCCTGGCACCCTGGTGGTGGAACTGGATTGAGTACCAGGCTCCTAGCTTGGGCCTGTCCCAGTTCTATGTGTTTGGGGCAATTTAAGAGTGAACCAGGGGATTCAAGCTCTTAGTGTTTGTCTATATGCCAGTCTTTCTCTGTATCTCAAAGGAATAAATTAAAGAAATTTAGAAAATGTAATACAAGGAAAATCTCTACAAGAAGATGTGAGATATAAGAATCCAATGAAAATCCAAACTTATTGTAAGCAGATCAGATTCAGTATTGTAAAGATATCAATTCCATGTATTTCACATAAAGTCTGCAGGGTGTGTGTGTGTGTGTGTGTGTGTGTGTAAAATCTAAATAAGAAAAAAATTTATGTTGTGGAAAACACCAAGAATCAATGAGAGTTCTTCAGTGGAATAAGAACAGAAGCTCCATATTCCTGGATTGTCACATGTTTTATTACACCAGTTTGTCTTTCTGTAATTCATTAAACAGTCAATATTTTATATCCTTTTTTCTTTGTGTGTTAGTTTTTACAGTAAAACTTCATTTACTTAGTGTTTTAAAACAAGGAAGTGTAGCCAAGACACCTGGAGGAGGTGGTTGGGGAGGGATCTTTCTTCACACTGTTCTCTCTCAGGGCACAGTTTTTGACTCAGATACATTTTGAGTTATTTTGACAGGAGTTGACTATTGTGAGACATTTAAACCCACAAGAAGCAACTTCTATGCAAAGCCATTTGGGGAGTGAACTAGAGGGTGGAAGACCTCTCTATTTCTCTCTCTTTTAACTGTGCCTCTCAAATAAATAAATAAATCTTTTTTAAAGACTTCTAAAATTTGTTTTTATTTATTTGAGAGAGAGTTACAGAGAGGGAGCGACAGAGAGAAAGGTCTTGCATCCACTGGTTCATTCCCCAAATATCCAGAAGGAGCCAGGAGCTCTTTCTGGATCTCCCACATGGGTGTAGGGGCCCAAACACTTGGGCCATCTTCCTCTGTTTTCCAAGGCCATAGCAGAGAGCTGGATATGAAGAGGAGCAGTGGGTATAAGAACCAGCGCCAAAATGGGATGCAGGTACCTCAGGTGGAGGCTTAACCCACCAAGCCACAGTGCTGGAACCAATAAATAAATCCTTAAAAAAACCTCAGGATACTGGATAAAAAAACATGACAAATATTTGAGAAAAAAATACTGGAGATGAAATTTAGCTAGAAATGATGAGAATCATTTCCTTTTAAAATAATTGCTTATTTTTTTCATAAGACAGAAATGAGGAAGAGAAAGAGACAGAGATCTTAAATCTGTTTTTTTTTTTTAAAGATTCTTTATTTGAGAGTCAGAGTTACAGAGAGGGTAAAGCAGAGGCACAGAGAGAGACTGAGATCTTCTGTCCTCTGGTTCACTCCCCAAATGGCCATAATAGCCAGGGCTGACCAGGCTGAAGCCAGGAGCCAGGAGCTTCACCTAGATGTCCTACGTGGATACAGGGGCCCAGGGACTTGGGCATCTTCTGCTGCTTTCCCAGAAACATTGGCAGGGAGCTGGATGGGATGTGGAGCAGCCGGGACTTGAATAAACACCTATATGGGATGCCAGTGCTGCAGGTGGTGGGTTTACCCACTAAGCAACAGCGCTGGTCTCCATCTGTTGTTTCACCCCTTGTTTCAGGCCATGCTAGTGGACAGGAACAACATGAGGGTCTCCCCCATAGGTTTCAAGGGCCCTAGTACTTGGTCATCCTCTGGTGTCTTGCCAGGCATATTAATGGTCAGCTGGACCAGAAGCAGAGTGGCAGGCATACAAGGGATGTGAGAGCTCCAAATGGCAGCTGAAACTGTTGCTCCAACCCTGTTCCCTATCTCTGTAATGTGACCAGGGAAGGACCTTGATGTTGGACGCTTCAGTATCAATCCTAGCTGAGATGCTGAGTTTGAGGCCATTGGGATTGTGTCATCCCCCTGGCCAGAGGCTGCATCACGAGTGAACATGTGTTGTGCACTGAGTGGTTTCCACCCAAAATTGTTATGATCAAGTCTTCATACCAAGGCCTCAGCATGTGACTTTTTGTTTTTTAAAGATTTTATTTATTTTACTTGAAATTAGGAGTTACAGAGAGAGAGAAGGAGCGGCAGAAAGAGAGAGAGAGAGAGTCTTCCATCTAATGTTTCACTCCCCAGACGGCCGCACGGCCAGAGCTGTGCAGATCCGAAGCCAGGAGTCAGGAGCCTCCTCTAGGTCTCCCACACACATGCAGAGGCCCAAGGACTTGGGCCATCCTCCACTGCTTTTCCAGACCATAGCATAGTGCTGTACTGGAAGTGGAGCAGCCAGGTCTCAACCAGGACCCACATGGGATGTGGGCACTATAGACCAGGGCATTAACCCACTGTGCCACAGCATCGGAACTGACGCTATTTTTTTTTAAGATTTATTTATTTATGTTTCAGGCAGAGTTACAGAGAGTCAGGGGTCTTCCATATTCTGGTTCACTCCTCAAATGGCCACAATGACTGCAGCTGAGTGGATCTGAAGCCAGGAGCCAGGAGCTTCTTCTGGGTCTCCCATGTGGGTTAAGGAGCCCAAGGACTTAGACATCTTCCATTGCTTTCCCAGGCCATAGCAGAGACCTTGATTGGAAATGGAGCGACTGGGACTAAAACCATTGCCCATATGGGATGCTGGCACTGCAGACTCGGCTTTACCCACAATGCAAGGGCCAGCCCCTGTGACAGTTTTTAAGGAGGGTCTTTAAAGATGTGACTTTGTGAGGATGAGGTTGTTAGGTGGGCTCTAATACATTATGACTGGTAACTTTATAAAAGGACGAGATACAGAGGAAACCAGGGAAGAATGCACAATGACCACACCAGCTCCTAGACTGTGGGCCCCTGCAAGCTGAGGCTGGAGGCCTGAGAAGAGCGCAGAGCTGGCCACGTGTCACTCTTGGGCTTGCAGCCACCAGAACTGAGGCCCAGACAATTTGCAGTGCTTTGGCCACAAGTGTGGCATTCTGTTATGGCAGCCATCCTGACCTAGTGAGCATGCCCATCTCTGGGCAGCCAGACAAGGGGAAAAATGGACTGAGGTTCTGGGGAAGGCAGGCCACCTCCTAAAATAGTTCCAAAAAGAGTGGTTGCTTGGCTGGTAGTTAAGCCGTTACTGGGAAATGCCTCCTCCCACCTTGGAGTGCCTGTCTTAGAGTTTTGGCTCAGCTTCAAGTCCAGGTTCTGGGTTATGTGTACCCAGGAGGGACAGGTGATGCTGCAATCAGCTGAGTTCTCATCACCCCCCTGAGAGCTGAAAGCTGCATCACAGGTGCAGACCTGAACTGGGAGGACGAGTCAGCCAACGGACACAGTCACTGTCGGACGATGGTGGTCGAAGGGGTGACCTCCCTACCACAGATTTTCATTTTCCCTAGATTCTTAGATGCTGTCCATTGCAAATTAGTCCATGATTCGTGTTTCCCTGAGGATGAGATGCTAATGATGCTGAATATGTAAAAATCCAAAGCATTTCAAAAATCAATGAGAAAAACGAAAGAGCTACAAATGCTCTACTGAGCTTTTCTTCTTGGTGCTGTTTTACAAATCAGCGTTTTTGAGGATTTTCTGTAAAGCAGTTATTTGAACTTAAAAACCCAGAAAATATTGGCTTAAAAATGATTTGTGATTTTTTTTTCTGAAGACTGCTTATCACCGAGGCTGTAGTAAACTTATGTTAGGCATATGGTTTTATTGAGGGGGATCTGACCAATTCTATTATAGCTGAACATGACTTTCAGGTCCTGAATTATGACATCAGGACAAGAATGATACAGGAGGGGTGAGGCATTGCAGAGAATTTGTTCTGATTTATTCCCAAATGCATTTGTAGTAAAGTTTCACCTGTTTATGAAAAAAAAATAAAAAACAAAGATTTGAGTCTTTTAATCATGCATTTATCAGCCTGAATGTTTATGTTGATTCTGAAATGACTCTTTTCTGGTTTGTGTTAAAGATTTTCTTTTCCTGTGAAGATGGTACATGGCTAATTTTAAAAAGTTTTTACTAGAAGGAAACACACACACACACACACACACACAAACCCCGAGTAATACTGACTCTGGGTGGTTTACTCACCTACTTGTGTTTTCTTTTGGAGAAGGCGATGGTCTATGAGTTCCCCAAATTTTGGACACATGCCTGTATATCACCTTAGGAATTGTTTTTCAGAACTTGAAATGACACAAATTAATATTGATTTAAGGACCCTCCTTGAGAAAACTAGGGCTGTCCCTCCACTGGGCATTGAGCCCAGGGATGTGAGGTGGACACTTGGGTGTGGGGCCCCATGGGGCTTTCACCATAAAGGGCTCAGCTTCTCACCCTGCACCAGGAGCCTATGCAGAGACTGTTCCCTGTCTCCACTTAGCTGTTGTGTTGGCTTGGAGGGGAGGACGGTGTGATCCGTGTTGGAGAAGGTGCAGCTGGGACAGAAACAAGCTCTGTGAGTGCAAGAGCCCCGTCTTCAACTCAGGGAGGCGGCCGTGATATGGGTCCTAGGGATGTGTGAGTTTAGCCAAAGGCAAGGGATCCTAGAGTCTTTATAGCAGTGTCCACTGGAGCAAGGACTTAGAGACTCAATAAGTCAAGGTTGTGACCTTCATCTTCCTTCTCTTTAGGTTGCCATGACCCAGCGGGGCTTCCTGCTGCTCCTCCTTGTGGCCACAGGATGGCGAAGTGCAGGTGGGTCTCACACTGGGAGCAGCATCTTCCCAGCTCAACTTTGGAGCTCAACAGCAGAACTAGGCTGGATCCAGGCTAGAGAGGGTGTTTTTGAGATTCACAGATCGACAGGCACGTGGGCTGATTGCTCATTTCTGGCCACCAGGGGTACAGAGCCATAGCTGATAGGGTGTTTCCCGTGGCACTGGCTGGGGCCAGGTTCTGTGCCTCTGTGTGATCCTGTGGAGGCTCCAGTGAAACTGTCTGTCCTGTGCTATTCCTCATCCTGTGGTCTTGACCTTGAGTTTCCATGGGAAGGGCATAGTCAACTTCATCCTCAGAAATGTTGTCTTGATGGTTTTCCTATAAAAATCAGAGTGATGGCATCTGAACATCTGTATTTTTCTTTCCTTTTTTATTTTAAATGAAAAACAGTGTTTTTAGATAAGTTTTTCCTTAATCTTCAGAAAGCTCTGTTTGGTAGCTTATTTGAGGAACAAGGGAACTCAGGCTTCATTATGTGATGTTCAATTCAAAGGACACAGTGGTGAACCTTTGTCCCTTGGGTCCCTTGCAACACCCCTGCTATCGCAGATCATGGTTGTTCCCAGTCATCTGGACGTGTAGAACAGTTTACAGAGCTGGAGTTACATACAACAGTCTTCATTCTGTGTTTCTGTTAGTCTCCTGGCCACTATCTCCCTCTTCCCTATATCACACCTCAGGTTCAGCCATGTTAAGCTACTTAATTTCTTCAGTAGGCTGGATTGTGATTTCCTTTGTTTTTACAAGGTCTTGGATATAGTGTTCGCCCTGTCTTTAATTCTCTTCTCTTTCCTCCTACAGAGAAATCTTGTATATTTCCTAAGAACACACTTAGGTGTTGCCTGGACTCAGAGTCCTCCTGGGTCTCACACATCCCATCCTGATGACTCCTGCCTCCATTCTTGCCTATCCCCTCTCATATCACACACTTTGTTTCGGTTTGCTGGAATGTTTAGCTCTTATCATTTATTCTTCTCCATATAATTTTGTTGAGTATCCATTCTTGGGGATGTTGAGTGTGTTGGAATGCCAAGTGTCTAGGGCAAGTGGGTCATGGTTGGGGTTGTGTGGAGGGGATGTGCAAGAAGCCTGCTGAATGCTGGGTCAGTTTGACTGAATGGCTGATCTGGGTCTCCCAGACTGTAGAACCTGGGCAGCTGGGTTCTGCAGTAGGGGTACAATATGTTTGGGACCTGGGACAAGAGGACACTGGGTTTTGGGTCAAAGCAAGAATGAGAATCAAACTCTGCTTGTTCTGTAGCTGTGGCCTATAAATATCCTTTGGAATGGACCTGTTCATATTCTCCAAATCTGCCCAGAAGCTGCAAGGAAATCAAACAGGAGTGCCCTAAATCACGCGGTGAGTGCTGAGACATCTAGGCGGAACCACGCATTGTGGTCAGGGTCTGTCCTCTGAGAGTGTAGTTTCTTTAAAATTTTGAACAATTTCTGGCAAAATATACATTACATATATATCGTATGTAAAATAAATATGTATAAATATTCTATTTCTTTGAATATATGTGGTTACTACTTTGTGAAACATATATAAGTATATATTTATATATGAATATATATATATATATACACACACACACACAAATACACACACATGCATGTAACATACTGGGTAACATTTTCCAGTTCAGACAATTTTAGTGGCTAACTCACTGTCATTAACCACCTTCCCACTGGTGTGCAGCTATCACAAGGCTGCATCTCTACAACATTTTAATTTCTCAGAGTGGATGCAGACACTCAGTGCCCACTAAACACTAACTCCATATTCTCCTTGTCCTCCAGCTGTGGTCACTGCTGCTCTACTTTCCCTCACTGTGAATTTGTCTCTTCTCATCACCTCAGAGAAGGAGAACCATTAGCCCTTAGCCCTTTATGCCTGGATATTTTACTTAGCATCACGTTCTAGAGACTTGTCTGTGGGTTACCGTGTGTAACTCAATGTTTTTTATGCTTTCTGTGTATACACACACACACACACACACACACAGAATATTTCGTGCATCCATTTGTCTGCTGATGCATGTTTGGGTTGTTCCTACATTTTGCTCTTGTACTAATGCTGTGATGAACGTGATCCTGAATGTGATACCTGTACAGATATCTGTGTGAGGTGCTGTAGGTGCAACTTGGGATGGAAGTGCTGAGTCATATGATGGTTCCATGTTGGACTTCTGAGGAAAGTTGTTTAGGATTTTGGTGATTCTAGGCTCTGCCCCAGGCACAGGAAAATGAACTCTTGAACCTCCGGAATCTTTGGTGAAGGATTCAGGGTGGGGGAGCCATTAGGCTGTGTTCCTGGTTCCCAGGGCCTTACTGTGTGTGGACTGAGCCCCACCATGAGCTTGCATATCTGGTCCCCTCTACAGATGGCCTGTATTTCCTCCGCACTGAGAATGGGGTCATCTACCAGACCTTCTGCGACATGACCTCAGGGGGTGGTGGCTGGACCCTGGTGGCCAGTGTGCACGAGAACCTCATGGCTGGGAAGTGCACATTGGGTGATCGCTGGTCCAGTCAGCAGGGCAGCAGAGCAGACTACCCAGAGGGGGACGGCAACTGGGCCAATTACAACACATTTGGGTCCGCGGAGGCAGCCACAAATGATGACTACAAGGTAGGTACCATGCCTCTTTCCCACCACTTGGGCAAGGTGAAGAGCTGAGTTTGCAGGGCCACATGCAGGCAGGAGGGAGGGCTGATAGGTGGTGATGTGGAATAGGGTAGGAGAAGAAGGCTTAGATGTCTTGACCACATCTTCCCCCCACAAGACCATAAGGGACTGGTGGGTGGAGGTGGGGATTCATCGTGTGCTGGACGTGGGGTTGCTGAGGCTGGTGGCCATGTCCCACCTGAGCCCAGAGCTGCTAGCTCAGTCAAGGCTGCCCATGGGAGTCTTCTGCAAAATGGGACCTCCTGGGCTGGTTGTCTCAGTATGTGCTGCTCCCCAGAACCCCGGCTACTACGACATCCAGGCCCAGGACCTGGAAATCTGGCACGTGCCCAACAAGACGCCCCTGCAGCACTGGAGGAACAGCTCCCTGCTGAGGTACCGCACCAACACTGGCTTCTTCCAGCATCTGGGACACAATCTGTTTGGCCTCTACCAGGTACACAGGGCTCTGGATGTGGGCACTTTGGTGAACAGGGAGCATGTGTTAGGGGTGGTGCAAGTCAGCTCTGTTGGTCCCACATAACCTCTGAGCACCTGTGCTTGCCTGTTTCTCCTACTTGTGGTTCATTGTGAACCCATGTCCTGCCTCTCCCAGAAGTCTGAGCCAAGCAAGGGCGGAGATCTATGGAAGCTGGGGAGAGAGGCAGGGACTAGGAGCTTGGGACTATTGGAGAAACATAGCTCTGGGGAGAAAGGAATCATTGTTACTGAAAGTGATTTCTGAATAATGAATTGGCTTGAAGGACCTCCTACCTTGTCACAATTTGGCAGCTGCTTCACTCTCCTCACTTAACCCCTCTTTTGTGTCCTGCAGAAATACCCAGTGAAGTACGGCTCGGGGAAGTGTTGGACTGACAACGGCCCAGCGATTCCTGTGCTCTATGACTTTGGTGATGCTGAGAAAACTGCATCTTATTACTCACCTCTGGGTCGGAGTGAGTGCCATCATTAACCTTTTGATGCCTTCATGGGAAATGTCACTGACAATTATTGCTGGTATTCACTGAGCACTTACAACATGCCTGACTGTTCTCTAGGAACACAACATGGTCATGTCATTTTTAAAAAAGATTTATTTATTTATGTGTAGGTCAGAGAGATAGAAGCAGAGAGAGACAGAGATAGAGAGAGAGAGACAGAGAGAGAGAGACAGAGAGAGAGAGACAGAGAGAGGTTTTTCCATCCGATGGTTTACTCCACAACTGGCCACAAAGGCTTGAGCTAGGTAGAACCAAAGTCAGTAGGCAGGAGCATCTTCCGTGTCCTCCACGTGGGTGCAGGGGCCCAAGGACTTGAACCATCCTCTACTGCTTTTCCAGGCCATAGCAGAGAGCAGGATCAGAGTGGAGGGACTCAAACTGGCACCCATTTGGGATGCTGGCATTGCAGGTGGTGGTTTTACCTACTATGGCACAGACAAATATTTTAGCATAGTAATATTGCAAGTGTAAATGGGAAAAGCCATTTTGGTTACATTTTTTATGTGGATGAGGGGAGTGATGATGGGGACAATCATTTTCTGGCAATTGGAGAAGTGTGAAGAGAAGCAGGTCGTGACACCTGATCATGGCTGATCCTTGCCTGATCTTTTAAGGTCTTCTTGGTGATCTCCCTGCTGAGTTTCATTTCTCCTCCAAGTCCTAGACAGAGGAGCACCCTGTGGTAAAGTCCCAGGGTTAGTTCTGTCTTTCCACAGAAAGGGACGTTCCCACATGGCCTAGTTCAGGGTTCAGCTGCACCTGTCATTGGCCACACACAGAGGTTCTGGGTTGGACTGTAGGCTGGACTCTGGCTTTAAGGATTCGCTTGTCAGGTCAAGCTGTTTCTGGCCCCTTCTTTTAAACTTTATTTTCCTCTTCTTTTTCAGTGGAATTTGTTGCTGGATTTGTCCAGTTCAGGGTGTTTAACCATGAGAGAGCAGCCAACGCGCTGTGTGCTGGGATGAAAGTTACGGGCTGTAACACTGAGCATGTGAGTGTTTTAGGAATTCAGTGCCCTGTGGGTATGTGTATAGGTGTGTTTGTGTGAGTGTGTCTGTGTGTGATTATGTGTGTATGTGTGCCTTTGTGTGAGTCTGAGTGTCTGTGCTGTGTTTGTATGTGTGCCTATGTGTGTCCGTACATGTGTACAGACATGTGTACAGCTACATGTTTATCTGTGTATGCCTGTGTGAATTTGTGTGTGTGTGTGTGTGTATCTGTGTGGCTGACAGTGTGTGTCTCTGTGGATGCTCACTTGCTCTCACTCTATTGACTGTTGATATTACATGAACAGAATTCATTTTCTTCGAATCTTGTTCTATCAACATATTTATCAATATATTTTTATTTATTTATTTATTTAAAGATTTTGTTGTCTTTTCAAAAAAGAAAAGTACAGAAGTAAGAAAAAAAGAGCATTACCATTGCATCATGTGGAGGACAGGGTGTTATGGGAGGGAGTGGTCAAATCACACAGATTCTGACCGAGGGCTCCAGAGAACTTGCCCATTAATTACCCACTGGTGTCAGCAGTGAATCTCAGACTTCTTGTGTCCCTTCTGTGTTCCCAGCACTGCATCGGTGGAGGAGGATTCTTCCCGGAGGGCAATCCTGTGCAGTGTGGGGATTTCTCCGCCTTTGACTGGAATGGATATGGAGCTCAATGGGGTTATAGCAGCAGTCGGGAGATCACCGAGGCAGCTGTGCTGTTGTTCTACAGATGAGAGCTCTGTGGTGTGGGACCAGGAAGCCATCTCCAAATCTCAGACAGAGAAACTAAAATGATAATAGGGAGAGAAGCACAATAAACTACATCAATTTATGCCTATCTGTTTCCTTGTGTTGTTTTATAAGTCAACTAGCATTTTAAGAGATACATAAAAAAATGCATGTTGTTCAGGGAGCCGGCACCGTGGCTCACTTGGCTAATCCTTCACGTGCAATGCCGGCATCCCATATGGGCACCGGGTTCTAGTCCCGGCTGCTCCTCTTCCAGTGCAGCTCTCTGCTGTGGCCCTGGAGGGCAGTGGAGGATGGCCGAGGTGCCTGGGCCCTGCACCCACATGGGAGACCAGGAGGAAGCACCTGGCTCCTGGCTTCAGATCGGCGCAGCACTGGCCGTAGCGGCCATTTTGGGGGTGAACCAAAGTCTCTCTCACTCATTGGCTAACTCTACCTGTCAAAAGAAAAAAAAAAAAAAGAACTCAGTCTCCAGCCAGTAGCCTCTTTAAAAAAAACAGTACATGTTGTTCTGGTGAATTCTGCTATAGACATTCTGGGTTTGGAATTACAAGTCCCAGGTATGCTAGAACAAGAGCATGCCCTTTTTCTATGATACATTTAATTAGATTCAGGGACAGGGAAAAAGATTTCTTGTTAATTCTCCCCAGTACATCTTATTGGTTATTTAGTCTGTAATACAAACAGCTTAAAGGAGACAAGAACACTTCTAAAAGTTAGCAGAAGAAATGAAACTTGGGACACAAGTAACCATTGCCTTTATTCCTCCAGCTTTGGCGGTGAGGACAGACTCCTCAGGGGTGGATATGGCTGGGTTGTCTGGAATCCCATATTCAGTTACTTTCTCAACAGGAGACCCAAGGGCTTCAGTCAGGTGAGAATGACTCATCTGTACTAATGGAATGTTGACCACAGCAGTATTGACTTGTGAGCAGAGCTCAGATGTGTCCCACTGTTTTGTTCAAAATGTAAATCTGATCATTACATTCTCCAAACCCCATTATCATCACTTTTGTCCACTACTCACCATGAACTGGAGCATTTGCTCTCAAATGGGACAGGAGGTGTGATTGGTAGGGATGATTTTGTCTTTTAGGTTGGATTATCAGATTTTTCAAATGGAGATAGAGAAGACCAACTGAAATTTGAATTTCAGACACACTGTGAATCATGTTTTTTCTTTAATGTGTCTCGTGCAATATTTGATCTGGCAACAATCTCTTGGGAGCATCTGGCCATGTCTATTGCCATTGTCACCAATGGAGTGTGTATATGGGGTTCCAGCAAGAATGTTACTGGCATATACTGACCAGAGGCCTGGAGAATCATCTTACATTGTGCAGGACATCTTCTCTGCACAACCAAGAATGATGTGATCTGAAAGGTCAATGATGGTGTGTGTTGGGGCCGACATTGTGGCAGAGTGGGTTAAAACCCCAACCTATAGTGCAGGCATTTCAAATTAGCCCCAGTTTGGGTCCCAGCTGCTCCACTTCTGATCCAGCTCCCTGCTATTGTGCCTGAGAAAGTAGTGGAGGATGGCTCAAGTCCTTGGGCCCTTGTGCCCACGTGGGAGACCTGAAAGAAGCTCCTGGCTCCTGGCTTCAGATTGGCTCAGCTCTGGCCATTGTGGTCATTTTGAGAATGAACCAGAGGATGGAAGACCTTTCTCGCTCTCTGGCTCCACCTCTCTCTATAACTGTCTTTCAAATAAATAAAATAAAAAAGATTTATTTGTAAAAAACAGTGGTGTGCGCCAGCTGCAGCGTGTCACCCTCAGCAGCCATTGGAGGGTGAACCAACGGCAAAGGAAGACCTTTCTCTCTGTCTTTCTCTCTATCATTGTCCACTCTGCCTGTAAAAAAAAAAGGAAAAGAAAAAAAAAACCAGTGGTGTGTGAGAAAGCATGGACTAGAGAATATTGTTTAAATTCTAAAGAATGGAATGATTTGGTATAATCAAAGGTCATCAGGTACCCACCAAGTTAGCTCTCATGACCATGGACAATGGAACCATGGATTGCAGGTCCAGCAAAAATCAAATTCAACATCATAACCAAAGTTTATAATACCCTCTTGGAAAAACATCACTCAGCACTCTTCTTTCTTGAGTTTGGTAGGGGTAGAGTATAAAATGTCTGTTTCAATGCTTGAGGGCTCTGATCTTCCATTGTGATTCAAGTCAGTTCCCAGAGAGCTAGCACAGATCCATCTTTTGTGGAAGTCAAACCAGGCTCACACTATTTGCTTTTGGCCTCTGTGGTCCCAGCAACACTTCCAGTTATCCTATCAGTAACTGAACCACATGTGGACAATTCCATGCCACTGCATAAATTTGATTTTGGGTCGCCAAGCATAAACAAAGTCATATATGTGTGTGTGTGTGTATATATATATATATATATATATAAGCTTTTTAAATATAAGCTTTAATAAATATTTTTATATATATTTTAATATATATTATTAGTATATATGTAAACTTTACCAAGGTGATTCAAGATGGAAGCAAACACATTGGCTGGGTGCAGTTCTGTTTGTAGGATGCTATGGCAAGGCCATGGGAGTAGGTGATCTGGTAGTCTTCTGAGGAGGCTTTGCAGCTGTCACTGACTCTCCATTTTCAACTAAGGCTGAGCTTCCTTGAGTTTTGTTGCATCTGCTACATGGAAGAGAATTGAAGCTCTAATGTGTTCTTGCTTAATTCTGATTTGTGTGGTACTTAGTAGGCCACTGTTGGTACATCTGTTTTTTCATTTGCTACTGCATTCCTGCTTTTCTCTCTACTCCTTTGTCCCTCTTTCAGTGGCATGAATGCATTCCCCAAATTCAAATGTTGAAATCCAATCTTAAATGTGCTGGTAATAAGAGGTATTGATTGTGGTTGGAGATCAGTTCATGAGGGATCTCTGTCTTGAGTGACATTAAACCCCTAATGAAAGAGACCTCAGGTAACATTTGGTCACTTCACCCATTCATCCTTTCCACTTTGGGAGGACACCACATTTGGTCTGTCTGGAGGACTCAGCTCAGATGCCATCTTGTGATCAGACACCAGGTCTCACAAGACACCATATTCGGTAGAGCCTTTATGTTGGACTTTCCAGCCTTCAGAATTATGAGAAAATAAAGTCATTTTTAAAAAAATTGCTTCAACTCAGGCATTTTCTTGTAGATGCACAAATGGACTAAGATACCATCTTTCTGCATTCCCTTGTCTTCTGTGCCCATCTTGCTTTTCTCTGTTTCCCAATTCAAGGTATTGAAGGTAATTCATAGCACATTCGAAGAGGGTATTTGAGGAGGGTTGAACAAAGAGACTATTTCAAAGGCTTAGGTATGATTTTGAAAAACCAGTGAGATAGGCTGGTGCTGCGGCTCACTAGGCTAATCCTCTGCCTGTGGCACCGGCACACTGGGTTCTAGTCCCGATTGGGGCACTATAACGCTGCCTTTCAAGTAAATAAAATAAGTTTTAAAAAAAGAAAAAGCAGTGAGACATGCATGGAAATCCAACAATAGTGACAGCAATGGGCAGGGAGAAACCCATGTCTGAAGGGCAAGCGAAGAGAACAGTGACTTCTTCCCCAGGAGAGAATAGCAGTATAAGTCACTCAGATTGGCAGTTAGTCTTTGGTTGGGTGATGTGGACAACCTGGGGCAACACAGCAGGAAGGGAACAGGGGACTCATAACCTTCATTCTCCTTCTGCCATTTGATTTAGTGTCAGTGCTTCTTATTGGCTACATTCAGTTGGGAGCCAGAGGCTAAGGGAGGTCATGAATGCAATGCAGAAAGATCAGCCTCCTGAGCAACAAGTAGTGTAGAGAATGGGTCTGGAAGGACAAATGAAAACTATCTATCATGGTCCAGACCCTTTGCCCACAAGTATACAATTTTCCTTTTATTCAGATAAAAAAATACAATATTCTACTGAGAGGTCACTTAGTCATCTCATTAGCTCTCCTATCACTATTGGGTGATATCCATTCAGTCATTCCTTCTGTGATCCTATTGGACCTTACCAGTGATCTTCACAAGAGATAGCAAGGGAAATAGAATGGTAGAAGCATTTAATAAACATAAAATAAGGGGGTTGGTGCTGTGGCACAGTGGGTTAAAGCCCTGGCTTGCAACGCTGGCATTCCATATGGGTTTGGTTCAAGCCCCAGCTGCTCCACTTCTGATCCAGCTTCCTGTTGATGTGCCTAGGAAAGCAGTGGAGAATGACCAAAGTCCTTGGGCCTCTGCGCCCACATGGAAGACCTGAAAGAGGCTCCTGGCTTCAGAATGTCTCAATTCTGGCTATTGCGGCCATTTGGGAGTGAACCAGCAAATGGATTTCAGCAGACTGCACCCACAAAGACACACAAAGTATACAGTACTGTTTGAGTAGTAGTTTTACCATTAATTCTCATAGTACAATACATTAAGGGAAGAGGTCCTATATGGGGAGCAGGTGCACAGTGACTCCTGTTGTAGATTTAAAAATTGACACTCTTATTTAAGACATCAGTAATCACCAGAGGCTCTTGTCATGAGCTGCAAAGGCTATGGAAGCCTCTTGAGTTTGCCAGCTCCGACCTTATTTAGAGAAGGCTATAGTCAAAGTGGAAGTTGTTCTCCCTTCAGAGAAAGGTACCTCCTTCTTTGTTGGCCCATTCTTTCCACTGGGATCTCACTCGCAGAGATCTTTCATTTAGTTTGTTTTTTTTTTTTTTTTTTTTTTTTTTTTTTTTTTTTTTTTGCCACAGTGTCTTGGCTTTCCATGCCTGTGAAACTCTCATGGGCTTTTTAGCCAAAAATGAATGCCTTAAGGGCTGATTCTGAGAACAGAGTGCTGTTTAGGGCATCTGCAATTCTATGAGTCTGCTGTGTATCCCATATCCTGCTTCCCATTTGATGTGCATTTCCCTAATGGCTAGTGATCCTGAACATTTTTTCATGTATCTGTTGGCTGTTTGGATTTCCTCTTTTGAAATATGTCTATTGAGGTCGTTGACCCATCTCTTTTATTTTTTTGACAGGCAGAGTGGATAGTGAGAGAGAGAGACAGTGAGAAAGGTCTTCCTTTTGCCTTTGGTTCACCCTCCAATGGCCGCCACGGCCGGCGCGCTGCAGCCGGCGCACCACGCTGATCCGAAGGCAGGGAGCCAGGTGCTTCTCCTGGTCTCCCATGGGGTGCAGGGCCCAAGCATTTGGGCCATCCTCCACTGCCTTCCCAGGCCACAGTAGAGAGCTGGCCTGGAAGAGGGGCAACCGGGAAAGAATCTGGCACCCCGACCGTGACTAGAACCAGGTGTACCGGTGCCGCTAGGTGGAGGATTAGCCTATTGAACCACGGCGCCGGCCATGACCCATCTCTTAAGTGGGCTGTTTGTTTTGTTGTTGTGGAGTTTTTGATCTCTTTGTAGATTCTGGTTATTAATCCTTTATCAGTTGCATAATTTGCAAGTATTTTTTCCCATTCTGTTGGTTGCCGCTTTACTTTCCTAATTGTTTCTTTTGCAGTACAAAAACTTCTCAATTTGATGCAATCCCAATTGTCACTTTGGCTTTGACTGCCTGTGTCTCTGGGGTCTTTTCCAAGAAGTCTTTGTCTGTGCCAATATCTTGCATGGTTTCTCCAATGTTCTCTAATAATTTGATGGTGTCGGGTCATAGATTTAGATCTTTAATGCATGTTGAGTGGATTTTTGTGTAAGGTGTAAGGTACAGGTCTTGCTTCATGCTTCTGCATGTTGAGATCCAGTTTTCCCAGCACCATTTGTTGAATAGACTGTCCTTGCTTCAGAGATTGGTTTTAGTTCCTTGGTCAAATATAAGTTGGTTGTAGATGTTTGGATGGATTTCTGGTGTTTCTATTCTGTTCCATTGGTCTATCCATATGTTTTTTTTTTTTGACAGGCAGAGTAGACAGTGAGAGAGAGAGAGACAGAGAGAAAGGTCTTCCTTTGCCGTTGGTTCACCCTACAATGGCCGCCGTGGCCAGCGCGCTGCGGCTTGCGCACCGCACTGATCCATTGGCAGGAGCCAGGTACTTATCCTGGTCTCCCATGGGGTGCAAGGCCCAAGTACTTGGGCCATCCTCCACTGCACTCCCTGGCCACAGCAGAGAGCTGGCCTGGAAGAGGGGCAACCGGGACAGAATCCGGCACCCTGACCGGGACTAGAACCCAGTGTGCCGGCGCCGCAAGGCGGAGGATTAGCCTAGTGAGCTGCGGCACCGGCCTATCCATATGTTTTTGTATCAGTACCATGCTGTTTTGATTGTAACTGCCTTGTAGTATGTCCTGAAATCTGGTATTGTGATGCCTCCGGCTTTTTGTTGTACAAGTTTGCTTTAGCTATTTGAGGCCTCCTGTGCCTCTATATGAATTTCAGCGTCATTTTTTCTAGATCTGAGAAGAATGTCTTTGGTATTTTGATTGGTATCACATTGAATCTATAAATTACTTTCGGGAGAATTGACATTTTGATGATATTGATTCTTCTAATCCATGAACATGGAAGGTTTTCCATTTTTTGGTATCCTCTTCTATTTCTTTCTTTAAGGTTTTGTAATTCTCATCAAAGAGATCTTTGACCTCCTTGGTTAAGTTTATTCCAAGGTATTTGATTGTTTTTGTAGCTATTGTGAATGGGATTGATCTTAGAAGTTCTTTCTCAGCTGTGGCATTGTCTGTGTATACAAAGGCTGTTGATTTTTGTGCATTGATTTTATATCCTGCTACTTTGCCAAACTCTTCTTTGAATTCCAATAGTCTCTTAGTGGAGTTTTTGATCCCCTAAAAAAGGGATCTTATCATCTACAAAGAGGGATAGTTTGATTTATTCCTTCACTATTTGTATCCCTTTGATTTCTTTCTTGCCTAATGTCTCTGGCTAAAACTCTAGGACTATATTAAATAGCAATGGTGAGAGTGTGCATCCTTGTCTGTTTCCAGATTTAGGGGCAATGCTACCAGCTTTTCTCCATTCAGTAGAGTTCTGACTGTGTGTCTGTCATAAATTGCCCGATCGTGTTGAGGAATGTTCCTTTTATATCCAATTTACTTAGGTTTTAAGCAGGGAAGGGTATTGTATTTTATCAAATTGCTCTTCTGCATCTAGTGAGATAATGATATGGCTTTTGTTCTTCAGTTTGTTAATATGATGTATCACAATGATTGAATTTATGATGTTGAACCATCCCTGCATACAAGGGATAAAATTCACTTGGTCTCATGAATGATCTTTTTTCTGTGTTGGATTAGATTAGCTAATATTTTGTTGAGATACAGCAAAAACAATGTTAATAGGAAAGTTGATAGCAATTGGTGCCTCCATGAAGAAATTGGAATGGTACCAAATAAAGGAGCTATCAATACATCTCAAGGCCCTAGCAAAACAACAACAAATCAAATCCAAAATTAGTAGTAGGAAAGAGATAATTAAAATTAGAGAAGAAATAAGCAAAATTGAATCTAAAAAAACAATACAAAACATCTGTTTAATGAAGAGCTGATTTTTTGAAAAAATAAAACAAAATTGATATATCATTTGCCCAACTAATGAAAAAAAGTGAAGACCCAAATCAATAAAATCAGAAATGAAAAAAGGAAATGCAACCACAGATACTACAGAAATATAAAGAATTATCAAGAATCACTACAAAGAGCTGTATGGCAACAAATTGGGAAACCTAGAAGAAATGGATATATTTCTAGACATTTACAATCTACCAAAACTGAATCATGAAGATATAGAATACCTAAACAGACCAATAATCAAGATGGAAGTTGAAGCAGTAATAAAGACACTCCCAACAAAGAAAAGCCCAGGACTGGATGGCTTCATTGATGAATTCTTCAAGACATTTAAAGAAGAACTAATTCCAATTCTTCTCAAGCTATCAACAATTTAAAGAGAGGTAATCCTTCCAAGCTTCTTCTATGAAGCCTGCATCACCTTAATTCCTAAGCCAGGTAAAGTTACAACAGAGAAAGAGAGCTATAGGCCAATATTCCTGATGAACAAACATGCAAAAATCCTTAGTCCACTTTTTCATAAAATATTTACTGGAAATATTGTTTGATGTGTTTACTTTGACAGTTTTTCTAAAATGTTTGAATTTTAGGTCTTAGTCTCTGTCTTTTTTCTTGCTTCTGTCTCTGTCCTTCTTTCTCTCTGTCACTCTTTTACACAAACACACACATACTCAATATACACCCTCACAATCAACTGAAGCAGAAAAGAATTAAAGAATCTATAAGTATTCTATAATTAATAGAAAGATTGGGCCCTCGGCTTGGAGAATTGGGTGGAGCTCATGGGAAGATGAGTTGTAGAGGGCATCACCATGGATGAGCCACAGGACTCATCTGGACAGGAAGCTGTTACTGCCACTATGACTATCAGACTCTGAGTTTGCTGTCAGACTACTGATACTGTCGCTGCTGTTGTAATGACTGAACCTTTCTCCTCCAGCTCACAATTCATAGTTCTGGGCTACAGCATCAGGTTGACCAAGTCTAGGTTATCTGTCTGCATCAGGGGCTGTCAGGGAGCATATGATGGAAAATCAGGTTCCTTCAAGTTCCTTAAAAGTGGGGCTTTGCTTCTTTCAGGATCTTACTTGATATGTGGTGTGGAAGAGATCTCCAAAGGAGGGAAGGTGTCCTGATGTTTGTGCAGGTTTTTTTTAGAGCAAGTAAATTTTCAGACTAATAGTGTTGTTAAAAAAGGAATTGCTGGAGTGAAATGTGAATCCAGGTTGCATCTGAGTCAGTGTAAAAAATTGTCCATCTCACTGATCTATAAGTGAGAGTAAATTTAACCAAGAAAATACCCTAACAGAATTTTAGAAGATGGGAACTATGTAGCCAGAATAGTTGCTTTCCAAGGGAGTGTCCCTTTAGTCAAAGTGAAACTTTTATGTAGGGTGTAACTCACTAGGAATTCCTAAATTTCATGAATTTGAGAATTTCAAATAAAAAATACTGATGTAATGGAGTGTTGTTCCATTCAGATGGCAGAGTTTCCTGGCATACTAAACAGTGGAAACTTTTACTTGAATCACTGTATTCAAAGCTGACTCTGGATTTAGATTGGATTGAGCTCTATTTTTGCAGTTGTAGACACTTCAGCATTTTTTCAACAAATATCTCTTGAATGCTTTCATAAGGCAGGCAGTTGACTTTCTGTGAAATATGGACCCTATACGTACTCACTGACTGAGTGTTGAGTTTCCCAGCTGAGCAGAGCCACTGATGGCAGTGGTAGGAGCAAGAAGTTAAGATTTCTGAGCTTATGTTATTGACGATCATGAGTTTCACGTATTTTCTTATATTCTCATTTTTTTTCTTGTGATTTTACCCTTCACAAAACTCCTATTAGGTGAAGATTTTTATTTCTGCAGTTTATAGATCTGTCCAGAGGGACAATGTGGTTTCCTTGATGTCAAATACCTAATTTGTCCTGTTTCTGCATTTGAACTCTTCCAGTCTTGGGGCTCACAGGAAGTACTCATTTCAGTGAAGAAACTCTCTGCTATAGTCAGTATTATAATTTGTCATTGAATAGTGATAGAATGCACCATGATTTTTGTACTTTTCAATATGAAGTACAAACTACAGTATGCCAGTGAATTAATGTCCACCCAATTCTAGATATATTAAAGTATTAAAGGTAGTATTAAAGAAAATAAGAAATTTATTTGAATATTTTCTTACTTCTGGATATAGTTCTATTCCCTCTTACTCGTTTTTCTGGATATATGTGAATCTATAAAGATAGGACGGACTGGCTAGTAAGCATAGTTTAGCATAAATCTTTTCATTAGAACTGATACCAGAGGGATGTAAACAGTAAAAGGTAATACTCAGGGGCAACTGATCTATTCATCCTGCTCATTACATTGGAGGGGTGTAAGTTACAGTTTTGTGGGGATTGAGGACTGACCCTCTGACAGAGAATGCTAGAGCAGGTTTTGGAACACCAGAAGACATTGTACTGGATCTACAGTTCCAAAATGCAGTCTGGGGACCAGTGCTGCCCTAGAATGAGTTTTCATTGCTTTGTAGCAAAGTTAAGATAAAAACAATATAATCATCTGGAAAATGTAAAACACACACACACACACACGCATATATATCATATCATTATATCAGCATCCATTCATTCATAATAACATATCTGGATATTTTGGACATTCATTTATGATCAGAATGAGTGTAAAGGGATGAGCCACATTGCAGTATTTGAATTCCAAGACAAGCTTGATCTGTTGACTCCAGCTTCAGCTTCCTGTTAATGCAGACCCTGGGAGGCAGTGATGGTGCCTCAAGTAATTCAGCTCACTCTACCCATATAGAGGACTTTGATTAAGTTCTCAGTCCTAGCTTCAACTTGGCCTAGTCTCTGCTGTTGTGGGCATTTGAGGAGTGGACAAATGGATGAGAACAGCTTCTTTCTCTCAGTCTCTCTCAAATACATCAATGAAGAAAGATCATACCACCCTTATGATGTCTCTCCCAGTACCCTATGTGATGAGATAGGTCCAGGCCTCATGCCTGGCCAGGCCTTAAAGCCCACCTGATTATTATCAAGCCCCTTCCATCAGTTTCTATTTGCCTCTCAGAAGAAAAACTTGCTCATGGTTTAGACAGCACCTTTCTTAGGTCCTCTAATAATGACTTAGTCCTTTGTTTTAGACTCATGTATTTAATCTAACAATGAAATTCTAGATGGTCATGCACATGAAACCTCAGACGGAAGCAGTGTCTACAACCTGGCACCGTGTTCCCTTTGAGAAGCCACCTCCTACTGGAATCCTGTCTGGACTCTGCCCCTACTCAGCTTGAAGAAGCCAGAGAGGTCATCATCCTATACACCCCAACAGAAGTTAAGGCCCATTCTTCTGTGGGAGGAAATGTGAGGTGTCAGATGGGTTAATAGGCAGTCAAGATGGTCCCAGTGGAAATTTAGGGTACGAAATGCTTGCTAATCAAAAGTGCCTACCCTACTTCCTTAAGAATTCCCAATTTTACCATGAGAATAGCAAGGAAGTGGTGATTCCATCCTCCTGAGCTCACAGTTTATTGTGAAAACAAATTTCCTATCTCACCCTTCTGGATGGTTCTTGTTTTATGAGCTGCCAGACAGGGCAAATAAGATTGCAAATCAGGACTTTTGATGAGTTTTGTCTCTGCCTTGTGACTAAATGTTAAGCTGATAAGCTTTTTTATAAAAACTCCACTACCATCAGCCCCTTCTGGTTCTGCCTCTCTTGGAGCCCCTCTCCATGCCACTCTGGCTGGAGGTCTCTGACTCTAATAAATCTTACTTTTGAATCTCAAAAAATAAAAAACAAACAAAAAAAGAAACAGTGAGAGTAAGAAGCAAATTTCCCAGGCTATCATTTAGCCTGATGATTAGGATAGCAGCATCCTATTTCTGGGTACTTCAGTCTGATAACCCAACTCAGATTCCTGATTTCATGTTCCTGCCAGTGCAGGCCCTGGGGGCAGCAATTATGGTTCAAGTAACTGGATCCTTTGTGGAATATTTGGATTAAATTCTGGGCTCCTAGCTTCAGTCCAGCCCAAGGCCTTGTGGGCATTTGAGGAGTGAATCAACAGTTATGAGCTCTCTCTATCTTTCTTACTTTCTTTCTCTCAAATATAAGTTAATAAACAAAGAATTTATATGAAGAGTGTTTCTTAATCTGATAAAGGTTATTTGTAAAAATTTTACAGCAACTTCATACCTAATGGTGCCCAAGGAAACCATGCTTTTTCCATGGGGAAGATTGATGCTCACTTTTTTCTCTGCTATTCAATGAGATACAGATTGGAGGAGCAGTGCAATAAGGCATGAGCAATAAATAAGTGCTATGGAAACTGGTAATTAGAAATAATAGTTACTATTTTTCATATAGTAACTATAAATATTAAATATAAATATATATAAGTATATATTAAATATAAATTATTTTTTGTTTTGTTTTTAAAGAATGTTTTTAAAGAAAACTTTTGGAATATAGTGGTTCTTCCCCCCATACCTGCCATCCCACCCCCACTCCCATCCCACCTCCTACTCCCTCCCTAATGCCATTCTTCATTAAGATTCATTTTTAATTATCTTTATATACGGAAGACCAACTCTATACTAAGTAATGATTTCAACAACTTGCATCCACATAGACATGAAAAGTGTAAAGTACTGTTTGAAGACAAATTATACCATTAATTTTCATAGTACAACTCATTAAGGACAGAGGTCCTACACAGGGAGCAAGTGCCCAGTGACTCCTGCTGCTGATTTAACAATTGACAATCTTATTTATGATGCCAGTGATCACCTGAGGCTCTTGATATGAGCTGCCAATGCTATGGAAGCCTTTTGATTCCACAAACTTCATCACTATTTAGACAGGGCCATAAGCAAAGTGGAAGTTCTCTCCTCCCTGCAGAGAAAGGTACCTCCTTCTTTGATAGCCCCTTCTTTCCACCAGGATCTCACTCAGAGAGATCTTTTGTGTAGGTCATTCTTTGTCACAGTGTCTTGGCTTTCCATGCCTGAAATGCTCTTATGGGCTTTTTAGCCAGATCCAATTGCTTTAAGGGCTGATTCTGAGGCCAGAGTGCTGTTTAGGGTGTTTGTCATTCTATGAGTCTGGTGTCTGGTCTGCTTCCCATGTTGGATCATTCTCTCCTTTTTAATTCTATATATTGTTATTAGCAGACACTTGGTCTTATTTATGCAATCGCTTTGACACTTATTTCTATCTTTATGATCAGTTATGCACTTAAAATGATCACTTTAACTAGTAAGATTATATTAGTGCCACCCAACTTAATGGGATTTGGAGTCCCATGGCAAGTTTTTAGCTTTACCCTTAGGGGTAAGTCCATGGGAACATGTGATGAACTGTACATCTCCTCCCTCTCTTATTCCTATTTTTCTTTCTTTTTTTTTTTTTGTACAGAGATCAATTTTCAATTGGATTTAAACATCTTTGAATAATTCTGTATTAAGTAAATAGTTCAGCCAATGGTGTTAAGTAGAAAAAGAAAATAGTAAAATATAAGCTGTTCCTTGACAGTCAGGACAGGGCTGATCAAGTCATTGCTTCTCATAGTGTCAGTTTTATTTCTACAGGTTTCCTTTTAGGTGCTCAGTTAGTTGTCACAGATTAGGGAGGACATACAATATTTGTTCCTGCGGGACCTGCTTATTTCACTAAGTATGATGTTTTTTAGATTCATCCATTTTATTGCAAATGACCGGATTTTATTTTATTTTTTTTACTGCTGTATAATATTCTATAGAATACATATCCCATTATTTCTTTATCCAGTCTTAGCTTGACAGGCATTTCAGTTGATTCCATGTCTTAGCTAGTGTGAATTGAGCTGAATTAAACAATGAGGAGCAGATAGCTCTTTTATTTGCCAATTTAATTTCACTTGGGTAAATTCAAAAGAGTGGGATGGCTGGGATGTATGGTATGGCTATATTCAGCTTTCTGAGGTATCTCCAAACTGTCTTCCATAGTGGCTTGACCAGTTTGCACTCCCACCAACAGTGGATTAGTGTGCCTTTTCCCCCATATTCTTGCCAGCATCTGTTGTTTGTTGATTTCTGTTTGTGAGCCATTCTAATTGGGGTCAGGTGACACCTCATTGTGGTTTTGATTTGCATTTCCCTGATGGCTAGTGATTCTGAACATTTTTTCATGTGTCTGTTGGCCATTTGGATTTCCTCTTTTGAGGAAAATGTCTATTGAGGTCCTTGGCCCATCTCTTAAGTGGATTGTTTGTTTTATTGTTGTGGAGTTTCTCGATCTCTTTGTAGATTCTGGTTGCATAGTTTGCGTATAATTTCTCCCATTCCCACAGGTCAATGATTAATGATTAGAATGAGCATAGGAAGGAGCATGTTTACTGATTACAAAATCAACGCAGATTTTTCTACTTAAACATCAAGCAATTAGAAAACTAAATTTAAGGTTATCATGTAAAATGGCATCAAATATGATCTCTGGAGACAGCAGCGATGGTTCAAGTGATTGGGTATCTTCCACCCATATGGGATACCTGGATTGAATATCATCTCCTAACTTGAGCCTGCCCATTCTCAGCTGTTTGGGGGATTTGAGCGGTGAGACAGCATATGCACAGAAGAAACAAGCCACATATTTAAACCCTGCTCCTGTTGTACCTTGTAAGCAGATGAAGTGGTGTTTTAAGCTATGGGGTTGTGGAGTTGTTTTTTTCAGCAATAGATGACTGATACAAGGTGTGCTGGATTGACTCTGAATTTGGTTCTCCAGCCAATGAAGAGTAAGAGAATTTTATTTTATTTTTTAAAAGCTTTTTAAAAAAACTTTTATTTAATAAATATAAATTACCAAAGTATAGCTTTTGGATTACAGTGGCTTTTTCCCCCCATAACCTCCCTCCCACCCGCAATCATCCCATCTCCCGCTCCCTCTCCCATCCCATTCACATCAAGATTCATTTTCAATTATCTTTAAATACAGAAGATTAATTAGTAATGAATGCATTTTTCATAGGTGCAACATTAGGAATATAGTGGTTATTTCCCCCATGCCTGTCCTCCCACCCCAACTCCATTCCTCCTACTTCCTATCCCATCTTATTTTTCATTATGGTTCATTTTTAGTTTGTATACAGAGGACCAACTCTATGCTAAGTAAAGAGTTCAACAGTTTGTACCCACACACATACACGACATATAAAGTACATATTTTTTTTTTTTTTGACAGGCAGAGTGGACAGTGAGAGAGAGAGAGACAGAGAGAAAGGTCTTCCTTTGCCATTGGTTCACCCTCCAATGGCCGCCGCGGCCAGCGCGCTGCAGCTGGCGCACCGCGCTGATCCGATGGCAGGAGCCAGGAGCCAGGTGCTTTTCCTGGTCTCCCATGGGGTGCAGGGCCCAAGCACCTGGGCCATCCTCCACTGCACTCCCTGGCCACAGCAGAGAGCTGGCCTGGAAGAGGGGCAACCGGGACAGAATCCAGCGCCCCGACCGGGACTAGAACCCGGTGTGCCGGCGCCGCAAGGCGGAGGATTAGCCTAGTGAGCCACGGCGCCGGCCATATAAAGTACATCTTGAGAACAAGTTTTGCAGTTAATTCCCATAGTATAACTCATTAAGGACAGAGGTCCTACATGGGGAGTAAGTGCACAGTGACTTCTGTTGTTCATTTAACAGTTAACACTCTTACTTATGATGTCAGTGACCGCCTAAGTTCTACCCATGAGCTGCCAAAGCTATGGAAGCCTTTTGTGACCACAGATTCCATCAGCATTTGGACAAGGCCATAAGCAGAATGGAAGTTCTCTCCTCTCTTCATAGAAAAGTACATCCTTCTTTGATGGCCCGTTCTTTCCTTTGGGGTCTCATTCACAGAGATCCTTCATGTAGGATATCTTTTGCCACAGAGTCTTGGATTTCCATGCCTGAAATGCTCTCACGGGCCTTTCAGCCAGACCAGGAAGCCCTAAGGGTTGATTCTCAGGTCAGGGTATTACTTACAGTAAATGTCATTCTAGGAGTCTACTGTGTAGACTGCTTCCCATATTGGACATTCAACAGGGAATTTTAAGTGGCATTTTAGGGATTATTTGTGTTTTGTAATGATGCTCATTGGCAGTAATATGGAGAAGTGATTGGAGGGGAACAATCCTGGAGACAGAATAAAGCCAAGAATGCTGAGAACCATCTCAGGAATAAAGTCCAGGGGAAGGCTTTGTTATGTGGATCAACAGAAGTCCCATTCCCAGGTGATGAGGCAGTTAAGATCATTCCATTCCATGGCCAGAGACTGCTTCAGGAGCGAGCATGTGTTAAGTGCTAAAGTGTGTCCACCCAAAATTCCTATACTGTAGACCTAGTCCTCTGCACCTCAGAACATGGCTGTATTTTCAAATAGGGTCTTTAAAGACCTGATTGTGTTAAAAGGAGGTTATCAATATGACCTCTAATACAGTATGTCTGGTATCCTCATAAGAGGAGGAAATTTGGACACACAGAGGGATACCAGAGATACCAGGGAAGAATGCACAGAGAAAAGACCATGTGAGCTCATAGAACATGACCACCCGCAAGCCAAGGAGGGAGGCCTCAGAAAACAGCAAGCTTGACCATGTGTCACCCTTGGACTTGCACCACTGGAACTGAGAGAAAAAGAATTTGCACTATTTAGGCCACCTGACCTGTGGTGTCTTGTTGTGACAGCCTTACTGATATAGTGCAGCAGGTGACCCAAGTCTGGGCATCCAGACATAAGGAAATGTGTGCTACAGGCTTCTGAGGAGGGCTGGCTGTCTCCTAAAAAGAATCTACCAGGGTGACTGGTATAGTTAAGAGGCTGCTTGGGATGCCTACAGCCCGTATTGGAGCGTCTGTCATCAAGTCATGGCTCTACTTCTGAGTACAACTTACTGCCAATGTCCACCCATGGGGACATCTCAATTAATTAAGTCCCTGCTACTCACATGGAGACCTGATCTAGTTCTAGGCTCCTGGCTCCAGCCTGACCTAGCCTCAGCTTTTAGAGACATGGGGGTTGTGAACCAGTGAATTGGTGAACTCTTTCTGTGTGTCTTTCTTTCTCTCTTTCTGTGTTTAAAAATACTTTTAGGTCTCAGCACTGTGGCATAGTGGGTAAAGCTGCAAATTGCAGTGCCAGCATCACATATGGGTGCTGGTGCAAGTCCTGGCTGCCTACTTCTGATCCAACTCTCTTCTAAGGCTTGGGAAAGCAGTAGAGGATGGTCAAAGTGCTTGGGCCTCTGCATCTTCGTGGGATTCCTGGAAGAAATTCCTGGCTCCTGGCTTCGGATGGGCACAGCTTTGGCCATTGCAGCCATTTGGGGAGTGAATCAGTGGTTGGAATCTCTCTCTCTCTCTCTCTCTCTCTCTCTCTCTCCTTATCTCTCTGTAACTCTGCCTTTCGAATAAATAATTAATCTTTAAAAAATACTTTTAAAGGAGAGACAAAATGAGAGGACCTGCAGCCTTCTTCTATTTTGTGATGTCTAACACATCCTCCCTCCCCATTTCTATTTTGTTGTAAGCAGTGTATCAGTGGCAGAGAGACTAAGGAACCAAAGGCTGTGAAGACATCAAGGAGATACTGAGTCCACCAAGTTTGTGGGTGACTTGCTCCTATTGTCCTACGTAGTTTTATTTTAGGCATTTGATGATGAGGTTGCTATTATTCCCAACTGAAAGCATCCTGAATGATCCAGATTGGGTTGAAATAAGTGTCAATGACAGTGGGATTTGGAGGAGCGAGGTAGGGAACAGATTAAGGGGAAGTGCGAGGCAGAGTCACTGGGTCACAGTCACGGGTTGGATGATGGTGGTTAGAAAGCGTGGTGTCTCTAAAATAGACCTAGCATTTTGCTAGACTCTTAGATGCTTTCAGTTATACATTGCTCTGATTCTTACTTCAGTGAGAATGAGATGCATCTTTTATGCTATAAAAGATGTCAAAATGTGAAATAGCCGGCACCGCGGCTCACTAGGCTAATCCTCCGCCTAGCGGCGCTGGCACACCGGGTTCTAGTCCCGGTTGGGGCGCTGGATTCTGTCCCGGTTGCCCCTCTTCCAGGCCAGCTCTCTGCTGTGGCCAGGGAGTGCAGTGGAGGATGGCCCAGGTGCTTGGGCCCTGCACCCCATGGGAGACCAGGAAAAGCACCTGGCTCCTGGCTCCTGCCATCGGATCAGCGCGGTGCGCCGGCCGCAGCGCGCCGGCTGCGGCGGCCATTGGAGTGTGAACCAACGGCAAAAGGAAGACCTTTCTCTCTGTCTCTCTCTCTCACTGTCCACTCTGCCTGTCAAAAAAAAAAAAAATAAAAAAAAATGTGAAATAAATATATCTTAAAATCAATTTTGAAAGTACTAAAAGAAGTTTAGTATCATTTGAGCTTTTCTTCTTGGGTGTTCTTTTTTTTCCCTATCAATATATCTGTACAAGAGTATGTTGAGGCAGGTATTGTGACACTGTGGATTAAGTTGCTACTTGTGAGGCTGCCATCCCATATCTCAGAATGCTGTTTGGAGTCCTAATTACTCTGCTTCCTAAACAGCTCTGGCCTAGGTGCCCGGAATGCAGCAGATGATGGTTCAAGTGCTTGGATCCTGGACACCCACGTGGGAGACCATAATGGAATTCTAGATCCTGGCGTCAAGCCTGTTCTAGGCATGGCTGTTGAGGCCATTTGAAGGAATAAAACAGTGGATGGAAGATCTCTTTCCGTCTCTCTTCCCTCCCTCCGTGTTACTCCGCATGTCAAACAAATGAATCAACATTACAAAAGAGTATTTTGAAATGATATTGACCACAGACATTAGTTTAAAATGAAGATTTACAGTGTTTTCCTAAGGATTTTAGTATCTTCGAAAGTTATATGTGTAGGTATGTGGTGTCACTAAGGAGGGACTAATCAATTTCTATTATAGGTGAGGGGGTTCTTGTGAGAACCGAAGAATGACATCTGGATGGGAATGGCATAGGAAAAGGTGAAGGACAAATTAGCATGTCTTTGTAGAGAAGCAAATCAATTCAAACTAAATGTTCATGTTTACTCTGAAATGAGCCCTTGTTTCTTTTGTGTTAAAATTTCCTTTTTACATGAAATGACAATGGTGATTAATTTTAAAAAGTTTTTAACTTGAAGGAAAGAAAGATACAAACAACAAAAAACCAAATCAACACCAAGTTTTTAAAATTTGTCCATCTATCTATGTTTCTTTTTGGAAAATGCAGAAGTTGATGAAATGTGAGGACATCTGGGACCAATTCCAGTATGACTTTGAGTAGTTATCTTTCAGAGCCTGTGCATTCCAACATTATCATTGATCTTCCTGGAGATAATCAAGACCATCCCTCCACTGGGACTGTATCTAGGAGGGGTGAGGCTGCATGCCTGCACTGGGCTCCACTGGGTGTTCTCCATAAATGGCTCAACTTCTCATCCTACACCAGAAGCCTCTGCAGGGAGGAGTTCTGTGTCCCCACTGAGCTCCTGGGCTGGTGTGGAGGGGAGGAAGCTGTGATCTGTGCTGAAGAAAGTGCAGAAGAGACTCAGACATCTCCGTGAGTGGAGGAGCCCTGATTTTAGCTTAGGGTTGCCACTGTAGTTTTGGGCCCAGGGATGTATGGAGCATAAAAAAATATAGGAGTCCTTAATTCTTTGCAGTCCTGGACAGTCATGAGGATAAGGACTTAGAGAAACTAGATGTTAAGGTCATGACCTTCATCTTCCTTTTTTTTAGGTTACCATGATTCAGGCGGGTTTCCTGGTGCTACTCCTTGTGGGTACCAGATGGTCCAGTGCAGGTGAGTCAGTTTTCCAGGTCCACTCAGTTGCCCAGGAGTAAACTAGGTCAGGTGATTCTAGGATCTGGTTCTTTTCTGGGACTGGTAGATGTCATTGAAAAGCACAAAGTCTCAGACGCCTATGGGATGAATGCTGTTTTCTGGCCTCTTTTGAGAATGGTTGATAGCAGTGAAGATTTTGCCTGAGGCATAGTCTGGGTTCTGGCTCTACGTGGTTCTGTGGGGGCTCCAATGAGGACTGTGTCTCTGGTTGCTACTCTCCAGTCCTATGGATTGACCTTGGGATTTCCATGGCCTGCTTTATGTCCAGGAATTTTGGCTTCCTGGTTTTTACTCCTGAAATCAGAATGATGGTATTTTAAGGTCTGTGTTTCTTTCATTGTTATTCATTTGTTTTTAGAGAAAAAGCATCTTTCTAGATATTTTCTCAATTAATATGCACAAGTACTTTTTATTCGCTTTGTTTTGGAAATGAGGGAACTGAGGCTCAGGGGGTGCTACATATAAGTCTGAGGACACTCAGTTGGGAGGGTTGAGGCTTCTCTGGCTTATGGTTGTTTCCATTCCTTTGGATGTTAACAGTTTTACATACAAGGGTCTTCATTTTGTGTCACTGTTAGTCTGCTGGCCACAGAGTCCTTATTCCCTACCTCACACTGCAGGCTCAACCACGTTAAGCTACTTAATTCCTTGAAAAAAACTGATCTATGCTTTACTTTCTTCTCCAGACCCTTGATCATGCTGTCTTGAGTTCTCTTCTCTGTCTTCTTGCAGATCAATCTTGTTTATTCTCTCAGAACACCCTTCGATGTCCTCTAGACTAAGAGTCAGACATCCCATCTGACAATTGCTGCCTCCAGTTCGGCATCTCCCTTCTCACCTCAAGACCCATTCTTTGCTCCTTGCCAGTTTAGTCTTATCTTCTCATTTCTTCCTTTCAACAAAAATTTCAGTTGGCTTATCAAAAAGTCCTGTTGGAGTTCAGTCCTTTGGATGTCATAGAGTTATATGATCTCTCGGGAATTTAGAACTCAGGCAACTGGGCTCTGCTGTGGTTGTGAAGTGATTTTGGACTAGGGACAAGAAGAGGCTGGGTTTCATGTCAAATATGCAATAAGAATCAAACTCTGAATATTTTCTAGCTGCAGTCTGTCCAGATACCAACAAACAGGACTGTGATGTGTTTGAATTTCTGCCCAGAAGCTGCAAAGAAATCAAAGAGCAGTGCCCTAGTTCACATGGTGAGTGATGGGACATCTAAACAGAACCAGGAAGGCAGTCCAAGGTGTTCTTGTTGTAACTGTGGTCAAATGTATTATTTATATACAATGTCGTTTAAAATTTGCCAGATTAATCATTTTTGGTCTAAAATCCAGTGACAATCATCTTTGTACTCTTGCACAAACATCAGCTCTATCAACCTTTAGAACATTTTCATTCCCACAAAATGAGTACCAACTTTGTACCCATCAAGCAATAACTCCATATTCTATGTTGTCTTAGATCTTGCCTTGGTGACTGCTGTTCTCTCCGTAACTTTGAACTTGTCTATTCTAGTTGCTTCATACAAGTAGAATCCTATGGTAATGTCCCTCTCTTGTCTTCATATTTCACTCAGCATGATGATTAAAAGGTTGATCTGTAATATTGCCTTCCTTCTTTACCCATTGTGTGTTTGCTCATCTGTGTATAAAGATTTTATTTAAACAGGTAATATATACTTTATAAAATTTTATCTATTTATATGGTGATGAGTAATTAGTATTTTTCTACCTTTTGGCTGCAGTGACTAATGTGCTGATTGATGATGTGCAGCTATTTGTTTGAGTACCTGTATCCAGGATTATAACTTTTGGGTTATACTAGGAGTAGAATTGTGGGGCCACATGATAATTTCATCTGTGACTCAGTCACAGGGTCATGATCTTGTGAACCTGGAGAGATTCCAGTACCCCTAGGAACACTTGGTGATAGGACACAGGGAAGGAGCTCTTAGGCAATATTTCTGGATCCTAAAGCTTTAAGTATATAGGCTGAGATGCACCAAGAGTTTTCAGATAGCAAGATTCTGACTGGTTCTCTCTACAAATGGCCTGTATTCCCTCCAAACTAAGGATGGCACCACCTACCAGACCTTCTGTGACATGACCACTGGGGGTGGTGGCTAGACCCTGGTGGCCAGTGTGCACAAGAACTTCATGGCTGGGAAGTGCACATTGGGTGATCGCTGGTCCAGTCAGCAGGGCAGCAGAGCAGACTACCCAGAGGGGGACGGCAACTGGGCCAATTACAACACCTTTGGGTCTGCGGAGGCAGCCACAAATGATGACTACAAGGTAGGTACCATGCCTCTTTCCCACCACTTGGGCAAGATGAAGAGTTGAGTTTGCAGGGCCACATGCAGGCAGAATGGAGCGCTGACGGGAAGGGACATGGAGTAGGGTTGGAGAAGAAGTACTTAGATGTCTTAAACCACAACTTTTCCCCAACAAAGGCCACAAGGGATTGGGGTGGTGATAGGGAATAATTGTGTGCTGGAAGTTAGAGGTGTCTGAGGCTGCTGGCCATGTGCTCACCTGTCTGCTCAGCTGGGGCAGAACATATGAGTCTTTTGCCTCATGGAACCTCTTAACTGATCAGGGTCAATGTCTTGCTCTCCAGAACCCTGGCTACTATGACATCCAGGCCGAAGACCTGGGCATCTGGCACGTCCCCAACAACACCCCCTACAGCACTGGAGGAAGAGGTCCTTGCTGAGATACCGCACCAGCACTGGCTTCTTTGAAACAGAGGAACATAATCTGTTTGGTCTCTACAAGGTACACAGGGCGCTATATGTGCCACTTTCTTTGTTGAACAGAAAGCCACAGTTTGGGGTGGAGCAAACCTTTTCTGTTTCTCCTAGGTTTGCTTCACTGTGAACCCATGTCCTGCCATTCCCAGAAACTGAGCCACTCAAAGATAGTTGCCTTTGAGAAGGCTGGAGAGAGGAATAAGTGGTTTGGGGCTCCTGGGAAGACATAACTCTGTGGAGAAAAAAGTCACTATTTTTGAGATTGGCTTCTGAATAATGAGCTTTCATGAAGATATTTCCTTCTCTCCCAATTTGGCAGTCTCTCTAATGTCCTCACCAAACCTATCTTTTGTGCCTCTGCAGAAATATCCAGTGAAGTATGGATCAGGAGTGTGTAAGACTGACAACGGCCCAGCAGTACCTGTGATCTATGACTTTGGTGATGCTCAGAAAACTGCATCTTATTATTCACCCTTTGGTCAGAGTGAGTCCTGTCATTAATCCTGCTGTGCCTTTGTGGACAAATTATTAACAATGCTTAACTGCTGATATAAACTATTTACAACATGCCATGCTCTTCTCTGGGAATTTGACATGGCTTTGTTTCCTTGCTTCCTTTATTTTTAAGTAGAGTACCATGAAGCTAGAATTACTGGTATTCAGTTTTCAGAGGATATAAACCAAGATTTCTTGGCTACTATCCTGTGCTGCCTGTTATAATAGTTAAGTAAAGGGAAAAATAGTTTGTAAGGTATTGGGAAAAATTCATTTTTGTTGTGAAGAATAACTATTGATTAGTTTAAAACAGGTTCAGTATATCAAATGTATAAGACATACATTTTATATATATAAATGACGAAGACATAATATACATAAGACATATAAATACATAAGACATATACAAGTCACAAGAAATTCAAAGCCACTACGGTTTTTTTTCTGTATGGATGAGGGCAGGTGATGCTCAGGATCAGGCACAGCTGGTAATCAGAAGGAAGGATGTAAAGAGCAGCAGGTGTCCACATCTGGTCACTGCTGATCCCTGCCTCACCCTTGGGGTCTTTTTGGTGATCTTTCTGTGGAGTCTCATTTCTCCTCTAAGTTGTAGCCAGATTTACAAACCCTTTTATAAATCTCAGTGTTAGTTGTCTTATCCCAGATGGAGAGATCTTCCCCCAGTGACAGGTTTAGAGTTTGGATGCACCACTCAGTGGCCATAGAGGATCCACCTCCGTAGTTGGAGCTCTGGGCTTTAAGAATCCCTGAACAGGTCACAGGGAAGCTGTTTCTAGCCTCTGTTTATCTCTTCTTTTTCAGAGGAATTTGTTGCTGGATTCATCCAGTTCAGGGTGTTTAATAACGAGAGAGCTGCCAATGCACTGTGTGCTGGGATGAAGGTTACTAACTGCAACACTGAGCATGTGAGTATTTTGGGAGATAACACCTGCACATGTGTGTACCTTGTGTGTCTATACTTGTTTATGTCGGTGGGGGCCTGTTTGCATCTGTGTTTCTTGTTCTTTCACATTTGTGTGTGCATGGGGGTCTGAGTTTCTGTCTCTGTGTGCGTATCTGTGCATGTATATATGCCAATATGCTTTTGAGTATGTGTGTGCTTGTGCATTCCAGTGTGTGTGTGTCTGTGTGTGCCCTTGTGTCACTTACCTGTGTGAGTTTATGAATCTGTGTGTGCTTGTGTGGGACTGTGTATGTCTGTGTGTATGTGCTTGTGTAGCTTTGTCAATGTTTGTGTGTAGCTGCTCTCTTGCTCTTATTCTCTTTATTGATGGTGTCATATGAACAGAATTTGTTTTGATGTAGTACAGCTTGTCAACCTATTTATTTACATTTCAAAATCTTGTATTTCCTTTGAGAAGCATTAATCTATGTTGAGATCAAGAAGGTATTATTCATGATGTATAGTGAGATCATGAAGACATCACAATGATACCAATGTTGGAGAACGATGTTAGTATTAACTCCTAGAGGACGTATGTTTTGTCCTTTTTCTGGTCTTGGAGGAGAGAAAACAATGGCATTCTGGCTGGAAACTACCTATGAGGGACACCTTGTGCCTGGTGGGAGGGCAGAGGAGAATGGTACTATCACAAACAGAAACATTCCATAAGGGCTCCACCCCTCATGTCTGGCAGCCTTAAGTTACAGAACAACTTCCATCTCCCCTCTCAGCCATTGGGTTTTTTTTCTGTTTTCCAGACAAGATGGGTCACTGTGCTCTCAAGGAAGGACTCCTAGATGATGATTCAGAGGCTGATGGGTTTTAGGTACTGTTAATGGGAAGGGTATGCATCTGTAAGCCTTTTTCCTTGACAAAAGTTTCCTAGGATGACTTCCATGCTCCCATAGAGTGTTTGCTAGTGCATGCTTGCAAATATACCAGCATCTATTGAAACTTAGAGATGAATATCTAGAACACATACTAAGTGCCAGGCGTTGGAGAAACAGATGATAGTCATCTTAAGGAGCCCAAGTTTAGTAGGACAGAAAGGTAAATGCTAAATTACATGTGCAACATAAATAGAAACGAGGGAGTCTGGCAAACAAGAAATGAGTTCTTACGTGTGCTGACATACATGATTGATTTCCCCAAGGAAGGTGGTATTGAGAGTCAAAAGGTGTATGGAGTTAAAGAGCAAAGGCATGGCAGAGCATTTTTAGCATGACTGAGTAACATGTTCAAAATCATAGCTGTTTGAGAGAACCTGGTGTGTTGAGCAAGCGTCCAATTATGTAATTTTCGAACGTGGGGAAGAGAAAGGGGCTGATGGTGGAAATACCTACAGGAAAAAGATTACAGAGGGAATTGCATATTCCCTCAAGGATTTGTAGTTTGTATTGGAGCATTTTGTACAGACAAGTGACCCGAATAGCTTTGATGTTAGTAAAATTATGTGTGGCCTTGAAGAGAATGTGAATTAAAGGACAAGAAATTAGGAGCCAGAAGAGCTTGAAGCAGGTACGAAAGTCTTATGTGAAAGAGGAAAGATCTGAGCCAGAGTATCTTGATGAGGTTGGATGAGCATGGATGGACTCCGGAGACACCCAAGTGATGGAATGTACAGTTTTTGATGACCAGGTGATTTTGGGGGATAGGAAGTACTGAAGATGATAAAGACTAGCTTGCTTTTTTGCAACTGGGTGTTATCAGTTAATCAATACAGGATAACAGGATGGGCAACAAATTCAGAGGAAATGGGAGATAGTTTTTTTCTCTTGAAGTGAAGACTGAGAGACCCATGAGATATATAGGTGAGCACATTCAGGTTCTAGGTGTATATGGGCTTATCAAGCATAAGAAACAGTTGGGTGATGGTGAGAGATTTGGGAATAAGTACTTTGCTGATGTCACTTAGAGCCAAGTGAGAAGATGACCTGCAATAGGGAAATTGAGGCCTTGAATATTTAGAAGATGTGCAGAGACAGCTGACAATTCTGAGAATGAATTGTAGGAAAAGTAGAATGGAAGTCAGAAAAAAAGCATTCTTTTAGGATCTTCTGGAGGAGAGGTTTTATGGGAGGTACTGGAAAGGCTAAGTAAGATTCTGGTCAAAGATCCCAAGGAATAAAAAGCCCACTGGTGTCAGCAGCCAGTGAATTCTTTCCATGTGTACTTTCTTTGTGTTTTCCAGCACTGCATTGGTGGAGGAGGATTCATCCCAGAGGGCAATCCCAGGCAGTGTGGGGATTTCTCCTCTCTTGACTGGAATGGACATGGAACTCATGAGGGCTACAGTAGTAGCCGGGAGATCACTGAGGCTGCTGTGCTGTTGTTCTACAAATGAGAGCTCTGTGCTGTGGGACCAGGACCTGGTCTCCAACTCCACTCTCTGGGAAGGAAAAATTGGGGCAGAAATAAGAAGAGGAAAATAATAAAGTACATCAATTTTTGCCTCTAATTACATTGAATTTCTTTTATAAATTCTCTAATACCTGGAAAGATATAGTAATGAATGTCTGTTATTCTGGTGAATTCCATTACAGACATCTGCTTCGAAATTTCAATTGTCAGCTATGCCAGATCCCAAATATTCTTTTGTTTCTAGGAGACTTAAATTAAATTTAGGTGCATGGGTAATTCTTTCTTGTTAATTCTCCTTAAGGCAATCTTATTAGCTAACTAAAGCTTTCAATATAAACATCTTAAAGAAGAAAAGACTACTTAGATTTAGAACAAAAAA
The DNA here is from genome assembly GCF_964237555.1 of Oryctolagus cuniculus. NCBI lineage: Eukaryota > Metazoa > Chordata > Mammalia > Lagomorpha > Leporidae > Oryctolagus > Oryctolagus cuniculus. Next base: position 38,021,018 of record NC_091438.1, read on the forward strand.
GCAAACAGATGGCACAATTATCAATTCCTCTTTTCCTCTAGCTTTGGCAATCAGGATAGTCTCCAGCTTTGGCAATCAGTCTCTCCTTGGGTGGATGTGGATGTGTCTGGCCTCATCTAGAATGCTATCTTGAGTTGCTTACTCAACATGGCAGCCAAGGGTTTCAATCAGATGTGAATGACTCATTTGTGCCAAAGGGATGCTGACCATGGGTGGTAGTTCTGACCTGTGGACACAGCTCACATGAGTTACACTATTTTGATCAAAATGCAAATCTTATCATAACCTTCTCCAAACCTCATCACCACACTTTTCTCTACTGCTTCCCACGGACTATAGCTTTGGTTCTTCAATGGGATATGAGGTGTGAGAGGTAGGGATGATTTTGCTGCTCAGGTAAGCTTACCAGATTTAGGAAGAAAAGATATAGAAACCCAATCTCAATAAGAACTACAGACAAACAATGAATTGTGGTTTTGGTATACATATGTCCTGCACATTATTTTCTGGTAACCCCATCCCATCTGAACAGAGGGAACATTTTGTGTTTTCTAGTGATATTGCCACCAATGTAGTGTATGTTGTGTCCTGGCAGGAATTCTGCTGGCATGTTGTGAAGAGAGGTCAGGAAAGATGAGAGACATCTGACACTGCACAGGGCTTCCCTTTCCACAATGGAGAATGATGGGATCTGAAATGTCACTAGGGTTGTGTTGAGAAAGTTTGGAATTGAAAGTTTTGTTTAAATTCTAGAGAATGGAATGATTTGATACAACCAAAGGTCATCTGATAGTCAGCAAGCAAGCCCTCAAAGACATTTGGACCATAAATTGCAGGTCCAGCAAAATCAAGGTCAACATCACAATCAATAGTGATACATACTTTGTAGTAACAAGACCATTTTTATCACATTTCTTCCCTCTGTTTAGTGAGAATAGAGTATCAAATGTCTGCTCTAAACTTTGACTACTCTGACATTAAACTTTTTTTCCAGAGAAACCTTTTTTAAGGAATTCAAACTGCATACATTTCATAATTACAACTTTAGGAAAATGGTGATTCTTCCCAGCTTACCACTCTCCCACCACTCTTCCTCCCCCGCTCCTATTCCCATTCTTATTTTTTACTAAGATCTATTTTCAATAACTTTATACATATATGACTAACTCTGTGTTAAGTAAAGAGTTCAACAACTAGTATGAAAAAAACTCTGTTCTTCAACAGTCGAGACAAGGGCTGTTCAAAGTCATTGCTTCTCAAAATGTCAATTTCACTACTGTAGATTGCCTTTTAGGTGCTCTATTAATTATCATGGGTCAGAGAGAACCTATGGTATTTGTCCTTTTGGGACTGGCTTATTTCACTAAGTAGGATGTTTTCCAGTTTCATAAATTTTGTTGCAAATGACTGATTTCATTTTTTTCTGCTGTGTAGTATTCCATTGTGAATATATCCATAATTTCTTTAAGCAGTCTTCATTGATGGCCATTTGGCTTGGTTCCATGTCTTAGCTATTGTGAATTGAGTTGTATTAAACATGGGAGTACAGATAACTCTTTCACATGTTAATTTTATTTCCCTTTCATTTCAGCTTACTTTCATGTGTCTGTTGGATATTTGAATTTCTGCTTTTGAAAAATGCTTGTTCAAGTCCTTTGCCCATTTCTTAACTGGGTTGTTTGTTTTGTTGTTGAGTTTATTGATCACTTTACATATTCTAGTGGCATGTGGTGGGTATGGCCAGGCACCTCTGTTCTGTACTCAAAGGTAAAGGGAATGTCAAGGTGACACCTAGGTTGGGCATAGTAAATCTCCTTTTTTTTTTTTTTTTTTTTTTTAATCAGAGGGTAGGTTTGTTCTGTGCTGTTGTTGTAGACTCAGCTCACTTCCTCTCCTCAAAGGACATCAGTGCTTGGATGCTAGCCCCAGTGGGTATAATATTCATCCACATTTCCACAAGGACCACACAAAGGATCTGTGCAGTCCTCAGTGTTAGCAGATTCCACAGCAATGTCCCTTATCAGGGAACCAGGGAGCACTGAGTGTGTGGAGCCTCTCACAGTGACTGCCAAAAGGCCCAGTCACACCCTTTGCCTCCCCCATGGCCTCAGTGTTTTCACAGTCCTGCAGCCTCATGTTTTCACAGTCCTGGCAGACAAGTCTCCCACAGTCACGAGCACCCAGCCCCCTGTCAGTTCTCCCTGACAGACTCAGGAATCTTTGCTCAGCTGGCTGCTGGGCATGGACACAAGCTGGCACAGCTGTTACATATGTGCAAAATGGTGCCCACTTGTTATAGGACACCATTGCAGGGTGATTGGGGAGAGAGAAACATGTCCTCCCCTTTTTCCACTCTAGTTTGGCAGGCACACTATTCCCCACAGAGATCCCAGCTGTATTCCCTTCAGGCTTTTCCAGCAGATTTATCTCCCGTGGCTTGGCTATTGCCATCTGGTCTCACCTTTCCTTCCACAGCTGGTGAGGAGGCTCTTGGCTGCTGGGGTCTTGATTTTTGCATGTCCACACCCACCACATAGGTCTGCTGTGTCACTCTAATTTGCATGGAATTTCCTCTGCCATTTTGTCCCTGACTTTTCCCTGAGACTACATTCTCTCCACCTAATAAAAACTATCTTTTCGAGTTGATTTTTGTGTAAAGTGTAAGGTAGGGGTCTTACTTCATACTTCTGCACATAAAGATCCAGTTTTCCCAGCACCATTTTTTGAAGAGATTGTCCTTGCTCCAGGTATTCATTTTAGTTCCTATGTCAAAGATAAGTTAGTTGTAGATGTGTGGATTGATTTCTGGAGTTCCTATTCTGTTCCATTGGTCCACATATCTGTTTTTGTGCAAGTACCAGGCTGCTTGGATGACAGCTGCCATGAAAGTCAGTATGATGGTTCCTCAAAAAACTAAAAATAGAATTACCATATGATCAAGAAATTCTACTGCTGTGTATACCAAAAAGAATTAAAAATAGCATCTCAGAGGGATATTTATATACCCATATTCATAGCAGCATTATTTACAATAGTCAAAAGATGGAAACAACCCACGTATCCATTGATGGAATGAATGGATTTAAACACTGTGGTCTATATATACAATGAAATAATAAGTAACAATAAAAATAAATGAAGTACTTGTGAATTCTTGCTTCTGCACAGTTGGTGGAAGAAGAAGCATTCTTGGCAGTGGCTCCCAGCTGACGAACCTTCAGGAAACACCACTGGTATCTGGCCTGTCTTTCACAGCTATACAGTAGGCCAGGGGGCTGCTCCCCTGGCAGCATCATTGCTTAGTGTCTGTGTTAAATATCTAAGGCCCTAATATCTAAATGACACTAACTGAATAAGTCAAGGACCTTTGACCATAAACCTGAGCCAAATCAGCGAAAAAAGAGAGGGAAGGAAGAAAGAAGAAAGAAAGAATATAAAAGAGAAAGAATAAATGATAAAATATATAAAAGTCTCAAAACATGGTAACCATATTTCCTTCCTTTCTTTTATTTGCAAAAACATAATTTCAATATACTCTATAATTTAATCACATGCTTGATTCACCACTAATCCTAATATTCAACAAGTAAAAGTAGAAAGACCACAGTTTCACAGCAGTGTAAATAAGAGCTAAAAACAACAATCAAATCACAAGATGTCTGTGTCATTCCTGTACATTTTTTGTATTCTATATTAACTTCCATACATCAAAGAAAACGTGATATTTTATGGATTATGTTACTAGTATCTGAAATATCAAGAAAGTGCAAATTCATGCATATGGAAAACAGATCACTAGTTGCCTAGGGCTTGAGGTGGAAGTTCAGATTAAATGTAAACAGGCAGAAGAGGGGCCGGTGCTGTGGCATAGTAGGCTTCGCTTCTACCTGAGGCACCGGCATCCCATATGGGCACTGGTTCTAGACTCGTCTGCTCCACTTCTGATCCAGCTCTCTGCTATGGCCTGGGAAAGCAGTAGAAGATGGCCCAAATGCTTGGGTCCCTGCATCCACATGGAAGATCCATCTCATCTCATTCAGTACCAAAAAAACAAGGCCATGGCTATCACATTTGCCAGAGAGACTGACACAGATCTCTGTGGACCAAAGATACACATCTGAGGAAACCCTTATTCATCTCAAAGCCACATTTCTATCCCTGTGTACTACAACAGACTAAATGCACTGTGTCACTTAAAGACATAGCTGACATTGTTTAAGACAAAAGAAATCACACAAATACTACACCCCTGGGCTCACCTAGAATCAAAGTGAAAGCAACAAGTCAAATGATACCTTGCAATCATACCTTACAAGAGTTAAACCATAAACTCTTTTATAATAAAACCTACTCCATAGAGAAGGACAAAATAGACATCAACATAGGGACACAGGAGAAATGAAGCAGGTAGCATGATATCTCCAAATAAACAAATGCTCCTACAGAATTAGATACTGAACTTAAGCGAAGCTGTGAAATAACAGATATAGAATTCAAAATAATGATTGTAAGAAAACTCAATGAGGTGAAAAACAATTCAGATATACAGATTAAATAAGGGAAGAAATCAATAAATGACATGAATGAAAATATTAAGGAGATAGAACTTCTTACACACAATTATTTTTAGGTGTTTGAATTTAACTGAAAAGTGATCCCTGTTAAATATAAGAGTGGGAATAAGAGAGGGAGGAGATGTACAGTTCAGCACGTGCTCAATCAGACTTACCCCTAATGGTATAGTTAGAAATGTGCCAGGGATTCCAATTCAATCCCATCAAGGTGGCATGTACCAATGCCATCTCACTAGGCAAAGTGATTAATTGCTGTTCACAATTGATCATAATGATAAGATTAAGAGTCAAAGGGATCACATAAACAAGACTAGTGTCTGCTAATACTATCTGATGGAATTAAAAAGGAGAGAATGATCCTACATGGGAAGCATGATACACAGCAGACTCATAGAATGGCAGATGTCCTTTAAACAGCACTCTGGCCTCAGAATCAGCCCTTAAGACATTCAGATCTGGCTGAAAAGCCCATGAGAGTATTTCAGGCATGGAAAGCCAAGACACTGTGGCCAAAAAAAAAAAAAAAATGACCTAAATGAAAGATCTCCACGAGTGAGATCCCAGTGGAAAGAATGGGCCATCAGAGAAGGAGGTACCTTTCTCTGAAGGGACGAGAGAACTTCCACTTTGACTATGAACTTGCTTTAATAAGATCAGAGCCAGCAAACTCAAAAGGCTTCCATAGCCTTAGCAGCTCATGACAAGAGCCTCAGGTGATTACTGACATCATAAATAAGAGTTTCAATTGTTAAGTCAACAATGGGAGTACACTTGCTCCCTATGTAGGATCTCTGTCCTTAATGTGTTGTACTATGTGAATTAATGGTATAACTAGTACTCGAACAGTACGTTATACTTTGTGTTTCTGTGTGGGTGCAAACTGTTGAAATCTTTACTTAATATATACTAAATTGATCTTCTTTATACAAAGATAATTGTAAATGAATCTCGATGAAGAATGGGATGGGAGAGAAAGTGGGAGATGGGATGGTTGTGGGTGGGAGGGTGGTTATGGGGGGAAAAATCCATTATAATCCAAAAGTTGTACTTTGGAAATTTATATTTATTAAATAAAAGTTGTTGTAGGGGATGACTTCTTGGGTAAGACTCCCAAAGGACTAGCAATAAAAACAAAACTAAAAAAAATGGGACTTAGTGAAATTCAGAATCTTTTGTACAGCAAAGGAAATTAATAGAGTGAGGAGAAATCCAACAGAATGGGAAAAATATTTGCAAATGACCTATCTGACAAAGGATTAATACCCTGAATATATATCAGCAAATTAAAAAACAAAATAACTACAAAAACCATCAATCCACTAGAGAAATGGGCAAAGGGCTTATATAAATAGTCGTCAAAAGAAAAAATATGTAGCCAACAATACATGAAAAATGCTCAGTGCCACTAGCCATCAGGGAAATATAAATCAAAACCAAAATGAGATATCACCTCAACCCTGCCAGAATGGATAAAACACAGAGAACAACAAATTCTGGTGAGGATGTGTACAAAGGGGAGCACTTACGCACTGTTGGTGGGAATGTAAATTAGTGCAGCCACTGTGTAAAATAGTGTGGAAATTTCTTAAAAAACTGGAAAATATCCAAAATATGATGTATTGGAGTGAAATAGACATTTTGAGATTTGATAATTGTTTATAACCCTTGTCTCTTCTATTTGAGGAACAGTTTTTAATTTTTTTCATACTATTTGTTGATCTCTTTTACTTAGTATAGTGTTAACTTTAATATAATTAAGTAAACTGAAAGTAGACCTTTGTAAAAATTAAGAGTGGGAGAGGGAGGAGGAAGAAGGGTTGGAGTGTGGATGAGAGGGAGGGTAGGAAGAGAAGTATTACTATGTTCCTAAATCTGTATATATGAAATACATGAAATTTATATAACAAATAAAATTTTTTTAAAAAAGACTGTTGTACTACTATAGTTTTATGATCTGTGATTACTTTAAAATTTACTGTGTATGGGTGAAATAGCCATTTTTCCATTCAATTACTGTTTATAGCCATTGTCTATTCCCACTAAACTAGGATGTTCTTGCTTTTTACTTGTTAAACTTCTTTTTTGGTGAAGTATTTAGCCATTTACTGTAATGTAATTTTATATGGTCATCAAAGAAGGAGGTACCTTTCTCTGAAGGGAGGAGAGGACTTCCACTTTGACCATGGCCTTGTCTAAATATGATCAGAGTTGGTGAACTCAAAAGGCTTCCATAGCCTTGGCAGCTCATGACAAGAGCCTAGGGTGATTACTGAGGCCATAAACAAGAGTGTCAATTTGTTAAGTCAACAACAGGAGTCACTGTGCACTTACTCCTCATGTAGGATCTCTGTCCTTAGTGTGTTGTACATTGCGATTTAATGCTATAACTAGTACTCAAACAGTATTTTTCACTTTATGTTTCTGTGTGGGAGCAAACTGTTGAAATCTTTACTTAATGTATGCTAAACTGATCTTCTGTATATAAAGAGAATCGAAAATGAATCTTGATGTGAATGGAAGGGGAGAGGGAGTGGGAAAGGGGATGGTTGCGGGTGGGAGGGATGTTATGGGGGGGAAGCCATTGTAATCCATATTCTGTACTTTGGAAATTTATATTCATTAAATAAAAGTTAAAAAAAATTTAAAATATGGTATCTCAAAAAGCAGAAAGAAGCAAGAAAGGTAGAAAGAAAGAGGTTAGGAAGGAGAGAATGGGAGGGAGGAAGGGAATATCATTACGTTCTTAGAATTGTATCTACAAGCCAGCGCCACGGCTCACAAGGCTAATCCTCCGCCTTGCGGCGCCGGCACACCGAGTTCTAGTCCCGGTCGGGGCGCCAGATTCTGTCCCGGTTGCCCCTCTTCCAGGCCAGCTCTCTGCTGTGGCCAGGGAGTGCAGTGGAGGATGGCCCAAGTATTTGGGCCTTGCACCCCATGGGAGACCAGGATAAGTACCTGGCTCCTGCCATCGGATCAGTGTGGTGCGCCGGCTGCAGTGTGCCGGCCGCGGTGGCCATTGGAGGGTGAACCAATGGCAAAGGAAGACCCTTCTCTCTGTCTCTCTCTCTCACTGTCCACTCTGCCTGTGGAAAAAAAAAAAAAAAAAAGAATTGTATCTGCAAATCACATTGAATCTAAGTTAAAAACTTATTAAAAGTTAAAATTTAAAAAGTGAAAAAATACCAGCTGAGCTGGTATTGAACATCAGAGTTACTCAGAGAGAGAAGTAGAGGCAGAGGGAGAGAGAGAGAGGTCTTCCAACTGCTGGTTCACTCCCTAATTGGCTGCGACAGCCAGAGTTTTGCCAATAGGAGCCAGGAACTTCTTCCGGGTCTCTCATGTGGCTGCAGGGGCCCAAGGACTTGAGCCATCTTCCACTGCTTTCCTAGGCCACAGCAGAGAGCTGGATTGGAAGTGGAGTAGTATGGACCCGAACCAGCGCCCATATGGGATGCCAGCCCTGCAGGTGGCGGCCTTACCCACTATGCCACAATGCCAGCACAAGGGGATTAGGTTTCAACAGTGGTGTTGAGATGGGGGTGGGGTCTCTACAAACTTTTAGATTATAGGAGTACTGGACATTGCATATGGAAAATTAAAGACAAAATTCAACAGCAACCATGATATTTGCTCTTGTGGTTGGAATTATGCTCCCCCAGGTTTGTTGAAGTTGTAATCCCAGAGACCTGTAAATGTGACCTAATTTAGAAATAGGGTTTTTGCAGATGTTATTAATTAAGATGGGTTGTACCCTGAGCCAAGGGCTATGGGCAGCCATTAGCAACTGGAAAAGGCAAGGAGAGATTCTTCCCTAAAGTCCTGAGAATAAACAGAGTTCTGCACACACTCTTGAAGCCCATTCGACTCATTTTAAATCTGACCTTCAGAACCATAAGACAATAAATTTGTGTTGCTCTAAGCACATATATTTCTTAACAGCAGGAAAAGGAAGTGAAGCATAAAAATAGACCATGACTGCCTTCACCTAGATGGTTTGCCACATATTTTTTCTCTCACTATTGCTCATTGAATAATTTCAGAATGAGTTGTAGATGTAACACTTTACCTTCAGTTATTTCAACTCAAATCTTCTGCATCATACAGATGTTATACAAGAAGCTTTATATTAAAACAATTGTCTAATACATTCCTGGTGTTAAATTTCATTAATTAATTATTCCTGTTGTCCTTCATAGTTTTTTTTTTTTAAAATCTAGGATCAATGAAATGATCATCCCCATATTCATTTGTCAGACCTATTTTTTTTTCATGAAAATGGTTTTATTTTTGTCACTGACAACTTGTACAACATGTTGCTCAGTATCTTAAATATTAAGTACACATTAAAAATATCTTTTTTTTTTTTTTGACAGGCAGAGTGGACAGTGAGAGAGAGAGACAGAGAGAAAGGTCTTCCTTTGCCGTTGGTTCACCCTCCAATGGCCACCACGGCCGGCGCGCTGCGGCCGGCGCACCGCGCTGATCCGATGGCAGGAGCCAGGAGCCAGGTGCTTTTCCTGGTCTCCCGTGGGGTGCAGGGCCCAAGCACCTGGGCCATCCTCCACTGCACTCCCTGGCCACAGCAGAGAGCTAGCCTGGAAGAGGGGCAACCGGGACAGAATCCGGCGCCCCGACCGGGACTAGAACCCGGTGTGCCGGCGCCGCTAGGCGGAGGATTAGCCTAGTGAGCCGCGGCGCCGGCCAAAAATATCTTTACCTTTGAGAAATTTGACACATTAAATAAGTCCTCTGTAAACATAATCCCCCAATATATTTTCCCACTATTATTTCACATGTAAATACTTTAATTTACAAAGTCATAAATAAAACTATTAATTCTTACAGCCTAGAAGTGTATACAAATTTTTGAGTAGGACAAAAGTGTTCTCTTTGATTTTTTTTAAATAACAACATGCTGTTATTTGCAGTGTTTATTATCAATCAAATGATTTGTCACAAGTTCTTATTGTCTCCAAAACTGTTCTGTCAATGACAGATCATTCAGTGTAACTGATAAAGATACTATGCATTGGCCAGTGCTGCAGCTCACTGGGCTGGTCTCCACCTGTGGCGCCAGCACCCCGGGGTTCTAGTCCCGGTTGGGGCACCAGATTCTGTCCTGGTTGCTCCTCTTCCAGTCTAGCTCTCTGCTGTGGCCCGGGAAGGCAGTGGAGGATGGCCCAAGCGCTTGGGCCCTGCACCTACTTGGGAGACCAGGAGGAAGCACCTGGCTTCGGATCGGTGCAGTGCGCTGGCCGTGGTGGCCATTTTGGGGGTGAACCAATGGAAGGAAGACCTTTCTCTCTGTCTCTCTCTCACAGTCTAACTCTGCCTGTCCAAAAAAAAAAAAAAAAAAAAAAAAAAAAAAACCAGAGGTAAACTCTAAAAAAAAAAAGATGCTATGCATTTAAAAAGTTAAAATGGTCAAATGGTCAAATGCCTACATTAAGAGAAAGTTGCTATTTAAATATGAAGTCTTATTAAATGCATTTCATCTTGTTGGAACAACAGAAAATGGTAACCTAAAGAGTGAATGCTTATACTATCATTTAATTGGTATCTAATAAAATATAAAATTTGGGAAACAATCAATAAAATCAGATTCAATCCATATTAGTCTTACAATACTTCTACTGAGATTCTGTTACAGGAACAGAACCAACACAATAATAAATTTCCTAAAAGGCACTTTTGACTAATCACTTTCATTGGTTAAAACTTAAAGGGAAAAAGGGACACTAACCCACTGTTGGTGGGAATGCAAATTGGTTAAGCCACTATGGAAGTCAGTCTGGAGATTCCTCAGAAACCTGAATATAACCCTACCATACAACCCAGCCATCCCACTCCTTGGAATTTACCCAAAGGAAATGAAATTGGCAAACAAACAAGCTGTCTGCACCTTAATGTTTATTGCAGCTCAATTCACAATAGCTAAAACCTGGAACTGTTAGGCAGGAAGTTAGGTATGAGCTTATGTGTGTGTGTGTGTGTGTGACAAAGGCTGGACTATGTCCAGCATATGCATCTACATCTCAAAGTTATCCTGATAATGCTTCAGGGGCAGCCCAGTGTTCGCATCCTGCCCTGCCCCCTTCTACCTGATAACCTGCCAGGTGGAGATCTCTGCCCCTTCTGCCTGACAAATCTTCCACAATCTCCCAGATGCAGCCCAGTATCTGCATTTCAAACACCCTGCTCCGGATCCCCATTCTCTAGGGGGTCCTGCTCACCCTTCCTCTAAACTCAGGATGGCGCCAGCTAGGCTTCCTCCTGTCTGATACCTTCAAGGGAAAACTCACATAGGAACTTCTTAGTATTTACAGCCATAAAATCCTTTTAACAACCCCTCCCCCCGCCTCAACCGGACTGGGCGCTTGGCCCTCTGCCTCTCTACTGAGCTGCCCGCCTGGCCTGGTCAGGTGTAAATCTCTCAATCATGTAACCTCGCTCCTTCCCCCCCCCCCCCCCCCCCCCCCGCCAGTCTCTCAGGCTCTGTCTGGAGGGGTGCCTATCCATCCTTACAGATGTCCCTTCCCTAATAAACCTTGCTATTTTACCTCCCACTACTCTCTGTCTCACGCCTGAATTCTTTCTTGCGTGAAGACAAGAACCCTGCAATTTCTCCGGTAACATTTTTGGCGAGCCAGCCAGGAGTTTGAGAAGACATCGGAGGTCAGTATTCCTTCCTTCCCTCAAGCGGGACCGGATCTGTGGAAGTGACTGTTGAGTGTCCAGCACCCCACAGCTCTCCGAGAATGCGGAGTCCCCAACCCCCCTGGCCATGGCTTAGCCAAGGCTGAAACTCCAGAGGGATTGTAAGGAATGGGAGGGAAATTAGGAAGGGCAGTTGGCTGAGAGCCTGGAGACCCCCTGAGCTCGCTTTGGCTTCCCGGTGGCCGGACTGCGACCGGAGGACCAGGTCTCTCTCCAGGAGGGACGCCTGGTCACGCTGCCTATTGCTACATGAGCAGGGCTTAGCTTCGGTTGAGGCTAATATCGGCCCTCCAGGTAAACTCGGACAACTAGGTAGTAGGCAATCTTGAGCGATAGGAGATTTCGAACCCCACTCAGCCCCCAGACATCAGGGCCTTTCCCTATGCTCTCCTCCAGCTGAGATTCGTAGGGGAAGGTGAGGGCAGTCGCTCACATCTGGTCCTCTGTAGCTTTTCGCTTTCCTCCTCCTCCCGGGGCTCCCTCCCCCACTCTTTTGCTCTCCTCATCTGCATTCCCAAACAGCTGGCCTGGAGAAAGGGAGAGGGAAATTCCACAGGTCTCTCCACCTAAAGGAAAAAGCTGTTACCTGTTAACCATTTCCAACCTGGTAGAAAGTTTTCCGTCTTTGCAGCTTATGGTAGCTCTGGTGCGTTTTAAAGTTTTTGTGAGCTATTACTGTTGCTAAGCTTTGATTGCCTGAGGACTCAATCTGGAAAGGAGCTAAAGTTAACTATCTGTTTTAATTAACTGAGTGTTTGCAGTAGTCCTGATTGATCTAGCTTTGGTTGAATTATAGGAGGTTCCCAGCACTCTAGGTGAAACGGCGCACCTACCCAACCCCATGGCCAGTCCTGCTAGGCCCCAGCATGCACAGTCTTCCCTGTAAATGGGGGACCACAGCCTTTCTCTGCACTCTATTCCAGTCTATGTGGCATGCTGCACCCAGGCAGGCATAGCCAGATATCTCTAGGGAGAGCGCCCCCCCCAGGGCTGCTTTTTTTTTTCCCTCTCCTGGAGGAATTTCCAATTCAATACTACTGCTGGCCTTACCTAAGGGAGCCAGAACCTGTAATCCATTAACCCTTTCCAACCTGATAGGTTTTTCTCTTTGCAGTTAATGGAAACCTAAGCAATGGGCTCATATGCTGATGCTCTTTTCTGTGCTACTGTCCCTGACTTAGCTGATAAGAGTTTTCATGTGTCTTGAAGGTTTCGTGTTTTTCTATTTGTAGTACTGAGACTATGTTATTTGTCTGTTTTTAATGTTTGAGTGATTACCCAACTGATCAGAAATGTACTAATTTTGGCTAAATGGTTTGACTCTCTGACAGCTTAAATTCTATACCGAGTCTTCCAACTTTGGGCTTCCAGTCGGATCCCTGGAACTCTCAAAGGATGAGACTCTAAATTTGTTAAAGTAATAGCTGCTTGAGTCAATTCAGATTATGTGAAGTGTATTAAAATGTTGTAAATGGTATCAGACCTATGCTGTATTCATGTTTTTACTTTCCAGCTAGAGTGGTCTTATGAAAATGAGAGTAAATTCTGTGTATACAAGCCTTTATTTTGTTAACTAAAGTAAGCCAATATAGATTGGTTCAGAGAATTGAGTTAATGCAAACGCCCTTCAGTTTGCTCAGTTTGCTCAGTGGCTCACTTGCTCAGTTTTACATGTCTTTGATATGCTTTAAACTTGTTTCTCTTAATGATGAAGATCTTTTCAAAGTTGTAAACATGCACTAGTGTCCCTGTTGCTGCTCAGGTGTTATCCTTATGTTATTTAAAAGCATGGAAATATAATTTTAACTTTTAATTCAGATAATGGTGTGGTATTCATTAATAACTCAGTGTCTTAAGTCATCTAGGCATCAGTGCTAAGTAAAACTTGGGCAAATGTATTATGTGTACTTTTAACATCTCAAATTTGGTAAGAGAGACTATTTGAGTTTGTTAGCATGTATTCTCATAGGTTGTTCATACACGACAATTCAAGACTATGTAAAAGTAACTACAGGTGTAAAGTTTCAGAAGGTGTGAACAAGTCATGAAAAGTTTTAAAATGTTTACAATTTTAAAATATTGTTTACAGAGTTAAGTGCTAATGCCAAAATTACACTGACCTAAAGTTGAAGTCTGATCTTCTGTTATAACAATGGGGTTTTTTTTAAAAAAAATGTGCACTAATGTTAGTAAATATCTGGAAATGGTCTAAATCATAAATCTTGGAATCTGTTTTTGCAAAAACTGTAACGTCTCTTTTTAACAGTGTCTGCTTAATTGGTTACTGTGCCATTTCTAAAGTTAGGTCCTGTAAGCTCTTTTTGACTCTGTTAAATAATTCTGAGTTATGTGATGATTTTGTGTGCTAACTCTAATGTTCAAGGTTTTTATTTCTGGTTTATTCGACAACAAGAGACATAGAATTCATGTTCTGCCAAAGTAATCTATTGTGTACTCTACTGTCTCTGTTATTAGATCTGGTCTAAAAGTGTTAAAATCACCCTAAATTAATGGCTATCATTTCAGGATGTTAAGGAATTCTATTTTGACCAGATACTCTAAGTTCTCTTGGCACCTTTAACAGACTTTCTGAAAATCAAAGTTCTAAATTCTCTGGACTTTTGGTATCTCCAGAGGGCCCCTGGAGATGTCAAAAAATATATCTCTCATCTTGCAGAGATAATAACCAATCGAGCTGTTTAGATTAAAAGTGGTGCCAAGATGTGAAATGATGCTAAACTTCAGTTATAAACATGTTTCTTTCTAGCTGCTCCAGTCTCTGGCTCAGAAGCCAGATCCTTTAAAGAGGGACTGACAAAGTCTCCATCCAGCTAACACTAAATAACCAGGCATTGCTAGTTCAAATATATTGCTAGTTCAAATGTGGATCAAACAGGAGGTCTAGCCAAAAGGGAGAACGTGTTCCAAAAGAGACTTAGAGATGACGGAAGATGGTTATGCGGCAGATGCTAGAGAACTGGGTTCCAGGAGACCAAGAAAGCTCTAGTGTCCACAGGCTACACAGTGAAAGCCCGGAAGCCCCAAAACCTAAACTTATGGGTTACACGGTAAGACTAGTTAAACCCGGAAACCCAGGCCCATAACCCATTGGCTACACGGTAAATACCCGGAAGCCAAAGGATGGCAGAGACCTCTGCCACAATTTCTCCTCTAAGTCAGGCTACGCAGTAAGCGCTGGTCAAATGCCAGTTAAATCTGAAAACCCAGGAAGTCAGGCTAGAGACCCAACTCGCTGCCTCACTTCTCCTCTTTTCTCTTTCAGAAGGGAAGTTACTACTGTTCTGCAGGACTCTCCACTGTGATGTACGGTTTGATCCCCAGACCTTATGTAAGGGATGACTGACCTTTTCTGTAATAATGCCTGGCCACAGTATAGGGCACCAAACAGCATAGCCAGAAAAAGAGGTTAAACTATGAAATAATGTGACAGCTAGATTGATTTTTCGGTGTATGCGGTAAATGGGCAAAACTCCCCTTTTAAACCAAACTGAGGGATAGATAGGAAATTACACTGATGACCTCAAAGTATGCAAGCAGGTCACCACAGTTGATCTTACCTGAAAGGTAATAGTTCTCCTGGGCACGGTCTTAACTCTCAGGAAAATACTAAGTGTCAAATTTTGCCCATGACCATAGTTTTTCTAGCTCACCCTGATATTAAAGAAATCTCTAAAAATCAGGGTCAGGTTGAGCACCCCCTTGACTGACATCATAGAGGCTGCCTCCTTGGTCTACTTTATTAGAGACCAAGAGAATGAGGAGCAAGCAAGCAGCAAAGGATAGGCAATAGGCCAATCAATGGCTGCTTTACACGGTGATCTGCCATCAGGGAGACCCAGCAAGGTCAATGCACCCCAAACGGCACCTATTGCTGATATAAGGAGCCAGGGCATTGGGCAAGCAGCTGTCGTGACAGCAAATGCCTTCTGTCAGCTCTGCCAAGGGCACAGCCACTGGACATGGAACTGCCCTGGGTGTCGAAGGACTCCTGGTTCAGAACCGCAGACCCTGTGGCCCCAAGCTAAAAAGTGTTTGGCTCTGCCCAGCTTCTGCCCAGCTTCCAGCTCCAGCCACAGTTATTGAGGGGATGGCCTAGGGTCAGTGAAACGCAAGTTGCCTATTTCTATCAGCCTCCTGTTCAGCTCTCCTCCTAGTCCAGCCATGTAATGCAAGTCAACAGGGCGCCTCCCTTAAAGGAGATTTGCATCTCTTTCAATTCTCTTCCAGCACCCCATGGATAGGTCTGGGCCTCACACACCCAGCCAGGCCTTTAAAGTCTATCCAATAGTATTAAGCTTAGAAAGCCCTCCCTGCCAGTTCCTAAAAACAGGGCTTTCAGTAACAGCTAACTCAGATAGTCCTGCACCTATTTGGACAGGTCCTCACTGAGGACTTAAAGGGCCTATCTCTTGAAGGGGGTGCACAATAATCCATAATGTAGATGGTTAAATGTAAATGATTTGTCTCTTTTCCCAGCCTGAGACTCTAGTCTTGTACATTGGCTTAACTTCCTAGCAAAACTAGCTACTAGGTATCCAGAGGAAAACAGAGCATTGCTAGTCCATTAGAGTGTTAATTATTTAACCCTTATCCTCACCCCTGGGGAGAGAAAACCTGCCCCAGAGAGGATATGGGCCATGCAGCAAATTCCTACTTCTGCAAACTTCAGGCAGTCCCAGTTTTCTCTATCAGGTTCCTAGATACAGGGAAACAGCACAGTTCCTAAACCAGGCTCTCGACAGGCAGCCAAAGCAGAGCCCCCTCCTTTGGGGGAACGAGCAAA
Source organism: Oryctolagus cuniculus (assembly GCF_964237555.1). NCBI lineage: Eukaryota > Metazoa > Chordata > Mammalia > Lagomorpha > Leporidae > Oryctolagus > Oryctolagus cuniculus. Next base: position 38,037,113 of record NC_091438.1, read on the forward strand.
CCACAGCCTTTGCTCAGCTAAAGGATGCTATGACTAAAGCCCTTGTGCTAGGACTGCCAAACCCAGAGAGACCCTCCCAGCTGTACATCACTGGGAGGCAGGGAGTCACCTTAGGCAGGTTAACTCAGGATCTGGGACCTGTTAAGCAACCTGTGGGCTACTTTTCTAAAACCTTAGACATGGTTGCACAAGGGTGGCCTCACTGCCTAAAGACAATGGCAGCAGCTGCCTTGCTGACAGAGGAGGTGTCTAGAATTACAGTGGGACAAGACATCACCCTTTATACCCCACATCAAATAAATTCTCTATTAGAGCAAAAGGGCTCTCACTGGCTCACAGATAGTAGAATACTAAAATATCAGGTCCTCCTTCTAGAAAACCCTCAGGTAAAAATAAGGCATTGCTCTACTCTAAACCCAGCTACTTTAATGCCAGTTCCAGAGGAAAGTGGTCCCCTCCACTCCTGTACTGAGACTATAGACTTGATCTACGCCACCAGAAGGGACCCAAGAGACAGCCCCCTGACTAACGCAGATGAAGTTTGGTTCACAGACAGAAGCAGTTTTGTCAAACGGGACCTGCTTCTCAGAGCATGCAACAGTTATGGCATGGCACGTTATTGAACTGTTTTCTGCCCCCAGGAAGTTTGCTCAGTTAACCGAACTGATCACTTAACCAGAGCTCTAGAACTAGGTAAGGACAAGAGAAAATAACTCCCAGGGGTCTATACAGCAAAAGGGAACTTACCCCAAGGAAGGCTGGAAAACAGATTTTACACAGCCTCTGTCAATGCTATAGGTACCTACCTGCTTGTACTTATAGGCACCTTTACTGGATGGGTAGAAGCCTTCCCAATCAGAACTAAAAGAGCTCAAGAAGTGACCAAAACTCTCCTGAAGGAAGTTATCCCATGCTTTGGTCTTCCAAAATTGTTACAAAGTGACGATGGGCCTTCCCTTATCTCCCAGGATACACAAGGAATTTGTAAGGTCCTAGGAATAACCTGGCACCTTCATTCTGCATGGAGACCTCAGTCTCCCAGTGAGGTAGAAAGAGCCAACCAGACTCTATGGAAAACACCACAAGTATAAAAATGTGTGCTTGGTAAGGAAGGTTAGAAAGGAAAGAGTGTTCTTGGTATTGAAGGTTAGAAGCAAAGAGTTTTTTAATAAGCAAAGGACATGGTTTGTAAGAATGACTTTATCCTGATGGCTAGTTTACTCTAGACTGGAATGAAAAAGATGAAATGTTTCAAGTAAGTTGAAGAGGGTGTGCGCAAGTCACAAAAGGCTATAAAAGGAACAAATATTGGACATGGTAACTGATGCTCCAGGAGGTGTCTGTGCCATTTTCCAGGAACAATGTCGTCTCTGGGTCAGACTGGACAGGTACAAACCCAAATTTGTACTTTTCCTGGACAAAGCCAAACAGCTCCAGGACCAGGCCAAGAGGGCTGGGATTTCTGGCCTGACATCTGGTCATGGAAATCCAGGCTATTTCCTCTCCTTGGCCCAATAACGTCTGTAATCTTGATACTTCTCTTTGGACTGTGTGTTTTTAATGCCCTTGTTTGTTTTGTCTCTAACAGAATAAAAGCTGTCAAACTCCAAATGGTCGTCAGACAAGGCTTCCAGCCCATTCCACTGGACAACCTGAGCAGCCCTCTGGACCCAGCAGCACAGTCTTTCCAAGGCCACTGTTGCACACCATAAAACAGGTAGCAAGAGGAAATACCCAAATCCCCCTCGACGCCCACATGCCAGCTTCGAAGAAGTTACAGAAAACGGAACTCCATCCATAATCCCAAAGAAGAATTTTGGGTATACCTCTTGAGGGGGGAATGTTAGGCAGGAAGTTAGGTATGAGCTTACGTGTGTGTGACAAAGGCCTCCAGACTATGTCCAGCATATGCATCTACATCTCAAAGTTATCCCGATAATGCTGCAGGGGCAGCCCAGTGTTCGCATCCTGCCCTGCCCCCTTCTACCTGATAACCTGCCAGGTGGAGATCTCTGCCCCTTCTGCCTGACAAATCTTCCACAATCTCCCAGATGCAGCCCAGTATCTGCATTTCAAACACCCTGCTCCGGATCCCCATTCTCTAGGGGGTCCTGCTCACCCTTCCTCTGAACCCAGGATGGCACCAGCTAGGCTTCCTCCTGTCTGATACCTTCAAGGGAAAACTCAGATAGGCGCTTCTTAGTATTTACAGCCATAAAATCCTTTGTTTCAGGAGGAGATGTGTGAAGACAAAGACCCATCTCCTTAAACCCCCCACCTCCCCCCGGCCTCAACTGGACTGCGCGCTCAGCTCTCTGCCTCTCTGCTGAGCCGCCTGCCTGACCTGGTCAGGTGCAATCTGTCTACTCAATCATGTAACCTCGCTCCCCCCCAGTCTCTCAGGCTCTGTCTAGAGGGGTGCCCATCCACCTTATGGATGTCCCTTCCCTAATAAACCTTGCTATTTTACCTCCCACTACTCTGTCTCATGCCTGAATTCTTTCTTGTGCGAAGACAAGAACCCTGCAATTTCTCTGGTAACAGAACCAACCCAAATGCCCATCAACAGTGGACTGGGTAAAGAAATTATGGAACATGTACTCTATAGAATACTATACAGCAGTCAAAAACAACGAAATCCAGTCATTTGCAACAAGATGGAGGAATCTGGAAAACATTATACTGAGTGAATTAAGCCAGTCCCGAAGGGACAAATATCATATGTTCCCCCTGATCGGTGACAACTAACTGAGCACCAAAGGGGAAACCTGTTGAAGTGAAATGGACACTATGAGAAACAGTGACTTGATCAGCTCTTGTCCTGACTGTTGATGAACAACTTAATTCTTTATCCATTTCAGTATTTTCTCTTTGTTTTGTTCTAGTACTATTGGTTGAACTCTGTAATTAACACACAATTATTCTTAGGTGTTTAAATTTTAACTGAAAAGTGATCCCTGTTAAATGTAAGAGTGGGAATAAGAGCGGGAGGAGATGTACAATTTGGGACATGCTCAAGCTAACTTGCCCCAAATGGTGGAGTTAGAATCATGCCAGGGGATCCCAATTCAATCCCATCAAGGTTGCATATACCAATACCATCTCACTATTCCAAGTGATCAATTTCTGTTCACAATTGATCACACTGATAGGTCTAAGAGTCAAAGGGATCACACAAACAAGTCTAGTGTCTGTAAATACTAGCTGATAGAATCAAAAAGGGAGAGAATGATCCATCATGGGAAGCGGGATACACAGTAGACTCATAGAATGGCAGATGTCCTAAATAGCACTCTGGCCTCAGAATCAGCCCTTAAGGCATTCAGATCTGGCTGAAGAGCCCATGAGAGTATTTTAGGCATGGAAAGCCAAGACAGCCTGGAAAAAAAAAAAAAGAAGAAGACCTAAATGGAAGATCTCTGCGAATGAGATCCCAGTGCAAAGAACAGGGTCATCAAAGAAGGAGGTACCTTTCTCTGAAGCGAGGAGAGAACTTCCACTTTGACTAGGACCCTGTCAGAATAAGATCGAAGTCAGCGAACTCAAAAGGCTTCCATAGCCTTGGCAACTCATGACTACAGCCTAGGGAGATTACTGGTGCCATAAACAAGAGTGTCAAATTGTTAAGTCAACAACAGGAGTCACTGTGTACTTACTTCTCATGTGGGATCTGTCCTTAGTGTGTTGTCCAATGTGAAGTAATGCTATAACTAGTACTGAAACAGTGTTTTACACTTTGTGTTTCTGTGTGGGTGCAAACTGATGAAATCTTTCCTTAATATATGCTGAATTGATCTTCTGTATATAAAGATAAAATCTTGATGTGAATGGAATGGGAGAAGAAGCGGGAGATGGGAGGGGTGTGAGTGAGAGGGAAATTATGGGGGGGAAGCCATTGTAATCCATAAACTGTACTTTGAAAACTTATATTTACTAAATAAAAAAGAAAAAAAAAACTTTAAGGGTAAAAATAATGACACAAAGTGATTTTAGAAAGTAATACTTATAACTCCTGATGCAGAACATTATTAGTTTTCTATTTAATGACTAGAGTTCCTTAATTTTCAGAAAGTATTAAATATCTGTTGAAACATATCACCCATCTAGTGACTTATTAAGTAACCACTCAAGATTATTTGGGGCTGGCTCCGTGGCTAAATAGGCTAATCCTCCACCTGCGGCACTGGCACACCGGGTTCTAGTCCCGGTCGGGGCACTGGATTCTGTCCTGGTTGCCCCTCTTTCAGTCCAGCTCTCTGCTGTGGCCAGGGAGTACAGTGGAGGATGGCCCAAGTGCTTGGGCCCTGCACCCCATGGGAGACCAGGAGAAGCACCTGGCTCCTGGCTTCGCATCAGCGTGGTGCACCGGCTGCAGCACACCGGCCGCGGTGGCCATTGGAGGGTGAACCAACGGTAAAGGAAGACCTTTCCCTCTGTCTCTCTCTCTCACTGTCCACTCTGCCTGTCAAAAAAAAAAAAAAACAAAACAACAAACAAAAAAGATTATTTGGTAAACATTCCAATTACTCTTATGTAATAAAAGTAAAAAGGAAATTTACATGCTGGCTATGTTTTGCTCTACAGTTTTTCTTAGGCCTTAAGTTATAGGATAACTTCATTTATGACTAAAATGTAGAAAGAAAAACATTAGCAACTAAATTTTCATTAGAGTTAAATGATTCAAACTAAATACCGCTAAGCTAACCAATATTATTTTTAAAGCCAAAGTTTCTAAAGATTTTATTTTTCAATCAATACAAAAATGATCTTGTTCACACTATTATCTGCCCAAAAACTGTTTTTAAAAATAAGTTTTGTTAAAGAGCAGATTTGAAGAAATGATTTCCATATTCTTATTTAAAAAAAGATTCTGATATACATAATGAATCTAAATCAAAATTCACAAATAGTGGCTGAAATCCCATCAACTTTCAGCCAAAACAACATAAATCCACAGTTATTACACATAAGCAATTCAAAGTTAAAGTTTATAATGGAAATGTCAACAAGTCATAACTACTACACATTACTACTGATGGGTTTCACTATACCTCTAGCCAGGCACAGCATATGTGCCCATCTGATACAGACTGCTTAGAAAATTAAAGCTATCAGAACTATAAATAAGCCCAAGTGCTTGAGCCCCTGCCACCTACATGAGAAACCTAGAAGTGACAGCTGGATCCTGACTTTTTCCTGGCCCAACCCTGGCCATTGCAGCCGTGTGGGGGAGTGAATCAGTGAATGGAAATCTCTCTCTCTCTGTCTCTCCCTCTCTCTCTCTCCCTCTGTCTGTGTAACTCTGACTTTAAAATAAATAATAAATCTTTAAAAACAAAGTTCAACCTCCACAGTGTCATTGTGAGTCCCATAGTGTCTTTGCATCCACAGGTTGTTTAGATCTTTCTTTCTCTAAAATCAGGATTTAAACATTGGAAGGTGACCAGGTAATAAAAATGTTTATATTGGGCAGAAGATTAAGATGTAAAAAAGGTAAAATTGCCTCATTACATTTTTGTCTAGTTTTCCCATAATATTTTGACTAAAAATATTGTCAAGTGACTTTTTTCTCACACTTAGAAATTCTTGGTCTCTTCTCCTGTTTCTGTTTCTGTGTCTTACTGTGTGTGCACATACACACACACACACACAGGGAGGTAGAATGCATTCATTTAAAAATCTCATACCTAGTCAATAATCAACAGCAGAGTTGAAATCCCAGGCTTGGAGAATGGACTGGAGTTAAAAAGAAGATGAATTACAGGGGACATAACCATGAGTGGGCCACAGGACAATTGTAGACAGGAAGCTGCTGCTGCCACTATAACCATCAGGCTCTCTGGGGTTGCTGTTGGACTGTTGATGTTACCACCACTGCTGTAATGACTGAACTCTCTGACCTTTCTTCTCTAGCTCACAATTCAAGATTTTGGGCTACAACATCAGATTGACCAAACCCAGGTTATCTGCTTGTGTTATAGGCTTTCAGAGGGGCTGTGAAGGAGAATCAGGCCCCTTTGTACTCTTTGGAGTATCTTCAGAGTGAACCAGTGATATCCAACAGCAACAAACCATCCATTTAAACTCTGCTTAAATTACAGCCTCCATAAGGAGATGACAGGATTTTTGCTGCAAACCAGGAAGATGTGGAGTTGTTTGTTATTCAGAAATAGATGACTGCTATAACGTGTATGGGATGGACTTTGAACTTGTTTCTCCAGCCAATGTGAAATGACAGAGATATTTTAATAAGACTTTGGGTATGGTTTGTGTTTTATAAAGACCCTTAATGAAACCTGTTAAAGTGAAATGAACACTATGAGAAATGGTGACTTGATCAGCCCTCACCCTGACTGTTGATGAGCAGCTTAATATGTTATCCCTCTTAGTATATTTTTTGTTTGTTTGTTCTACTTAATACTTTTGGTTGAATACTGTAATCAATATACAATTCTTCTTAAGTGCTGAAACTTAACTGAAAAGTGATCACTGTTAAATATAAGAGTGGGAATAAGAGAGGGAAGAGATGTGCAATTCGGGACATGCTCAAGCTGACTTACCTCAAACGGTAGAGTTAGAAACATACCAGGGGATTCCAATTCAATCCCATCAAGGTGGCATGTACCAATGCCATCTCACTAGTCCCAGTGATCAATTTCTGTTCACAATTGATCGTAATGATAGGACTAAGAGCCAAAGGGATCACATAAACAAGACTAGTGTCTGCAAATACTAGCTGATAGAATCAAAAAGGGAGAGAATGATCCAACATGGGAAATGAGATACACAGCAGACCCATAGAATGGCAAATGTCCTAACAGCACTCTGGCCTCAGAATCAGCCCTTAAGGCATGAGGATCCGGCTGAAAAGCCCATGAGAGTATTTCAGGCATGGAAAGCCAAGACACTCTGGGGGACAAAAAAAAAAAAAAAAACCCTAAATGAAAGACATCCACGAGTGAGATCCCAGTGGAAAGAATGGGTCATCAAAGAAGGAGGTACCTTTTTCTGAAGGGAGGAAAGAACTTCCACTTTGACCATGGTCTTGTCTAAATATGATCAGAGTCAGTGGACTCAGGGGGCTTCCATAGCCTTGGCAGCTCATGACAAGAGCCTAGGGTGATTACTGAGGCCATAAACAAGAGTGTCAATTTGTTAAGTCAACAACAGGAGTCACTGTGCACTTACTCCTCATGTAGGATCTCTGTCCTTAGTGTGCTGTACATTGCGATTTAATGCTATAACTAGTACTCAAACAGTATTTTTCACTTTATGTTTCTGTGTGGGAGCAAACTGTTGAAATCTTTACTTAATGTATGCTAAACTGATCTTCTGTATATAAAGAGAATCGAAAATGAATCTTGATGTGAATGGAAGGGGAGAGGGAGTGGGAAGGGGGAGTGTTGCGGGTGGGAGGAAGTTGGGGGGGAAGCCATTGTAATCCATATTCTGTACTTTGGAAATTTATATTCATTAAATGAAAGTTAAAAAAAAATAAAGATCCTTAATGACAACAATATGGAGGAATGACTGGAGTGAGCCAATGCTGGAAACAGAATAGGATCAGGAATATTGAGAACCATTTCAGAAATGAGGCTCAGGAAGGGCCTTTGTATATTGCTCTTCAACATCGTGCCCAGATGATGAGTTTGAGGCTGTTAGGAATCTCCTATGCCCCTGGCCAGAGATTGCTTCAGGAGTGAGCATGTGTCATATATTGAGTTGGGTCTACCCAGAATTCATACATTAAGCCTTAATTTCCAGAGTCTGAGAATGTAACTGCATTTGGAAATTGGGTCTTTTAAGATACGATCATGTGTGTGTGTTTTTTCATTTTTTCCCCAGAAACCTTTTATTTAAAGAATACAAGCTTTATACATCTCATAATTTCAACTTTAGGAACATGATAATTCCCTCCCATCTTCTATCTCATCCCTCTTCTTCCTCCCTCACCTATTTAAACTCTTATTAATTTTTTACATTATTTGCTTTTATTAACATAATAATTGTACATATATTTTGATGCATGCATACATTTTAATGATCAACTTAGGATAATTGGCATCCATCATTTCATTTATTCAAACAAAAGATGTATCATTCTTGACTTATTTTTCAAAGTTAATTAAGTTTCTCAAAAATGCTTAAAAATAAAAAAATTAAACCTCAGAAAGGTTTACTTTTATTAAATTAAAAAATATTTTTTCCTGAGGTAACAATAGTCAACAATAACATATTGTATAGTTCTCAATAACTATAAGAAAGACTTTTGAATGTTCCCACACTTCTTTTTTTACTAAGATCTATTTTCAATTAACTTTATACAAGTGATTAATCCTATACTAAGTAAAGTGTTCAATAAATAGTATGAAAAATAAACTGTTCCTCAAAAGTCGAGACAAGGGCTGTTCAAAGTCATTGCTTCTCAAAGTGTCAATTACACTTCTACAGATTGCCTTTTATGTGCTATATTAGTTATCACAGGTCAGGGAGAACATAACGTATTTGTCTTTTTGGAACTGGCTTATTTCATTAAATATGATGTTTTCTAGTTTCATCCATTTTATTGCAAATGACCAGATTTTGATTTTTTTCCACCGTGTGGTATTCTATGGTGTACATATCCAATAATTTCTTTATACAGTCTTCAGTTAATGGGCATTTGGATTGATTCTATGTCTTAGCTGTTGTGAATTGAGCTTCAATAAACATGGGGGTACAAATAATACTTTCATATGCTGATTTCATTTTTCTTGGGTAAATTCCCAGGAATGTTTCTATTATAACATATTAATCTATGTTGAGGTCACAAAGATATTATTCATGATGTACAGTAAGCTGATGAAGATATCATAAAGATAGTATTAATATTAGAGAACAATGTTAACATTAACTTCCAGAAGATGTATGCTTTGGTCTTTTTCCTTTCTGGTAGGAGAGAGTGCCATGATGTGCTGGTTGGAAATGACCATTGAAAGACAGCTTGTGCTTCGAGAGGAGAGGGGAACATAGAGCCATCAGAAGCATTTAGTAGGGACCTGCTCACTCCCAGCTGACACCTGAATTCACAGACTATGTCCCCCTTCCCTCTCAGCCATCAATCTGTGCATTTTGTGCCAAGACTGGTCAGCTGTGCTTTCATGGACACACCTCCAATATGATTCAGTTGATGACATGATGTGTGTTCTGGTGCATGTTCTCTATGCCTTTATCCTTGATTTTCATGTCCTGCACTGACTTCCATGAACCCATAAATGTTCATTGGTGCATATTTGTGCATATATCTGCATGTGTTGATTCTTAGAAATACATGCCTCAACTGACAGAACGGGAAAAAATATTTGCAAACTATGCAACAGATAAAGGATTAATAACCAGAATCTACAAAGAGATCAAGAAACTCCACAAAAACAAAACAAACAACCCACTTAAGAGATGGGCCAAGGACCTCAATAGACATTTTTCAAAAGAGGAAATCCAAATGGCCAACAGGCACATGAAAAAAAGTTCAAGATCACTAGCAATCAGGGAAATGCAAATCAAAACCACAATGAGGTGTCACCTCACCCTGGTTAGAATGGCTCACATTCAGAAATCTACCAACAACAGATGCTGGCGAGGATGTGGGGAAAAAGGGACACTAACCCACTGTTGGTGGGAATGCAAACTGGTCAAGCCACTATGGAAGTCAGTCTGGAGATTCCTCAGAAACCTGAATATAACCCTACCATACAATCCAGCCATCCCACTCCTTGGAATTTACCCAAAGGAAATGAAATTGGCAAACAAAAAAGGTGTCTGCACCTTAATGTTTATTGCAGCTCAATTCAAAATAGTTAAGACCTGGAATCAACCTAAATGCCCATCAACAGTGACTGGATTAAAAAATTATGGGACATGTACTCTACAGAATACCATACAGCAGTAAAAACAATGAAATCCGGTCATTTACAACAAGATGGAGGAATCTGGAAAACATTAAGCTGACTGAAATAAGCCAGTCCCAAAGGGACAAATATCATATGTTCTCCCTGATCGGTGACAACTGACTGAACACCAAAAAGGAAACCTATTGAAGTGAAATGGACACTATGAGAAATGGTGACTTGATCAGCCCTTGCCCTGACTGTTGATGAACAACTTAGTACTTTATCCCTCCTAGTATTTTTTTGTTTGTTTGTTCTACTTAATACTATGGTTGAATTCTGTAATTGATACACAGTTATTCTTAAGTGTTGAAACTGAACTGAAAAGTGATAGCAGTTAAATATAAGAGTGGGAATAAGAGAGGGAAGAGATGTACAATTTGGGACATGCTCAAGCTGACTTGCCCCAAATGGTAGAGTTAGAAACATACCAGGGGATTCCAATTCAATCCCATCAAGGTGGCATGTACCAATTCCATCTCACTAGTCCAAGTGATCAATTTCTGTTCACAACTGATCGTAATGATAGGACTAAGAGCCAAAGGGATCACATAAACAAGACTAGTGTCTGCAAATACTAACTGATAGAATCAAAAAGGGAGAGAACGATCCAACATGGGAAGCGAGATACACAGCAGACTCATAGAATGGCGGATGTCCTAAATAGCACTCTGGCCTCAGAATCAGCCCTTAAGGCATGCGGATCCAGCTGAAAAGCCCATGAGAGTATTTCAGGCATGGAAAGCCAAGACACTCTGGCAAAAAAAAAAAAAAAAACAACAACAAAACCCGACCTAAATGGAAGATCTCCGTGAGTGAGATCCCAGTGGAAAGAATGGGTCATCAAAGAAGGAGGTACCTTTCTCTGAAGGGAGGAGAGAACTTCCACTTTGACTAGGACCTTATCTAAATATGATCAGAGTCGGTGAACTCAGGGGGCTTCCATAGCCTTGGCAGCTCATGACAAGAACCTAGGGTGATTACTGATGCCATAAACAAGAGTGTCCATTTGTTAAGTCAACAACAGGAGTCACTGTGCACTTACTCCTCATGTAAGATCTCTGTCCTTAATGTGCTGTACATTGAGATTTAATGTTATAACTAGTAGTCAAACAGTATTTTTCACTTTGTGTTTCTATGTGGGAGCAAACTGTTGAAACCTTTATTTAATATATGCTAAACTGATCTTCTGTATATAAAGAGAATCGAAAATGAATCTTGATGTGAATGGAAGGGGAGAGGGAGCGGTGTGGGGAGCAACTGGGAGCAACTCGGACTAGACTAAGTTACTGGAATTAAGACTTATTCTATGCATCTGCTCTCCCACAATATGGCGCTGGGAGAGGAGGAAATAGCTTCTACACAGCTGCCTCCAGTTCAACCAACAAGCTGCAGGACCTGCTCCTGATTGGAGGAGAGCAGTGTACTCGGCGTGTGGGTAGCAGAGTTGGGATTGGTGGAAGAGGACTATAAAGGAGGAGAGAGACAACATGCACCAGGAACATCTATCTGAAGGAACACCTGTGCAGCCCCCGAGAGAGCCGGCCGGCGGTGTGCCGCTCCCCTGCGGAAGTGGGGAAAGTGGCTAGGGGGAACTGCCCTTCCACGGAGGTGGAAGGGTCGGTAGCCAACCCAGGAAGAACCAGCAGCAAACCCGGGGAGGGCCGAGCAGACAAAAGAACAGCACAGGGTCCTGTGTTGTTCCTCCACGAAGACGGGGAGCGACAGAGTGGGAAAGGGGAGGGTTGCTGATGGGAGGGAAGTTATGGGGGGAAAGCATTGTAATCCATAAGTGTACTTTGGAAATTTATATTCATTAAATAAAAGTTAAAAAAAAGAAATGCATGCCTCAAACACTTATTAAGTGCTAGGTATTAGGGGGAGAAAAGATGATCCAGTCTTTTTAAGGAGCTCAACTCTGTGTGTGGAACACAGAGGTAAATGCTAAATTTCCATCTTATGTGGTGTAGCAGAAGTATAAACAACAGTTCCGGCACACAACATAGGAGCTCCTAATTGTATTGATGCACATTGTTGGTTCTCCAAGGAAGATGACATTTGTTCTGAATTTCAAAAGATGTATAGAGTTCAAGAAGTAGCAAGGGGCAGAGTAATATATTCTTAACATGAATGAAAAATATGTTCAAAGTCATTGGTGTTTGAGGGAGCCTGGCGTAGTGAGTGGGCAGCAAGATGTTGTCTAATTTTGGAGCATGGGATAGAGCAAAAGGCTGGAGATGGAAATAGGTACAGGATCCAGGGCATAGAGGGACTTCTGTCTTAAGCAAAAAATCTATTTGTGTTGTGAATTATGAGTCTCATTGGAGAATTTTGCACAGAGTTGGCCTCATCAGCTTTGTTTCACAAAGATTATAGTTGGCTTATGGAAGATGTGGATTCAAGGGCAGGGGAAGTCAAAAGGTAGAACAAAAAATCACCCAGTTATACCAAATAATAGATTGAAGAAGTTTTGCTTCCTATATCTACAACTTTAACTTCAATTGGTTTGAAGGTCTCAGTGGGTTAGTGAGTTTGGAGAAATGCTTCTACCAGTGAATACAATTACAGATATATTAATATCTGAGACCACTCCTGGCCATTTTGTATTCCTTTCATGTGTAAAGCAACAGGCATATAAGAGGCCACTGTACTAGGTTTGTGAATACTGGTTTCCCAGAGAAAATGCATTTTTGATACACAATGGAAATAAAGATGAGCATTTCCTAAACCCATAGACAAAAGTCCTGGTCAATGAAAATGTGTGACAACCTAACAAAGGTGAACCACAGATACTCACATCTAATAGTAATAAAGCATTGAATCAAAGAACCCTATCTAGCCAAGATAAGTATAGGGGTTAACGGAAATAGGGAATGACTGGTAGAAAAATGAAGCTCTGATGAACAACTAAGCCTCATTACCAACCACAGAAACAACAATTTTAGCCCCATTATTTTATGTTAATTAAATGCTTCTCCCATTGTATTTTCCCTCTTACTTCATATGAAGATGAATCGTGGTGCCCAGTGGTTTCACAGAAGGATGTAACTAATTTGATATCACCCCACAGTGCTGTGAGAAATAATGAGATGACTATGTGCCTGGAATAATGTTTCAACTGAACAAAGGGAAAATTGGACACTTAGGGCAAAAGGACTAAGTCATGATAGGTAGTTTTCATTTGTTTTTCCAGATCCATTCTCTACACTGCTCTGTTGTTTAGTGGGCTGACCTTTATGAAATGCATTCATGAGCTCCCTTTTCCTATGGTTTCAACTGGTGCATCCAGTGAGAACTACTGGCAATAGAAGGAGAAGTAATGAGTCCCATGCTCCCTTCTTGCTACACTGCCGTGAGTTGTCTATATCTCCCTACCGAAGATTCTGGGCCCATCTATAGCCACTCTCTCCTGGGGGTGCAATAAACCTCTTTTTCCTTGTCCCTGAGTCCTAGGGCTGGTCACCATTCCCTGCTGTTGCTAAATCTGGAATACTATGCATGCCTCATTGCTTTCTCATGACCATACATAAACCTTTGCAAATAGTTTGTTTAACTCTTCTCATTTACCCTACTTGATATAAACTATGCCTTTCTTCCAGAACTCTGACATTAGGAAAGAGAGGGAAACAAAATGAGAGATAATAAATGTGATAAAAAATGATGTCTTAGTTCATTTATTTTTAATAAATAAATATTTTATTTATTTATTATAAATATAATTATAAATAAAATATAATTATAAATAAAAATTTTTATTTATTTATTTGAAAGAGTCACACAGTGCAGTGGCTGCATCAATCCGAGGCCAGGAGCCAGGAGCTTCCTGCAGCTCTTCCCACGCAGATGCAGGAGCCCAAAGTCTTGGGCCATCTTCTACTGCTTTCCCAGGCCACAGCAGAGAGCTGGATCAGAAGTGGAGCAGCCGGTACTCAAACTGGTGCCCATATGGGGTGCCGGCACTGCAGGCAGCAGCTTTACCCACTATGCCACAGCGCCAGTCCCCATTTATTCTTCTATAACAGAAAAATACCCTGAAATTAGGGGCAGGCAAACTAAAATTTCCATTCTTTTCATTCTTTTATATTTTCTTTCTCTTTAGAGACTACAAGCTCCTCTCTTCTGGTTCTTTATATAGTTTATATTATTGTAAACTATACTTATCCCATTGTCTTATGAAATGCTAGTTTTTTGCTTCTTTATGATTTTGTTTCATACCTACTATCCAACCTCCCAAACTCCTCCCACAATTCCAAACCTGTAGTTATCACTATTGAAAGTTCAGATTGACCTTTTTATTTTACTTACACATATGAGAACACATGGTATTTATTGTTCTGTGTCTGGCTGATTTCAGTTAATATAGGAGTCTCCAGTTCTATTTATTTTGCTGCAAATGTCATAATTTGATTATTTTTTATGGCTGGATTATATATATATATATACATATATACATATAAAACATTTTCTTTAAGCATTACTAAATGAAAACCTTGATTAATTTCTTCTCTTGGCTATTGTGTGTATTGTCACATGAACATCGGGGTCCATGAATCTTTTTGATGTGTTGAATTTATTTCCTTGGATATATATCCAGAAATGATTATCTGTGTCTTATGGTAGATCTATTTTTATTTCTTTAAGGAACCCCCTCTTATTCTCCATAATGGCTGTACCAATTTGCATTTCCACCAACTGTGTTCCCTTTTCTCCACTATACGCCAGCATTTGTTATTTTTTGTTTTGTTTTGTTTTTTTGAGAATAGCCATTCTAACTGAAGTGAGATAATATCTCAATGTGATTTTGATGTACATTTCTCTGATACTAGTAATTTTGAGCATTTCTGTTTTCATATACTCATTGGCTGTTTGTATTTCTTCTGCAAACTGTCTATTCATATCCTTTCTCCTTGTCTTAACCAAATTATTTATTTCTGTTGTTGAATTTTTTGTTTTATATATTCTGAATTTAATGCTTTGTCAGATGCACGGTTCACAAACAGCTTTCTCTAATTTTGTTAGTTATCTCTTCACTTGGTTGGATATTTTGCTGTGTAAAATTTTCTGAGTTCTATAAAATCGCTTTTGTCTTGTTTTGCTCTTGCTGCCTGTGCTTTTGGGGTCTTGGTTAGAAAGCTATTGACCACCCCAATGTCTTGAGGTGTTCCTCTCTTGTTTTCTTCTGATAGTTTCATAATTTCAGGTCTTATATTTAGATCTTTTGTTCACGTTGAGTTCATTTTTTGTATAGGGTGAGAGGTGAGGAGGTCAGGTACAAGTCTTCTGCATATGAATATCCTGTTTTCCCAGCACCATTTAGGAAAGAGACTGCCCTTTTCCTGTAGTCCTTTGCACCTTTGTCAGTTCAGCTTTCTGTAGATGCATGCTCATCGAGGACTTCGGTCTTTAGATTTCTTTCTTTGTTGTGTCCTTGTCTGGTTTTGGAATCAAAGTAACTCTGGACCCCTAGAATAAGTTTTGAAGTCTTTCTTCCCTTCCTTTCTTTCCTTTTAAAAAGTGATTTATTAATTTGAAAGGCATAATTAGAGAGAGAGAGAGAGAGAGAGAGAGAGAAATTTTCCATCTACTGATTCACTCCCCCATGTGGCTGCAACAGCAAGGGCTGGGCTAAGGTGAAATCAGGAGCCAGGAACCCCGTTTGGGTCTACCACAGAGGTGGCAGAGGCCCAAATATTTGGGCTATCTTCCATTGATTTCTTAGATAAATTAGCAGGAGCTGGATTGAAAGTGGGGTAGCCAGGACTTGAATTGCTGCCTGTATGGAATGTTGACATCAGAGGTGTTGGCTTAACCAGCTACATTAAAATGCTGGCCCCTTCCCTCCTTTTCAGTTTTTCAGAATAGTTCAAAAAGGATTGGTGTCAGTCCTTTAAAAGTTTGGTAGAATTCAGCAATGGAGACATCCAGTGTTTGACTTTTCTTCGTTTGGAGAATTTGGATCACTGATTCAATCACTAAACAAATTGTTAGTTTATTCATGTTTTCCATGTATTTATGATTCAGTTTTGATTTTTAAGTTATGTATTCAGAATTTTATCCACTGTGGCTTTCCAATTTGTTGGCTATGATTTTTCATTATAGTCTGTAATTATTCTTTATATTTCTGTGGTATCATTTTTGTAATATCTCCTTTTTCAACTCTCATTTTATTTATGTCAGTCTTCTGTCTTTTTTTCCTCTTAGTTTAGCTATGGCTCATGGATTTCATTAACATTTTAAAGATCAATGCTTCATTAAATTTTACTATTTGTACTGTGTTTTCATTTATCTATGTTTTATCTTTGTTACTAATTTTCCTCTAATCAATTTTGATATTGTTCTTATATTTTTATAGGTCCTTGAGATACACTGTTTGTTTATTTATATCTTTCTGTAGTTCTTTTGTTTTTGGTGTAGGCACTTATTGATATGAAGTTTCCTCTTACTACTGCTCTTGCTGATTCCCACAAATACTTGTAGTGTGTTTCCATTCTCATTAGTTTCAAGAATTTTTTACACATTTTTATTAATATAAAGAAAATAGATTTCATGCATTTCATAGGTACAGTTATATTGTTTGTAACCCTTGTCTATATTCCTGTGGAGCAGTGGACTTTCTACTTTTCACTTATTGGACATTATAGCTAGTAGTATATTGTTATTATAAAGTAAACTGGAAGTATGTTATTGCACAAAAAAAAAAAAAAGAAAGGAAAGAAGGAACAGAGATTGAGGAATGGAGGGAGGAAAGGAAGTATGGTTTCAAGGAATTTTAAAATTTACTTTTTGATTTCTTCAGCAGCCTTCTGTACATTAAGGAGTTGTCCAGTTCCCATGTGTTTATATAATTTCTGGTGTAACAAACCATACACAAAAAGACAAATACTGTATGCTGTTTCTCACATGAGGAAGCAAAATAAAACTAAATCTCAGCACAGACTAGTAATGATTAGAGCCTAGAAGGGGCAAGGAGGATGGAAGGAGTTTGAATAACAGTTATCAAAATCAGGGTTAGGTCAAAGGAACTAATTTGTAGTGTTGTACAGCGTAGAACCAGAGATAAAAATGGGACATTATGAGTCACACAAAAAAATGCAAAGGATTAGTAAAGCTTCCTATGAAAAATTATATGGCAACAAATTCAGTACTATAGAAGAATTGAACATACATAGTTCACTGTGATTGAATCATAAGGAAGTAGAATACCTAAGCAGGCCAATAATGACTAGTGTGATTGAACCAGTAATAATTAGAAAATCCTTCCAATCAAAGAAAAGCCCAGAACCAGACAACTTCACCGCTCTTTTATATCAAACTCTTAAAGTATAATTAACATCAACCTTTCTCTTTTTTTAGGATTTATTTATTTATTTGTAAGGCAGAGTTACAGAGAGGCAGAGGCAGAGAGAGAGAGAAGCCCTGCACCTGCTGGTTCACTCCCCAAATCTACATCCATCTTCTACTGCTTTCCCAGGCCATAGCAGAAAGCTGGATTGGAAGTGGAGCAGAACACCAGCCTTTCTTAAATTATTTCAAGAGGCACAGGAGGGCAACTATAGACAATGCACTGCATATTTCTCTATTCAGAAAAATCCTAGAAGATAAGATGTCTTCAGTATAAAGAAATATAATTCTTAAATGGATAAGTATATTTATCCTGATTGGATATTACCTGATATAACATGTAATAAAGCATCACATAGTATCCAATAAACATAAATAATTTTTGCCTGTCTGTTAAAATTTTTTAAAAATTGATCGATGTAATACCACATAAACAGAATGAAAGATAAAAATCCCATGACTATCTCAATTGATGAAGAAAAAGCATTTGACAACATCCAACACCCTTCATGATGAAAACACTCAACAATGTGGAATAGAACTAAACTGCCTCAGCATAATAAAAACAGCATATGACAAACCCATAGGAAACATCGAACTCAATGGTGAAATAGTAAACACCTTCCCTCTACGATCAGTAATAAAACAAGGATGCCTGATTTTGCTGCTTCGCTTCAACATAGCACTATAATTTTTAGCTAGTGCAATTAGGCAAGGAAAAAGAAACCAAATTATCTCTGTTTACAGGTGATATGATTTTATGTGTAGTAAATTCTAAAAATTTAACAAAAATATTGCTAGGACTCAAAAACACATTCAGCAAAGTAGCGGGATACAGAGTTAACAGACAAAAATCAGTAACATTTATTTTTGAAAAAGATTATTTATTTGAGAGGCAGGATTACAGAAAGGGGAGAAGATAGAGAGGGAGAGAGAGGGAATCTTCCATCTGCTGGTTTACTCCCCAAATAGCTTAAACAGCCAGGACTGGGACAGACCAAAGCCAGGAAACTAGAACTCCATCTGGGTCTCCCACAGGGAGACAAAGGCCCACATACTTGGGCCATCTTCTGCTGCCTTCCCAGTCATATTAGTAAGAAGCTGGATCAGAAGGGGAACAGATGAGATTCCAATTAGTACCCATATGGGGCGCTGACTTTGCAGCTTCACCCACTTTGGCCTGAGGATGGCCCCAATCAGTGCATGTCAATACGCTAACAATGAATAATCCCCAAAGAAAAATTTCACAGTAGTGTAAAAAGAATAAAAAATACTTAGGAATTAACTTATCCAAAGAGATAAAAGTTTTGTGCAATGAAAAGTTTAAAAAGTCTTCCTTTTTTAAGATAAGATAAATTTAAATTTTTATTAATATAGAGAGCAGATTTCATATAGTTCATTGATACAATTCTATGAAGATAATCATACTAGAGAATAAATAGACCTAAATAAATGGCAAAGGGGCCAACACTGTGGCGCAGCGGGATAAAGCCCTGGCCTGAAGCGCCAGCATCCCATATGGGTGCCGGTTCAAGTCCCGGCTGCTCCTCTTCTGATCCAGCCTGGGATAGCAGTAGAAGAAGGCCCAAATCCTTGGGCCCCTGCACCCATGTGGGAGACCCAGAAGAAGCTCCTGGCTCCTGGCTGTTGCAGCCATCTGGGGAGTGAACCAGCGGATGGAAGACCTCTCTCTTTGTCTCTTCCTCTCTCTGCAACTCTTTCAAATAAATGAAATAAATCTTTAAAAAAATGGCAAGAACCTCATGTTCATAGATTAGAAGACTTAACATTGTTAAGATGTCATTACAACCAAAAATGAATCTGTAGATTCAGTGCAATCCACATCAAAATCATAATGATGATTTTTAGTAGAAATAGAAAAATTGATGCTAAAATTTATGTGGAATCTCAATAGATTTCCAAATAACCCAAGTACACTGAAAAAGAACAAGGCTGGAGAACTCACATGTCCTATTTTCAAAACTTACTTTAAAGCTACAGTAATCAGAAGTGTGCTACTGGCATAAAGACAGATATACAGACATGGAATATATTACAAGGTCAAAAAATAAATCCCCACAAATATGGTTTTTGACTAGGTTACTAGAGCCAGTCAGTGAAGAAAGCATTTTCAACAAATGGTTCTGGGAAAACTGGATATCCACAGTCAATAAAATTGGATCTGTACCTAGCGCAGTATACAAAAATCAACTTAAATTGGACCCATGACCCAGATGTAAAACCTAGAACTACAAAACTTTCAGAATAAAACACAGGGCAAGCAAAATCATTCAGGTGAGTGGCCAGCCTTGTCTTGCTGGGAGGACCCTGGTGTGTCATTTTCGTAGTACTTGAAATGTTAATGTTTCTTGGCAAAGTCCAGGTACACTTAGGTTGGCCATTGGCCACCTTTGTCTATAACACACATTTTCCCCTGCCTTGTGGCATAGAGATCCATGTCTCACAGCCACCCGGACCTTGCTTTGGTCTTCAAGTCCCTCCAATAAATTACAATTTGTGTAATCTTAGATTTGTTCTCTTTGTCCTTCTGCCTTTGGAACTGATTCTCATACACTTGCTTTCTCTAAAACACCAAGAATAGGGTAGGACCCAGGGGTCTGTATTTTCAGCAAATTCCTGGGTCATGCTGATGCTGCTGCTCTTAGACAATATTTCACAAACCTCAGTCCTAGAATTTCTTTAGTTATGATCCTGGATTAATCTGCCAGGGTTGCCATAACAAAGTATCACAAAGTGGGCGCTTAAGCAATAGAAATATATTTTCTCATAGTTCTGGAGGTTAGAAGTTCAAGATCAGTATGTCAACAGAGTTAATTCCATTTGAGGGCTGTGGGAGAGAGCTTTTTCTGTCTCTGTCTCTCTCTTCCAGCTTCTGGTGGTTTGATAGCAAGTTTTGCTGTTTTGTGGTTTGGAGATAGAACATCCTTGTTTCTGCTCTCAGATTCACAGAGCATTCCCATTTCTGTTTCTGAATTTCCTCTTTCTATGAATGCATTAGTCAGATTAGATTAAGATCCACCCAAATGACATCATACCTGGTTCATTACAAAGACCCTATTTACAAATAAGGTCATTTTCTGAGATCCTGGGGATTGAGAATTCAATATCTTTTGGGGGGACATAATCCGTTTAATCACAGGTCCCTTATCTATTTTGGTCTCCCAGAAGGCTGAAAGCTCTTTACAGCTGGAGAGATCCATTGTGATCAAGGATAGGCCCTTTTACTAGGGACTTCTTAGCCCAGCTCTATTACCTCCACTCCACTGATGCACTAACTCAAGGAAGAATTGCTTTTAAGAAAGTGACCTGTGAACACTGGTCATTTCCTGGTCATGAAGAAAAACCACACGACACAGAATCTGACTATGGTCACTGAGACAGCCAAGTTGCGAAAGGCGTTGTCCTAATGTTCACTTTTATTTTCCTTCCTCTTTTCTAGACATGAAACTCTAAAGGGAAGTGTAAGAGACTTAATCACTAGCCCCTTACCTTTCTTTCCACAGGGGTGGAGGTGCTCTCTCCTCCTCCTCTTTCTTCTTCTCCTTCTTCTTCTTCTTTAAGATTTATTTAATTGAAGGCAGAGTTCCAGAGAGACAGAGGCACAGAGAGAGAGAGAGAGAGAGAGAGAGGTCTTCTATCACTCCCCAAATGGCTGCATGGCTGGAGCCGATCCAAAGCCAGGAGTCAGGAGTTTATTCACTTCCGGGTCTCCCACTCAGGTGCAGGGGCCCAGGAACTTTCCCAGGCCATAGCAGAGAATTGGATCGGAAGTGGAGCAGCCAGGACTCAAACTGGAGCCAAAAAGGGATGTCAAAACTGCAGACCAGGGCTTTATCTGCAGTGCCACAGCATCGGCCCCAGAGCTCTCTTCTTCTTATTCTTCTTTCTTCTTTTTTTAAAGATTTATTTTATTTCTTTAAAAGACGGAGTTACCGAGAGAGGTAGAGCCAGAGAGACAGAGAGAAAAGTCTTCCATCTGCTGGCTCACTCCTCAAATGGCTGCATCGGCCAAAACTGAGTTTCTTCTTGGTCTCCCACAAGGGTGCAGGGGCCCAAGGACTTGGGCCATCCTCTACTGCTTTCCCAAGCCATAGCAGGGAGTTGGATCAGAAGTGGAGCAGCCGGGACTTGAACCGGCATCCATATGGGATGCAGGCACTGCATGCCAAGGCTTTAACTGGCTGGGCCACAACGCCAGCCTCCCCAGAGCTCTATACTTAAGAGCTCTCTGTTTCCTTCCACAAATTTCCTGGAACTGATAGTTCCATGGTAAAGGGCACTCCGAGTTTGTTGGAAAATTCTCCGGAGGGTACTTCTCAGTTCTTCATAAGGAAAGTCATTCGTGTACTTTGGAGATGAGGATCTTGGCTTTCTCAGAACTAGCCTGTGCTGTACAGAGAATCATAGATTTAGAATTATTAAAATGTTTCTTTATTTCCACCCTTGATCTTAGCCAAAAGGCCGAGAAGCAATAAGTTCTTTTATTTCCAAGAGAAACTATGAAATTACCGATTTTTGAAATTTGTCAATTAAATATTAAAAATCAGAAATGTAACATCCATTAACAGTATCATCTTACATCAAAGATGATATTTTAACAACAAAATTGAAAGGACATACTTACAGAGCAAGTGTGTTTTTTTTTTTTTTTTTTTACTGTTCAGTTTTGGTTCCTTCTTTTTTAATTTATTTAAGGAATAAATACAAACTTCATGCATTTAATATATGTAAATTTGGGGAC
This sequence comes from Oryctolagus cuniculus, assembly GCF_964237555.1. Classification (NCBI taxonomy): domain Eukaryota; kingdom Metazoa; phylum Chordata; class Mammalia; order Lagomorpha; family Leporidae; genus Oryctolagus; species Oryctolagus cuniculus. The sequence goes on from NC_091438.1 coordinate 38,059,142, forward strand.
ATGGTGATCCTTCACCCCTACCTCCTTCCCATCCGTACTCCAACTCTTCTTCCTCTTCCCTCTCCCTTCCCCATTCTTATTTTTCACAAAGGTCAGTTTTCAGTGAATTTTATACTCATAAGATTAACCTTTTACTAAGTGGAGAGTTCACCGAATAGTTTGTTTCTGTTTTTTTTTTTTTTTTCCCCTTTCTTCTTCATACTATTCGGCAAGCATGTTTCTTTAGTTTGAGTATATCTAATGTCATGAAGTCTTATCTGTTTGTTCTTATGTTTTTAAAACAATTTTTTGTTTTATTTATTAGAGAGGCAGAGGTGTGTTGGGGGGTGGGTGGAGAAAGAGAGAGAGATCTCCCATCCACTGTTTTACTCTCCAAATGCCTGCAAAAGCCAAGGGGTGGGCCAGGCGAGTGGCAGGGACTAAAGTACTTGTTGCCTCCCAGGACGGGCATTAGAAGAAAACTGGTATCAGGAGTGGAATCGGGACTTGAACCTAGTCACTCCAGTATGGGATGTGGACAACCCAAGCAGCATCTTAACCACGATGCAAATGCAAATGTTCTTGCATTTTTTATGCTGGTTCCAGCCACTGGAATGTGTTATGACTTGATGCAATGCTTAGATAGCAGTTTGGGAGCCCTTGATTCAATACAAATCCTTTGATGATTAGAACCTTTGAAATTGGGGCCATTGTTGTGGTGTAGTGGGTGAAGCTGCTGACTACAATGCTAGCATCCCATGTGGGTGCTGGTTCATGTTCCTGCAGCTTCACTTCTCTTTTTTTTGTTTTTTCTTTTCTTTTCTTTTTTTTTTTTAACTTTTATTTAATGAATATAAATTTCCAAAGTACAGCTTATGGATTACAATGGCTTCCCCCCCATAACGTCCCTCCCACCTGCAACCCTCCCCTTTCCCACTCCCTCTCCCCTTCCATTTACATCAAGATTCATTTTCGATTCTCTTTATATACAGAAGCAGCTTCACTTCTGACCCTGTTCCCTGCTAATGGCCTGGGAAAAAGCAGTGGAAGATGGCTCAGGTGCTCAGGCCCCTGCCAACCATATGGCAGACCTGGAAGAAACTCCTGGATTCTGGCTTCTGCCTGACACAGCCCTGCCTATTGTGGTCGACTGGGGAGTGAATCAATGGATGAAAGATAACTTTCACTTTCTGTGTCTCTCCCTCTCTCTCTGCAACTCTGACTTTTAAATAAATAAGTAAATCTTTTTGTTTAAATACAAGACCTTTGACTTCATTCATATCCCAGGGTTATCGACCTCTTTAAGAAAAAATATTAGTTACCTCCCTCTCCCAATGGTGGAATTAACCATTTTTTCCTCTTCTTTTTTCATATTTTATGGCAAAATTGTATTAAATAACTGATAACATTACATTTAAAAGACTTAAGAGTCTTGCACAGTAATTCTTAGGGGAAAGATGATGAGTTCCTGTGTCCTAAGTTGATATTTTCTACTTTGAGGGTATCAAAGGAATAGATTATACAATATGTCCAGATGAATTAACACAAAAAAAGAGTATTCAGATATCTAGAAACAATGTTTAGAAACACAATTTCTGAAATCAACCATAACCAAGGTAAAACTTGGGGCTGCCACCAGGATGTTATATCTGCAAGACCAATTTCAGAACTCCAGACACAGTTCTGTTTTCCATACTGAAATGACAATGTGTTTGTTTGGGTAAAACCATGATGCGATTTTCAACAGGGGATGGATATGGTGGAAATATTTTTAAGGGAGGGTAGTTTTGTTAACTAAAAATTTAATGTACAGTGTACTTCTCTAGATGCATATTAAGACATATTGACTCAGATTTAATATTTTTCAGAAACACTAGAATGTGTTATTACCCCAAATCCTAGTATTTTGGAACTTATAAGCACAAGCCCACTCTTTGTTACAGTAACAACGCCACCCTATCTGGCCCAGGTTGCAGGATTTCTAGAGGTATGATCTTGAAATAAACCTTTTTTTTCAACAGAGCTCACTGAATGTGCTTCTTGATCACAAAGCCTCAGCAGTCCAATGTTGGAACAGTATTCAGGAGAGGAAGGAGCCATGTTTCACCCTCAAATGATGAAAATCTAAAACATTCTTAAATCTAAAATGTAATTTTAAGATTTATTATTTTATTTCCAGTTTTGAAATCAGCTTTTAGAAGTTTAGATTTTAGTGTAAGAATAAAATAATATTTCTCAGCTTTCTCAGTTGCTAGATTACTTGTGTTGCTATGCACTACATGGCACATCTGAGATCCCAGATACTGGCCCTTGGCTGAGGTGGATAGAAAGGTTTTTAATGTATGTGTGTGTGATTATTGAAAATCATTTATCCATGAAAACTTTCCAGATCTTTTACCTGCTAAAGTTACTTATTCTTTTTGTTCCTATTGCAAAACAGATGATCTTTTTTCCTGAGGTAATTGCTTTTGTAATATATGAGTTTTGTGTAGCCAACACATCACACGTTCATTCTGGTCCCCTGAAGCCTCCTCTCAGAGCCCAGGTGCACTAGGCACATAACTACTTGTCAGTTACCACAGGCAATGGTTTGACTACTACATAACACAGAGCACTATCATTTCAACTTCCGACATTAGTTTCTTCATCTCCTATAAACATAAACCAAGTTAATTCAGGTTTTACTGAAACTAGAAAAAGAAATATATTACCTGGTGCCCTGCCTGATTTAAGGCTTCAACCCAAGGGCAGGGTGTTGTTAAGCCACTGCTTTGGACTACAGCATCTCATATCAAAGGGGAGGTTTGAGTCCCAGCTACTCTGTTTCTGCTCCAGCTTTCTGCTGACATGTCTGGGAAGTCCCTGCCATCCACATGGGAGACTCAGATGGAGGTCCTGGCTCCTGGCTTTGGCCTGGCCCAGCCCAGTTATTGCAGCTTTTGGGAGGAGAGCTGGCAAATTGAAGATTTCTCTCTCTCTCTCTCTCTCTCTCTCTCTCTCCCCTTTCCCCTTTCCCCTTTCCCCTTTCATCTTCCTTCCTCACTGTAACTCTGCCTTTCAAGTAAATAAATAATCTTTTAAAAAGGATTTCAGCCTGAAAGTGATATCTTTTTTGCTTCCAATCCTTGGCCAGAACAAGTCACAGGGTCCTCTTCCATGTGCCCCCTTCCAAAAGAGAATGGGATCACAGTGAGCAGCAAGGTGATATTGGTGGTCGTTTCTTTATGCTTGTAACAAATTCAGAGATGCATGGGAGCCAGACCAGTCCTCCTTCCCTCCTCCCTCCTCTTTCTGCCCACCTCCCTCCACCCTTCCTTCCTTCCTTTGTTTCACAATGCAGTGGACACTTAAGCTATGACACAACCCAAGAACTAGAATGCTGTTAATAATCTCCACCTACCCCATGCTCCTCTCTGTTACTTCACCCCTCACTTGTTGTTGCCATTATCTCAGTGTATGCTTATCATTTCTATTGCTTAAATTACTCTTAACAATCACACACACATGCATGCACGTCACATATGTGCGTAAATAGCACATTGTTTATTTTCTTGTTTTTAAACTCAATAGAAATATCAGATGTTGTCTTCTGGGTGTATCTTTTTACCTGTGACATTAAGCATTATTTTCTATGCTGTTGCCAATTCATCCATTCATTTTCTTTTTTTTAAAGCAAAAATTTATAACTTTAATGCCTGTTAAATGCCAAAATTACCAAAATTACCAAAAGTGAGAAGAAAATGCTTAGGTTTTATGTTTTTATCTGTTTTTTTTTTTTTTTTCATTTGAGATGGAGGGGAAAGAGAGAGATTGGGGGGGGGAACAAGAGTGAGAGAGAGAAAGAGAGAGAGAATTTCCCAGCAAATGCCAGGAGAGAGAATTTCCCAGCAAATGCCAGAGATGGCTTAGGTTAGCCCAAAGCCAGAGCCATGGACCATAAATGCAATATAGGTCTCCCACATTGGTGACAGGAATCCAAGTACTTGAGCTTTCACTGCTGCCTCCCAGGGTCTCTGTTGGGGGGAAGTTTGAGTCAAGATCTGAACCTGGACGTCTATCCCAAGCACTCTGATGTGGGATGGAAGCATCCTAACTTTTTAGACTAAATGTCCTTTCCTTTTTTTTTTTTTTTAATGAGGGATAGTTTAATGTATCAGGAAAGCAGGAAAAATAATGAAAGTTAAGTGATGATAAAATCCTAAATTTTTTAAGATTTATTTATTTATTTGAAAGGTGGAGTTACAGAGAGGCAGAGGGGAGAGAGAGAGAGAGAGAGGTCTTCCATCTGCTGGTTCACTCCCCAGATGGCCACAAGGGCTGGAACTGCGCTGATCTGAAGCCGGTAGCCAGGAGCTTCATCTGGGTCTCCCATGTGGGTACAGGAGCCCAAGGACTTGGGCCATCTCCTACTGCTTTCCCAGGCCATAGCAGAGAGCTGGACTGGAAGTGGAGCAGCAGGGACTCGAACTGGCGCCCATGTGGGATGCTTGCACTGTAAGCAGCAGCTTTACACGATATGCCACATCGCCAACCCCAAAATCCTAAATTTGCATCCATGTCTGCTTTTGACTCTGTATACATTTCTTAATGTCTTTGGAGTTCAATATTTATATCCATAGTGGAGGTGGTTACATTTACTTTCTTTTAAAAAATTTTATTTAAGTTATACAAATTTCATGTATTTCATATTTACAGATTTAGGAGCATAGTGATACTTCCCACTCACCCATGCTCCCCCCATGCTCCAACCCTTCTTCCTCCTCCCTCTCCCATTCCCACTCTTGATTTTTTAAAGATCTATTTTCAGTTTAGTTAATGATCATAAAATTAACCCTACACTAAGTAAAAAAGTTCAACTAACAGTATGAAAGAAAAAAAACACTGTTCCTCAGTGGGAGAGACAGGGCCTGAAAACAATCATCGAATATCAAAATGTTCCTTTCACTCGAATACATTACATTTGAGGTACACCCATTCATTTTCAAAGCTAGTGATATTCCATTGTGTGAATATAATGCAACTTATTTTCTACTATATCATTATCAGGCATTTGTTTCTGAGGTTATATTGAAATTTCAAGGAAGTGAATTGCTTTAAAGTCCTATATTGCACTCCCTAAAGAATAGCAAAATGACTTCCCAAACCTCGTTTCCATGATTCTTTGTAGGACTTCTCTGTGCAGAATCCCACAGCCTTAATTCTTTGTGAGGCAAATATGCAATAAAGTCTTAGAAAATCACTGATGGTTGAAATGATGACTTTTCCATTACACACTACATATTGATCATGTTATTTTATCAATAGTATATGAAAGTTCAGGCTGGCAGACTTCCTCAAGAGCAGTGAAAGCTTTAGGGAATTAAAAGAAATGCCCAAGGTGCTGCTTTTGAAATGTAAGTGTATGATGTGCCACCATGTATGCACAAAAATGTGTGCAAAATACGTGATAAATGCTCCTGTAAATTAAGAAATAATGTGTATGCAGAATTGACAACTGTAGTCAGAAAAAAATCTTATAAACAGCAAAAAGGAAAACAGGGCAGGAGGACACAATGCCTTTAGAACATAGAAAGAAGCTGGATAGGAAAGACAGAGATGGTGTTTTTCAGACTTGGAGAAGGGAATGAAACATCTAGGGCCCAAGACCTGAAAGTTGGTTTTTGATCTAGGCTAAGACAGATTCCCAGAATTAAAACACAAGGTAGCAGAAGTCTCTTCTAAGAATTGTACATCTAAAGCTGAAGTAATGCTTTAAGAGCCTCAGTTGGCATGAAGCTGATGTTCCATTAGACACCCTGTCTAAAATGTATCCAGCTTCAGTCATAGTGCATCTCACTGCCCATGCCTGTGCTGGATTGCCCAGGATAGACTGGGAGGCAGAAACTAAGTCTCAGTGTGGAGCAAGGAGGGGGTCAAAGCATTTGATCCTCAAGAGCCTGTTCCTCTTCAGAAGAAAACATACAGATGTGATAAGGGACACTATTGGAGCTGACTAGGAGAAGGTATGCCAGGAAAAGAGAACTTCATGTGAAGTCATACAAGGAGGTGGGGCAGGGAAGGGGGAAAGGGAACTGTTAGAAGAAGAGGAAGTCAGACATAGGCTCTTCATCTTTTGGTGGTCTTGTGTGAGTGTGTAGACACATCCAAACCCGTATCATAGATTTTTTAAAATTTTATTATTTATTTATTTATTTTATTTGAAAGAGAGAGATTGTGAGAGGACCCAGAGAGCTCCCCCATCTACTGGTTCACTCCCCAAATGCCCACAACAGCTGGGCTGGATGAGGTTGAACCCAGGAATAGAGAACTCAATCTGGGTCGCCTGCTGATTGACAGGGACCCAAGTACTTGGTCACCTAAAAGTTATGTTTCCTTTTTGACTTTTGCAAAACGTTGACATAGTAATAGTTCAATGATAAAACTCTCAGAATATAATTTGATACCAAGTGACATTCTAACACAATACAGTAAAACAGAAATGTACAAAAGAAATTCCTATTTTATTATTTTAAATGGTATAAGTTAAAATGGTATAAGACAATTCATTGATGCATCTCCCTTGCAATTTGGGAAAATGCATTCATTTTTCATGTAGAAATATTGGTTCCAACACAAGGAGGCAGAGATTGATCTTATTTCCTGTGCCATATTGTGAGTGTCAGGAGTTAGCCTCAACTTTTCTGCACTGCCGAGCTGTTTCTCCCCAGTGAAGCTGGGAATAGCAAGTTCCCCACTCTATGGAAATTCTGAAGTGATCTATCTCATGCATTGCACAATTAGGTTCTCACTACTGAGTCCTCAACTTCCATACAGGTCCACCAGGTTTTTTGATGTTCCGTGTGTTGTTTTAAGAGGCTTCGCCTTACATCTTCCTTTCAGGAATGTTGTATCTCTGACCACAAACCTGAAAGTCACCACAGTAAGCAAATAAACAAAACAGGCTTATTCTTTTTTTTTTTTTTTTTTTTTTTTTTTAGCTCAATGGACTTTATTTTTTTTTATTTTTTTTTTAATCTTTTATTTAATGAATATAAATTTCCAAAGTACGACTCATGGGTTACAATGGCTTCCCCCCCCATACCGTCCCTCCCACCCACAACCCTCCCCTTTCCCACTCCCTCTCCCCTTCCATTCACATCAAGATTCATTTTCGATTATCTTAATATACAGAAGATCAGCTTAGTATACCTTAAGTAAGTATTTCAACAGTTTGCTCCCACACAAAAACATAAAGTGAAAAATAATAGATGATTTTTTTTAAATGATGATGAAATCAGATCAGACCTATTGTCATGTTTAATCCCAGTGAGAGTCAAGTTGGGAATTGATAATTTCTTTCTTTCTTTTTTTTTTTTTTTTTTTTTACAGAAGATCAGTTTAGTGTACATTAAGTAAAGATTTCAGTCGTTTGCACCCCCATAGAAACACAAAGTGAAATATACTGTTTGAGTACTCGTTATAGCATTAAGCCTCAGTGTACAGCACGTTAAGGACAGAGATCCTACATGAGGAGTAAGTGCACAGTGACTCCTAAAACAGGCTTATTCTCTTCTGGGGAATGAAAACCCAAGAGTGAGTAGTTTTTTAGCCCTTTTGAGAAAGAGAAACAGAAAAAGAATTGTTTTTACCTGCTTTCATTCAAAGAAGTACACTGACAATACTCAGATGATTAGAAAGACAATAATTTTTCATTTGCATCTAGTATTAGAATTCTTAAAAGATTGCTTAACATACTTGTCAAACCAATCAGGCCCTTTTTGAAGGATTCATCTTTGACTACTTTTATAGTTTCTTCTTTTCAGGTGTACAGTAAAAGGGTTAATTTTGCCTGTAGAGAAATCTGGCCTTGGCCCTTGGCTCCTGGGAAGTAATCCATAAGCTTTGGAGTATGTTGCCTCATTAGAAAGTCTTCATTTACCAGGGACATTGAGCCATTCCAGAGAGTCTATGGTAACAATCTGAATTATAGTAGGAGATTTGGTTTGTATAGCATCAGAAGGAACCAGAGACTAAGGTCAGCCGTGGGGTGGTTAGCCAAATGCCAGTCAAAATTCTGGACACCAAAGCTTGGGAGAGCTTCCCTAGTTGTCAATACTCCATGTATATTGTTATATACCTTTTCTGGGAGGAGTAAGAGCTGTCTGTATAACTCTGTTGGAATAGGATAACTGGAATTTTGTGCATGATCCTTTTGTTTGGAAATCCCCTGGATCCTGCCATGTCTACCTCTTCCCTTGATTATTTTTTTTAAATATTTACTTATTTATTTGAAAGTCAGAATTACACACAGAGAGAAGGAGAGGCAGAGAGGAGTGCAGGGACCTTGGTGACTCAGGGAAATGCAAATGCCGTTTCTAGGGAACTCACTCATTCTTTCAGCACTCAACAATATATTAAGCAACTGTGAAGGAACAGGCCCGGAACCAGGCTCTGGGAACCCCAAACTAAGGGGAGCACGACTTTATGTTGTAGAGCTCACGATTAGGCAGAGCAGTGTGGGAACAAAGGGCAGTTATTAAGTGGTAGAGTTTGTTAAAGACCACAAGGCAGAGACACAAAAGTGGTACACCTGCTCCCAGCTTAGGATTGTGAAGCAGATTCTTAATTTGTGCTATTTGGATAGTCTCTTCCATCTGCCAGGTGAGGAAGTTTACCCTTTCTTTTTGTATCATACTTTGAGCACAACCTCCCAAGGTCAAGAGCATTGTCAGAGAAACTCTGAGGATATTCCCTGGGGATGAGGGCTTCCCTTTCGGAGAAGACAAATGATAGAAGAGATGATAACCATTAGACCAGCTTCAAAAAGCTAAATAAACAAAACCTTATCTATATCGGATACCTTACTCCATTGGATAGCTCTAACAAAATGGGCAGCTCATGAACTACATAAACTCACTTCTCACAGTTCTGTAGGCTGGGAAGTCTGAGGTCAGAGTGCCAGGGCAGTCAAGGTCTGATGAGAGTTCTTTGCTGGGTTGCAAAGTGTTTAATTCCAGCTGTGTCTTCACACAGTGGAAGAGATGAGCAAGCTCTCTGGGACTTTTCTGAAATAAAGACAATCATTCTACCCATGAAGGCTCTGCTGTCATGAACTAGTAACTTCTCTGAAGACCTCACTTCCTAATAATTGTGACTCAATGTCAACTTGAGTTTTATAGTGACAGAGTTTTATACACATGGGCTCAGGAATAATTGCTCATTTGATCCTGAAACCTACCTCTTGAAGAAGGGAAGTCAACTATTGATGATCCTGCAGAGCAGAAAGTTACCTTGGCCAGCATTACACAGCTGAACAGCAGCTCGAGCCCAGGTCTTTGACTCCAAATCCAAAGCTCTGTCCAGAGCCCCACTGCCAAGGCCTACAGCCTCTCACCTCTGTGCTGCTTCCAACAGGCTCATTGTAAATGAATAAAAGAATGGGAAAAGAGAAGAATGGTGGACTTGAAGAGAACTGAAATAGTTGCTGCTAAGAGGAAAGTGAAAGAAATAGGCACGAACCCTAGGGTATGAAGGCAGTAACCCTGCGCTTGAAGCAAAAGGGAGTGGGATGTCACTGCCCCTGCCCCTCATGGAGACCTCAGGGGTCCAGAGCTGCCTGACCTTTCAGGAGGGTGGACTCCACGTGTGCAGAGGGACGGGAGCAGAAATGACAGCACATGCTTTCTGGGTGAAGTCCAGAAAGGGAAGAGAGAACTACCGCCAGGAAGGTACAAAAAAGCATAGCATATGGAAGTATGAAGGACCTCATACTTGTGCAAAAATTCATAAATCATGAATAATCTTTCATTGTGTGCATTTTTCCATGAATTTTGAAGATACCCCCCCCCCCAGTACAGATAGAAAGCTTGGAGCAAAAGTAAATTCTTATAAAAAACATGAACTTGAATGTACTAAAACTTGGGTGTTCAACTTGCACAGAATCCCAGGCCTGTTAGATTTTTCTAATACCCCCAGTTCTGGGGCTCGTGTTGTGGTATAGTACCACATATGAGCGCCAGTTCAAGTCCCAGCTGCTCCAATCCAACTCTCTTATACGGCCTGGGAAAGCAGTAGAAAATGATCCAAGTCCTTGCCCCCCTGCATCTGCGTGGGAGACCGGGAAGAAACTCCTGGCTCCTGGCCTTGGAGTAGCCCAGATCCGGCTGTTGTTGCAGTCATCTGGGGGAGTGAACCAGTCACAGATGGAAGATCTCTCTCTCTCTCTCTCTCTCTCTCTCTCTCTCTGCCTCTGCCTCTCTGTAACTCTGACTTTCAAATAAATAAATAAATCTTAAAAAAATATTCCTAGTTCTTTGTTCTCTTCCTATGTCCTACACAGGGTTCTGGCTCTCAGTCAAACCCTCCCAACCCTTCTCCCCAGTGTGGGAAAATGGCTGTGTGCTCCTCATGTTGTCTCTCTATATTGCTAGTAGGATGGAGAGAATTGGAAAATGTCTTAGGCATCTGCCCTTTGAAGGAAGCAGCTAGGCTCCAGCGCAGGAGGGATCAGATTCTGAAGCTGGTTTTGTGGGTCAGAGTGAGCCCCAAGGACCCGCCCACTTGATGCAAACTTTGCATCAGCTATGGGAACTGTCAGACCAGGTCCAGGGACTGGGGCTTTCTCAGAGACCTTGCCAGCTTGCAGCAAATGTTAGCAGCTTCAAATTGAGGAAACTGTGGCTGGACAGGCAGTGACACGCTTTGCTACCACAGCCTTGCTACTGCCTGGTGACTGTTGAGCCTGTGTACAGCAGGGTGTCTGGCAGGGGAGAGGAGCTACCTGACTCCTCTATCCTTTGAGAATGTTGGGGCCACCCGACCCCTCTGTCCTCACCCTCACCCTGACCTTCCTCCTGCTCTTCAAACAGCACCAGGGCCAAGGTAAGAGCCCCAGCCTGGTGTGGGGGAGGGGGCTGGCATGGACCACGGGTTCCACAGCTCAGTGAGATCAGAACCCAGAGCCTCCCATCAGACCACCTGTAGGGTCACCTGGAGCTGGGATGCTGTCAGCTCCTGTGGGTTCTGACAGTGGATCGGGGAACTGAGAATGGCCTGTGCCCTTGCCATTAGCAATCCAGGCAGTCTTGGCTGAAGCAATCGCTTTTCACTGTCTTCAATCTCCCCTTCTGAGAAGTGGGGAGGAGACCTCCTCCCAGTTGCTGTAAGAACAACAAAGGAAATCTCACCCTCTAATTGTGGGATGAGAGTGGCAAAGCAGCCCCAAGGAAGCTGGAAGGTTCTGGAGCCCAGAGACAGGCAGGTAGACCACTGGGCAGGAAGGCTGAGTGGGAAGAGGGCAGGGGTGCTGGGGCAAAGCCACTGGCCAGGATAGGGGTTATACCCAAATGCCCAGTGCTTTGGCTCCTCAGCTCTTCCTGTAACCCAGGGGTTGTAGGAGCCCGAGAATTATTAGGGAAATGTTGGCTTGGAGTGGAAGTAGGAGAGCACAGTATTAGAAAGCTACACAGCAAAACTAAGGCTGTCAATAGGGCATGCAGTCTTCCAGGGCATCCTCAGGGGATCCAGTCCAAGGATGCTCCCATATTTTTCCAACTCTGGAGTCCAAGGTATTCTGAAGTTTTGATCTTATGTTTCAGGTGAGCGGCTCAGGTACAAGGGCAGGGCTGGGTGGGTACAGAGGGGGAAAGTGAGACGGAGGATGGTGTTTGTCCAGAAACTTGTGCATTAAAGTCCCAGCCCCAGGTCCCGGTTCATCATGAGCCCCTGAGGACTCACATCCTCCAGGAAGACATAGTCTAAGCTTGTGTGGATTCAGCATTTGTGAGGAATACAGACAGCTTTGGGAATAGCATGGTGAAGAACCATGAGCAGGGAGGGATGCTTGGAGCCCCAGGGCTCCGTGGGTGGGCAAGTGGGACTCAACAGCCCTGGTTGGGATTTGGTCTAAGGAGCTTAAAAAGCACCTCAGTCAGTTGAGAGAGGACTGATGAGTTTGGGGGTTCAGGGGCAAGAGTGACAGAAGGGACGAGGCTGTGTGATAGGGGCATGGCATGTCCTTCTTCCCCACCATGTCCAGGGGTACAACACCGTCTCTGCATGGTGGTGGCAGATCTGTAGCACAGTGCAACCGTAAGTGATTCCTGGAGTGAGGGAACAGGGCACATGTCGTCAGCTCTCCTCTCCTCCTTCCATATTCCGTGTCTGTGGAGCTGGCCTAATGTGAGCACCTGGAGTTGCTCTGCTTGCTTTCATTTGTAAACTTCATAGTTGGACTGGATTGCAAAGTTCCTGAGAAGCTGAAAGAATAGTGCAAAGGAACCTTGTGTTTCCTTCGCTTATGTTTATTCAACAATTACCATTTAAAATTCTCTTTTTCTTCAGAACCTTTTTCATAAACGTGGCCGGCCTGAACTGACACAAGTTAAAATAGTCTTGAAAGTCCTGTCTTATTACAACACAATAGGACAACACCGGAAGTGGGGGCAGGGTTTCGTCTCAGTTCTTTTCAGAGACTGGGTCACTTATCTATACACAGGTGGCTCACTGACCTGATGCATTAAAAACCAACTGGACAAATACATGAGAGAAGCCACTGTAGGTATTAAGCTTGTAGGAAGGTTGCTATTCAACAAATGGCAGCTTGATGGGTGGAGCTTCCCATCTACATCCTGCTAGGGCTTTAGGAGATGGTGAAAATGTCAGAGACTGCAGGATCAGACTATTTTCATGGTGTGTTTCTGTGGGTACATATATCCTTAAAATTAATAAACAATTTTCAGACTATAAAAACAATCTGACTGGCAAGGCACCACTACTAGACATACAGTGGCCATGAAACCTGCACACATGGCACTCACACAGCTTGCTTGTTCCTTAGCCATAAAGGAGCACTTGCTTTTTGGGGGGGTGATCATTGTGTTATCTTGAGACATGGGACCATTCCTTTTCTCTGGACTTTGCTAGGTGAGGTAGCAGTTGATTTGCGCCCCTGAATCTGGATGTGACAGCCTTGAGACCATCTGGCTGTGTCCTGGGGATATGGGAGGTGGCTGTTCTCTTAACGTCTTTATAAGGTCATCTATAGGGCTCTTTCAGGACTACATCCTGTTGGTTTTCACAAGCTTTTTGGACCTGGACTCCCAAGCAGCCAGCAGACCTTCGGGGGTGGGGGGAGGGTTGCCTCTCAGAGCAGTCACCCAGGGTAGCGACGAGGGGGCACAGGGACAGAAATCAGCTGAAATGCTCCACGCTGGCTTCGCCTTGCTCCATCTCATGCAGGAAGCTGTAGAACATGCAGGAGGAGAATTTAATCCTACATACAAACTTTCAATATGATTTTCTTTCTTAACCACCAACTTTGTCAAAAAATACTTCCCACTTTCTCCAATTCGCTGTTCCCAGATGTCACGCCAAACTTCCACTCCGTAGCTGTAAGTTGGTCATAGCGAGAGTCTTGACCTGTGGCGCATGGAGCAAGGGCGGACTTACGCTGCTTCCACTTTTCAGAAAAGAAAGCGGCTTTCGCCTAAGACCCCGGTGTGCAAATCTGCCCAGACCAGCTTTGCTGTGAGACTCTTCAAGCCACCATGGGGACAGAGGAGGTGGCTTTTCTCGAAGCTTCGGAGTGGGCCCAGGCTGATCTGATTGGAGGTGGCAAGTTTAGAGGGCAGAGCAGGAAACTTTCCCGCCTCTTTAGGCTCGCGAGGAAGTGGAAAAGCACTTCTGGCAGCTCTGAGTGCTGCTGCGCGCCGAGCTCCTTCTGGGGAGGCACTTTGCTGGCCATGGGCACTGGGTCATGGGTGCGGTGCAAGCATTGCACGGCTCTCACCAGCCCGCCCGCGCCCTGGAGCTGCCCGCGTGCCTCTCTCAGCTTCCCTGCCCCACCGCAGCCGCTGTCTCCCTGCGCTTTTGCAGCCGCACTTTGACCAGGGTGGGTACCCCTGCGCTCCTCCCATTTAAGCATTAAAATTTTTTTTTAATTTTAATTTTATTTGAAAAGGGAAGACGTAATGGAAGAAGAGAGGGAGAGGGAAAGGGAAAGGGAGAGGGAGAGAGAGAGAGAGAGAGAGAGAGAGAGAGAATATTTTCTATTCACTGGTTCATTAAACAAATGCCCACGATAGCTTGGGCTGTTCCAGGTGGAAGCCAGGAGCCTGAACTCAAATGTCCCTGATAGGTGGCATACTTGGGCCATCACCGGCTGCCTCCCGGAATGCACATTAGCAGGAGGCTGGACTGAAAACAGAGGCAGGATTTGAAACCACAGCCTCCTATGTGAGCATCCCAAGTGGCATCACAACCATTGTGCAAAATGCCCACTCCACCTGTTAGTGACAGTTTGTCACATTTGCAGTAATTTTTCCCTCTATAAACGTTCATATAAACATACATTTATTTTTCTCCCCATACATGTGTGTATAAATGTATAATAATAATAATTTTTGCTGAACCATTTTAGAAGTTGCAGGTACCATGGCTTCCTTACTTCTAAATATCTTAGCCCGTGTGTCCTACAAGCCAGGACTCTCTCTCATAACTGCAGTACAATTGCCAAAGTTATAAGTCTAACACTGATACTATCAAACATGCAGTCACTGGTGACCAGCTTTCCCCGTAATGTACGTTCTGGTATCTTTTCCCCTGACCCAGGTCCTAATCAGGCTCATGTATGGCATTTGGTTGCTATACCCGCTCTGTCATAGTCCATCTGTTTTTTTTTTTTTTTTTTTTTTTTTTGACAGGCAGAGTGGACAGTGAGAGAGAGAGAGAGACAGAGAGAAAGGTCTTCCTTTTGCCGTTGGTTCACCCTCCAATGGCCGGCGCGGCCGGCGTGCTGCGGCTGGCGCACCGCACTGCTGATGGCAGGAGCCAGGTACTTATCCTGGTCTCCCATGGGGTGCAGGGCCCAAATACTTGGGCCATCCTGGCCTGGAAGAGGGGCAACTGGGACAGAATCCGGTGCCCTGACTGGGACTAGAACCCGGTGTGCCGGCGCCGCAAGGCAGAGGATTAGCCTAGTGAGCCGCACGCCGGCCCCATAGTCCATCTGTAACCACTCCTCTACCTTCCTTTGTCTTTTGTGACATGAGTGGTTCTGAAGAGTTTCACAGCAAGATCCTCACTCTTGGTTTGCTGTTCCCTCATATGGTTCAGGTCACATGCATTTCAGGCAGGAGTAACAACACAAGAGGCTGCTACCCTTTGGCTCTCTCTCCACTCAACTTTTCTCTATGGCGCTCATCTTTATATAGTGTACCACAGAGTTCACTTTTTATTTTCTGTCTCCTGGCGTCTTTTTCAGCCACTGGAATATGTGATGTTTGAGACCAGGACTTGTCTATTTTGTTCACTGCCACACCCTCAGCATCCAGAATGTTCCCTGGCACAAGGATACAGTCAATGCTGAACATCTGCTCCTCTACTCCCATCCCTTTGCTGAGTGTATCTGAGCAACGCTGCACCAGGCCCTGGGCCAGGTGTTGGGGGTTCAGTGGTGAATGTCCACAGCCTCCTTCTTTGTGGAGCCTACGCTCTATCACCTGAAGGACACAGCACCATGCTGAACACACGGGTGCTCAAAATAAATTATTTTTAGCCATAACAGAGGCAGACAGATGTTTTTGGGGTTGGATATATTGGGGAACAGGGGCCAGAGAGTGGGCCTGGACTCTCGCATTCATTTTGGAACTTAAATTCAGGTGATGATTGCCCAATCTTAGGAAGCCCCAAAGAACACACTGAAGTCTGTGGCTCCTCAGGGCCTTCAGGATCTGGGGTGAGTTTTGCTGGGAAAAAAGACTGCCATTGTCCTTAATATTTTAGCTCTAAGTGTTGCCAGCTTTTTCAATAGATTGTGTCGAAACTTTCATTTCTTAGGGAGGGGTCTCGAACCGCAAGCTGTATGAAGGCTGCAATCATTTTTACTCATTTCCTCCTTATCGTGCCTCCCCTTAATCAAAGTGTGACTAGCAGAACAGCTGGGCACGGGAGGGAGACTGGGACTGAGAGAGCCCTGCTACAGCCCATCCTGAAGGAAATCCATCTCTGTAAAAATCACTTCAGGGACAGCCAGATCCTTGTCTTTCCGAACAGATCTTTTCAACTGAAGTGCAACAAATGTACAGAAAAGTGCACACAGTCGTATACTTACATATTGATGAGTAATCAGTGAGCACTCCCTTTTGTCTACCATGTTTGCTGCCATTCATTACTCTTCTTCACTCCACAAATACAGCCACTGACTTCTAACATCATACCCTAGTATGATGATCATACCAACTGTATACAGATGGCATCTCATGGTATATACTCTTGTGTCTGAGTTCTGCTCAACATCTTATGAAGTTTTTCTACATAATTGTTTTTAGCTGATCATTTTTGTAGTTGTATAGTATTTTATTGTATCTCTATGGTGTAGTTTATTTATTCATTCTATTACTGGTGAGCCTTTGGTTGTTTCCCTCTTTTGGTACTATTGTAATTATGCTACTATGATCCCTTTTGTCCATGTATGACTGTTGGGTATATATCAAGGGGTAAAATCATGGGTTATGAGCATATACCTCTAGCAGATGCTGTCAAAATGTTTTTTCAAGTGATTAAAATAAGCAGTATGTGAAAGTTCTATGTTATTTCAGGGTAATTGAGTTTTTGTTCTGAGGGCCTACAGTTAGGAACTTTCTCTGGTATTCTTCTGGTATGGTGGATGAAATTTCTATATTAGAGTCATTTGGGGATTAAATGAGATGCATTCTTGAATTAATAATTAAGAAAATTCATTAAGCTCTTACTATGATCTAGCAACTATGCAAGGTTTTGTGGGGGAAACAAAAAATGAAACAGATGTTGATTCCATCCTTAAGAATATTTTTTAAGATTTATTTATTTATTTGAAAGTCAGAGTTATACAGAGAGAGAAGAATAGGCAGAGAGAGTGAGAGAGAAAGAGAGAAAGAGAGAGAGAGAGAGAGAGAGAGAGGTCTTCCATCCGCTAGTTCACTCCCCACTTGGCCACAGTGGCCAGAGTTGTGCTGATCTGAAGCCAGGAGCCAGGAGTTTCTTCCGGGTCTCCCACGTGGGTGCAGGTGCCCAAGGGCTTGGGCCATCGTCTACTGCTTTCCCAGGCCATAGCAGAGAACTGGATCAGAAGTGGAGCAGCTGGGACTCGAACAAGCACCCATATGGGATGCCAGCACTACAAGTGGCACTTTGCCCAATATGCCACAGCGCCGGCCCCCTTAAGAATCTTTCAGACAGAGGAAAGATATGTGTACAATAACTACAAGAAAAGATAAAATGCTAAGTGTCAGTGACAGGCAAGACACATATACAGTAGAAAGAGAACTAAGGGGCAGGCATTTAGCCTATTGGGTAAGGAGCCCACACCCACATTAAAGTACCTGTGTTTGATACCTGGCTCTGGCTCCTGACTCTAGCTTCTTGCCAGTGCTGACCGTGGGAGGCAGCAGTGATGGCCCAAGTACTTGGATCTTTGCCATCACATGGGAGACCTGGATTGATTCCAGCTCCTATGTTAAATAGATCTTGGCCTATATCCCTGATCATTGTGAGCATTTGGAGACTGAGCCAGGGGATGGGAACTTTCTGTCTCTCTGGTTCTCAGAAACAAAAACAGGAACAAAAAGAGAGCTGAGAAGATGATCTCTTCTTAGAAGGGACTGTGGGGACCTGACCTTGAAGGATAAATAAGAATTCAACAGGTAAGGAGAAAACAGAAGGACAACAAAAGCAGGGGAAATGGTCTACACAAAATCAGGAAAACACAGGGCTTGAAAGTGAAATGTGGGGTTGGCACTGTGGCGCAGTGGGTTAACACCCTGGCCTGAAGTGCTGGCATCCCATATGGGCGCCGGTTTGAGTCCTGACTGTGCCTTTTCTGATCCAGCTTTCTGCTATGGCCTGGGAAAGCAGTACAAGATGGCCCCAGTCCTTGGGTACCTGCACACACGTGGGAGACCTGGAAGAAGCTCTTGGCTCCTAGCTTCAGATCGGTGCAGCTCTGGCCGTTGCGGCCATCTGGGGAGTGAACCAGTGGATGGAAGAGCTCTCTGTCTCTCCCTCTCACTGTCTGTAACTCTACCTCTCAAATAAATAAATAAAATCAATAAAAAAAGAATGTTAAACATGGAAGGAAAATGCACCTGTCACCTTGAAGAGACTATTATACATGAGATGAATCAGGAAGCTGATAGAAGAAGGGGGGTATGGGATAGGCAGATTTTGGTAGCAGTTATGTGGGTTGCATTGCCAGAAGGAAGAAGTTAATATGGTTAGTCTGGAGTTTAGAGGAAGTGAAGTGAGCCTGTGTTCTGAAAAACTGTATCTTTATGATTTTGTCCTGGCCCTGCCCTGACACTTTGGGGATCTCACTGGGTTCTATTCACTCAGTCCCTAGCAGGATACTCACTGCTGCTTGCACCCCCAGCTTAGTAGCACAAACTCTGACAAAACCTCAACATCCTTTTGCTGTTAGGTGGATGTCTTATTTACTTTGTGCTGCTCCCCTGCCCCTCTCCTGGGCACTCAGGCCTCACATCTTACTCTGACCCATAGGTACAGGTTGGAGGAAGCTGAGCCAGCTGTAGACCCTGTGTGTGGGCTTAGGGATGGGTGGAGTTCACAGGGCCTCAGGCAGTCTCCCTGCCTGTTCTCTGCACTTCTTACACACTTCTTCCTGAAGCTGCAGTGAAATTCATCCCCTGCCCTTCCTCTGCAGAGTTATTCTTTTACTTCAACCGTTCTTAACCACCGGAAAAGGGCCCCCAAAACTGCACAGCAGTAGCACAGCAGTGGCAGGAGCCCTGAGGCCTGCCCTGACCACCGGAATCTGCTGTGGTCTCTCCTACTGAACTGTTGACCCTAGCTGTCAGGCCCTCTCCATCTTGCACTAAGATATGCAAACTTGTGTTGAAGTTATCCTTCCATATTGGCATTTCTTGTCTTTCCAGTAGGCACATCTATCCTCCTGGGACAGCCACTGATTTCTTTTTGTATTAATCGCAATAAAACCAGTACAAAATACCTTGCCTACTTGGTTTTCTACTGCATCTACATCACAATGTCACATCTTCCCCAATTGTAGCCCAACTGTGGAAGTTCA
Source organism: Oryctolagus cuniculus (assembly GCF_964237555.1). NCBI lineage: Eukaryota > Metazoa > Chordata > Mammalia > Lagomorpha > Leporidae > Oryctolagus > Oryctolagus cuniculus. The sequence continues at coordinate 38,078,181 of NC_091438.1, forward strand.
CACCAACCATCTCCTCCTTCCCACACTGGACTGCTGAGGGCTGCAGGAAATAATGCAACTTCCAGTTCGCAGGCTCCAACCTCAGCCAGGCCCTCAGGGTTCTGAGAATCTTTCTTTCTGGCCCACAGCTCCTCCCATTCCCAAAAGGTGATCTTTCTCCATCTCTTCATGGCTGTGCTCCACAATCACAGCCTCATTCAGCAAATGGCCTCCTTCTCTAAGAAAATGAAAACACTAGCTATGGATTCTTCCAACTTCACCATCAATTATCCAGTGTCAACCCATTTCATCTATCTCATAAATGATCACATTTGCCTGTTCTCAGGGCAAGGGTGCTCTCATCCAACCCTTGGCTTTATACTCTTTGTTTATTTTCCTATCATTTGGAAACCCAAATGCTTGATGTTCTTCCAAGCTCCTTTGTATTCGTAGACAAACTCATCTTAAGTGAATAAACTAATACAACATTACATTAAAATAAAATATAGTGGTATAGTTTTAGAAACGATCCCAAAGGTGATATAACATTAGGACTACTTATCACAAATTGATTCTTCAGTATGTAACAGTCTAGTCAATAAATTAACTATCAGGGCCTTCATTCTGGCATAGTGAGTTAAGCCTCTGCCTGTGGTACTGGCATCCCATGTGGATGATGGTTTGAGTCCTGGCTGCTCCGCTTCTGATCCAGTTCTCTGCTAATGGCCTGGGAAGGCAGTGGAAGATGGCCCAAGTGCCTGGACCCACGTGGGAGACCAGGAAGAAACTCCTGGCTCCTGGCTTCGGATCAGCCCAACTCTGGCTGTTGCTGACATTTGGGGAGTGAACCAGTGAAGCAGTGGATGGAAGACCTTTCTGTCTGTCTACCCCTCTGTCTGTCTGTAACTCTGCCTCTTAAATAAATAAATCTTAAAAAAAGTGGATTGTAAAAGTATTATCTCTTTCTTAAAGAAAGAAACTGATGTAATTGAGTGCACATCTAAGAAATAGAACTTGTTGTAAATATTAACTGTCTTCCTGGATAACCCGTGTTCAACTTTGTGACAGCAGAGAACTATGCTCTTTCATTGGGCTCTACATTCTTAGCTGAAGGTGGTCGTACAGGGGTTTGTGATTACACGTTATGCTGTACATTTACATTTTTTATACCTTTTAATGTTTATGCTCTCACAACCTTATAAAAGGTAAAAATAAAGTAAAACCATTCAATAATATGTAAAAGCATACTCGTATTCTGACACCTCACTGTCCAAACTTGATAGAGCTCAGCTGCCGTCCTGACCAGACCTGCGGGCCAGAGTGGGATTGCCTCACCCTTGCTGCTGCTCCTCCTATAACACCCCCTCCCCTACTCCTTTCTCCATCCACCAGGCAGACAGCAACTCTTTGTTTCAGTGGCAGCTCCTGGCCACCTCCTCTGGGCAGCCACTCCTAATGCCCCCAGCAGAGGATTGCAGCGCCTTCCTGGTGTGTGCATCATGCCTTGGGCATATCTCCATCGCATTTTAGTAGGCTGTTCTAGATTTTTCTTCCTTTATATAGTCCACACATTAAGACAAGGATTGCAACTTTTCTTTTATGCCTTGATCCAGTGCCCTTGATAGCTCCACTCTTTTATCTACCTATAGATACTGCATGAGCAACAACCAATCACTGGAAATGTCAGCTCTGAGCACATATAGTTAACTGGTGTGTAGTAGCTGAACTCTGCTCTTGTCTTTGAGTCAGTAAGAAACATCCATGCTTGCATCAACAATGCTGACTGTCCATAGCTCTCAGTTATTTCCTTTTTTGCTTCTTTTGTTGTGATTTAGTTTCCATTTTATATTTAAAACCATGCCCTGCCCCAGGAATTTGGTCTTGGGTATTCCATCTTGTCACTCTTTGATGCTTACTTGTTACCTGTGAGGGGCATATTCGTCTTTCTGCATATGAATCTATTAAAAACTCTCCCCTACCATACTTGCTTAGATTAGTCTCTTGAATATAATTGGATTGTCCTATTTTCTTTTCCATAGCCTAAAAAGTTCAGTCTTCATGATATGAATCTATTACTTCACAGGTTCTGCCAATCACTATGACCAGATGGTTTTCTACTCTTATTTAGTTATTTGATTTCTAATATCCTGGACAAAGTTTTTACTTTCTATTTGGTTCCCTGTCCCTAGAGAATCTTGGAAACTGTTGTTCTACTCACCTGTTCTTCCCCTTGGCTCTGTAGGGGCTCATCTATGGAGAAGACTTAGAATCCCAACATGATTGGCTTCATCTGAGGAGCCCCTGATTGAAGTAAGGCGCTTGACTAACAAAGCAGGGATCCATGGCTTCACTTCCCATCTATCCTGGGGCACCTCGCCCCCCAAATGACCTGACTACATGACCCTTCACATTGCAAGGAATTACCACACTGGCCTGGAAGGCAGGCGCCCCTTAGCTTATACCAATTTCCCACAAAGCCACGGATCAGGTTTTGCTTGACAGAGTTCCAGGGTTCCTGCAAGAAGCTCAGATGTCAGCTGCTCAGGGAAGTCTTTCTTGGCCACAAATCTAAAGTAATCTCCATGCTCCACCAGTCACTCTGTCATGTCACCTTTTGAAATTCTTTTCATGACATTTATGTCTCTCTGACTCTAAGCTTCATGACGGCAAGCACCTTCTCTCTCTTGCTTACCCTCAGATCCCAATGCCTAAAGCAGTGGTTCTCAGCTGGGGACAGCTTTGCATTTTTGTATCTCATGTCTTGGGGCAGGGGTGCTACTGGTATCTAGTAGATAGAGGCTAGTGGTGTTGCTAAACCACCTGGAAAACCTCAAGATAACTCCTCACCTGAACAGGCATGACAAGGCATTGTAAGGCCTCAAACACAGGGCACCACGGTTAAGAAGTCCTGCCCTAGAGCAATGCCAATACATACAGGGTGTTCACTAACTGTTTGTCGAATGCAAGAGTCAGTGGTTTTCCCATTTCCTTTAAGACTGTCAGTTATTCTTATAGAGCAGAGGTTGGGAATTTTTGGCCTGTATACCATACAAGGTCCACAAAATTACATTGTCTGGCCTTGCCAAAGCAACTGCAGGAGAGACTTGAAATTCAATGAGTCTACAGCTAGCTAATTTTTAAGTTGATAATTTTGTATGTCCCATGAATGATACGTAAATATCCAATGGCCTTTAGCAGAAAAAAGGTTCTCCATCCCTATAGAAGTATAATAGATTAGGCCAGCGCCACGGCTCACTAGGCTAATCCTCTGCCTAGCGGCACCAGCACACCGGGTTCTAGTCCCGGTCGGGGCGCCAGATTCTGTCCCGGTTGCCCCTCTTCCAGGCCAGCTCTCTGCTGTGGCCAGGGAGTGCAGTGGAGGATGGCCCAGGTGCTTGGGCCCTGCACCCCATGGGAGACCAGGAAAAACACCTGGCTCCTGGCTCCTGCCATCGGATCAGCCCAGTGCGCCGGCCGCAGCGCGCCGGCCGCGGCGGCCATTGGAGGGAGAACCAACGGCAAAGGAAGACCTTTCTCTCTGTCTCTCTCTCTCACTGTCCACTCTGCCTGTCAAAAAAAAAAAAAAAAGTATAATAGATTACACCTAGGTTCAGGACATTTTTGTTATCAGTCTGTAAATTTAGCTAATCTACTGTCTTGTCTAAGTATGTTTTCTGATCTGCTGATTTCTATAGGTCATTTGAGTAACTGAGAATGAGGAAGACTTCTGATGATATTTATCTAAGAGGTGGGTTTAGTCAAGACATGAGTAAGGAAATCTGTCTCCACTCTTGCTGTGGCAATGTTTCCACAGTGGGTACATCACACTTTCCACTTATCAAAGTTCATCTTGCTTAGTTTAATAGCCACAACAACTCTGTGGGAGGGAGCCATTACTCCTTTTTATTTCTTATGCCCTTTATGAAGGTATAACTTACAGTAATATCTGCAAAATTCAAGTAACAGCTTAATGGCATTTTATATATGTATATACATAAAATCACCACCATATTAAGATGTAAACCATTTCAGTCTTTTCAACAGGTTCCTTTGTGCCTCTTCCAACCCTCCCCAAAACAGCGAACATTCTAACCTCTCTCACTACAGATTAGTGCTTCCTGATTTTAAACTTCATATAAATGGAATCATTCACTGTGTACACTTTTTTTGTCTGGCTTCCTTACTAATAATCATTATGTTGGTGAAGCCTATCCACATTATTGCCTTATAAGTAGTTATTATTTTCATTGCTTTGTAATATTCTCTTATAGGAATATAGCATGATTAACTTGTTTATCTTATGATGACAGATATGTTTCTCATTTTGGATTATTATGAATAAAGCCACTGTGAGCATTCTTTTATGTATTTTAGGGAACATACACACCAGATTTTCTTCAATATGTAAAAATTCTCCTGGATTGTAGGTATGTGTAAGTTTAATTTCATTAGACATTGACAAACGGTTTTCCAAAGTGCTTATACCAACTGACACTCCCACTAACAGTGAGAGTTGCTGCCTCTTTCCACCAACACCTGGAATTTCCAGTCCTTTAAATGTTAGCCATTTTGGTGGGAATGTGGTGGAATCTCATTGTTAATGATTTTAGTAATTATTTTGCATGCTTATTAGCCAATTGTATATACTCAAGACTTTTTTTATGTAAGCTGTTTAATTAAAACTTCAAAATTTATGTTTTGTGGAAGACATTGTTAAGGGAATGAAAAGCCAAGCAAAACCAAATTTGCAAAACACATTATCTGATAAAGAATGGTATGCAAAATATTCAAAGCACTCTTAAAACTCAATAATAAAAACAATCTAATCCAAAATGGACAAAAAATTTGAACAGACATTTCACCAAAGAAGATATACAGATGTCAAATGAGCACATAAGAAGTTGCTCCACATCATGTATCATTTAATTATCAAAACAATAGTGAGATATCACTACACATCTGTTGGAATGGCTAAAATCCAAATCACTGACAACACTAAACTCTGATGGTGATGTGAAACTACAAAATTTTTTGTTCATTACTGGTGTGACTGCAAAGAGGCATAGCCACTTGGGAAGTTTTTTTTTAACTTTTATTTAGTAAATATAAATTTCCAAAGTACAGTTTATGGATTACAATGACTCCCCCCCCCATAACTTCCCTCCCACTCGCACCCCTCCCATCTCCCGCTCCCTCTCCCATTCCATTCACATCAAGATTCATTTTCAATTATCTTTATATACAGAAGATCAATTCAGTATATATTAAGTAAAGATTTCTTCAGTTTGCACCCACACAGAAACACAAAGTGTAAAACACTGTTTCAGTACTAGTTATAGCATTACTTCACATTGGACAACACACTAAGGACAGATCCCACATGAGAAGTAAGTACACAGTGACTCCTGTTGTTGACTTAACAATTTGACACTCTTGTTTCTGGCGTCAGTAATCTCCCTAGGCTCTAGTCTTGAGTTGCCAAGGCTATGGAAGCCTTTTGAGTTCTCTGACTTCGATCTTATTCCGACAGGGTCATAGTCAAAGTGGAAGTTCTCTCTTCCCTTCAGAGAAAGGTACCTCCTTCTTTAATTTGATGGCCCTATTCTTTCCACTGGGATCTCACTCGCAGAGACCTTTCATTTAGGTCTTTTTTTTTTTTTTTTTTTGCCAGAGTGTCTCGGGACACAAACAGGCAGAGCACAGCAGTTATGAAGTTTTTTGGGAGAAATATTATTATTTCTTATGCAGAATTAAACTACAGTATAATAATAAAAGGAGGTGTCAACACTCTGCTTTCAGCAATGGGCAGATCATCCAGACAAAAAGTCAACAAAATCATACTAAACTATACTATAGACCAAAAGGACCTAATAGACATTGACAAAGCATTCCACCCAACAAAACATTCCATCCAACAGTAGCAGAATACATATTCATTTCATGAGCTCATGAAACATTCTCTAGGATAGAATATATATTAGCCCACAAAATAAGTCTCAACAAACTAAAAAAAAAGAAAGGAATCATATCATATTAAAGGAATATTTGTCTATCTCAAGATGTAGAAGATAATCTCTATGCTTTTTTTTGAAGGTTAAATATTTTGGCTTTTACATTTAATTTATGACCTATTTTGAGTTAATTTTTAATATGGTTGTGAGGTAGATATTAAGGTTTATTTTTTCCTGCGACTATGCACATGTCCCAACCCCATTTATGGAAAAGATCATATATGGGGGCTGGCACTGTGGCATATTGGGTAAAGTCACTGCCTGCAATACCAGCATATCATATGGGCACTGGTTTGTGTCCTGGATGCTCCACTTCTGATACAGCTCCCTGATAATTGCCTGGAGAAAGCAGCAGAATATGGCCAAAGTGTTCGGACCGATGCCACCCATGTGGGAGACTCTGATGAAGCTCCTGGCTCCTGGCTTTGGCCTGGCTCAGCACTGGCCATTGCAGCCATCTGGGGAGTGAGTCAGCAGACAGAAAATCTCTCTCTCTCTCTCTCTCTCTCTCTCTCTCTCTCTCTATCTTTAAGATTTATTTATTTATTTGAATGGTAGAGTTACAGACAGTGAGAGAGAGAGAGAGACAGAGAGAAAGGTTTTCCTTCCATTGATTCACTCTCCAAGTGGCTGCAATGGCTGAAGCTGGACCGATATGAAGCCAGGAGACAGGTGCTTCTTCTGGTCTCCCATGCGGGTGCAGGGGCCCAAGCACTTGGGCCATCTTCTACAGTTATCCCAGGCCATAGCAGAGAGCTGGATCAGAAGAGGAGCAACCAGGGATAGAACCTGGCACCCATATGGGATGCTGGCGCCGGGGGGGCGGGGGGAGGAGAGGAACGAGAATTATCCTCATGGGCCACGGCACTGGCCCCTCTCTCTCTCTTCTATAATTTTTACTTTCAAATGAATAAATAAATCTTTAAAAAAGAAAAAGTATCATTTATGTGTGGTTCTATTTCTATGTTCTATTGACTTTTTTCTATCCTTGCAATAATGCCGTATGATCTTAATTTCTGAAGTTTTATGATAAGTCTTGATATTGGGTAGTGAAAGTCTTCTAGCTCTGTTCTTGATTTCATTGGCTATTTTAAGTCCTTTACATTTCATATAAATTTTAGAATCAGTTTCTATAAAGTAACCAACTAGAATTCTATTGAATCCATAGATTGATTTAGAACCAGTTGAAATTTTAAGAATATTAAGTAATTCAATAAAAATAAGAATATGCACTTCCATTTATTTAGCTTTTAAATTTTTAAAAATTTTTATTTGAAAGACAGAGTTACAGAGAGAGAGAGAGAGACAGAGAGAGAAAGAACTTTAAAAACTTTTTCAGAAGTCTTTTACTGCATTAGATGTACAGGATTAACTATTTCTTATTGAACTTATTTCTAGATATTTTAAATTTTGTACTGTTGTAAATAGCATTATTTTCAAAATTTTAATTTCTATATGTTTGCACTAATACATAAAATGCAAATGATTTTTAAAAGCTTGAGGCTTGTGGCTTTTCTTTTTTAGATATTTATTGATTTACTGATTTTAATTTATTTTCATTTTATCTGAAAGTCAGTGTCAAAGATTGAGAGAAAGAGAGAGACAGAGAGGAAGTGATAGAGATAGAGACACAGAGGGAGAGAGAGAGAGAGAGGCAGACAGAGAGAGATTTTCCACTTACTGGTTCATTCCGTATACACCTGCAATAGCTGGGGCTGAGGTAGCTGAAGCCAGGGAATGGGAATTCAGTCTGGGTCTCCCATGTGGCTGGTGGGGACTTGAACCATCCTCTGTTGCCTCCCAGGGTGTGCATTAGCAGGAAGCTGGAGTGGAAGTAAAGGAGCTGGGATGCCAACTAGGGCATTCTGATATGGGTTATAGGTAGCTCAAGTGCTGTCTTCATTGCAGCACCAAATGCTTGCCCTACAAATAATTTTTGTATATGGCCTTATATTCACCTGCCTTGTCAAATTACACATTCAAATAGTTGCTCAAGTATTCCTCTGGGTTTTCTATATACACAATTATATCATTTTGCATATTCAATTCCAAATATTATTGTTTTCATTTATTTTCTGTGCTTTGTGGAACCAGCTATGACTTCCAGTATAATGTTGATTTAAAGTAGGTGATTACAGCTAAATATGATTTAGCTGTAGTTTTCAGTGAGGATGGTCTCAGCTGGGTTAGTTTGTTTTGCTACATGTGATCACTCATTCTCCAGCAGCATTTTAGACTTGTTTGCGTGTCAGCTAGACAAGGTTCCAAAGAACAAGTAGAAATGTGCAATGCCTCTTCAGACCAAGGCTTACCAATTGGCACAAAATCATCTTTATTGCATTCTATTCAAGAAGGCCAGTCCAATCAGAAGAGAGATGAGTGGACCCCAATTCTTGATGATGGGAGGAGTGGCCAAGTCACATTGCAAGGACATGGCCATTTTTGCATTCTATCACACTAGTTCTCTGCCAGAATTCTTAGACTTTCATTTTTATTTCCTTGAACCTATTGATCATAATTACTTAGAAGTTTATGACTGAAAACTCCACTACACAGACGCTCCTTGGATCTCTTCCTATGGTTTATTTTTACTTTTAGTGTTGTGCATGTGTCCTCTTCTTATATCTATTCAATATTTTTAAATTTCATTTTGGAAATTGTGCGTGAGAAATGCTAGAAGTAATTTAATGCCCTAACTAACGTCATTTTCCTCCAGGAATACTTTATATTTGCCTTGAGAAGGCAGCCAAATTATACAGATTCCAAGTCACTTTAGTCAAGTTCAGGATTGTGATGATTAGAAATTGAGCTTCATTCATTTCTTGTTGATTGTTACTCTTTTTTTTTAAAGATTTTATTTATTTATTTGACAGGTAGAGATACAGACTGATACAGAGAGAGAGAGAGACAGAGAAAAAGGTCTTCCTTCCGTTGGTTCACTCCCCAAATGACCGCAATGGCTGGAACTGCACCGATCCGAAGCCAGGAGCCAGGAGCTTCCTCCAGGCCTCCCACGTGGGTGCAGGGGCCTAAGCACTTGGGCCATCCTCCACCACTATCCCAGGTCACAGCAGAGAGCTGGACTGGAAGAGGAGCGGCCAGGACTAGAACCGGCGCTCATATGGGATGCCGACGCCACAGGCGGATGATTCACCTAGTGTGCCATGGTGCCAGCCCCTGATTGTTACTCTTAATATATAGCCTTTTTATTGTACCAATGCCAAACCTGGTGAATTTTAGGTTACCCACTTCCTAAGAGAAGGGCTCTGAACACCTCATTGTCTTAGTTCCCTGAGTTTATAGTTAAGTTCTCTTCAATTTCTCAAGCTTTCAGCTGCTTTTTATGAAATCAGATGTCTCTAGATGACAACTTTCAAAAAAGTTGGTCTAGTCTCTGAGTTTCCTTTTTGCAGATCTTGGCCCTATAATACTAATGACATGCTTTTATATTTTTGTTCATTTTTCTTCTAGTTATTCTCAGTGGGAGGGTTGGTTAGTATGTCTTAATCTGGTTTTCCATTATCATTTTTAGAATTCCATAGATGATTATTTTTCTCAACCATTAAGTGCATATTATGCAGTGAAACTATATTCTTTTTGCAGATCACAAACTTTCTAGAGGCAGGAACCACATCTTATACATGAAGAGGTGCTGTTTCTTTGGAATCTGAGTTACAGTGGGGACTCACTAGAGACTGAATAACTAATGATGAAAGTTACGTCCTTTTTTGTAGAGTTGATAATTTTTTTTTCACTTACTTTCACTCTCTGGATCTTTGTGCAATTCTTCGCAGATTGATCTGTTCTCATAAATAGTTGTAGCACTGTGGTGGAGAGACATAGCACATTCTTATTTTAAGAAGCTTCTGATTTGGTAATGGGAAGAACCAGAACAAGTTATGAGAATATAAATGAGAACCCCATTTGTTTTACTCATAGGAACACCAGGATCAAAGAAACGTATTCCATTGACCCAATAGTATTAGAAGTCCTTCAGTTATTCATTCTGTCGATTGAGGAAATAGAGTGAAGCTGTGGTTGGCAATGAGTGCACTTATAAAACAGGTGGATGTGTAAAAATTCCTCCCTTTCCATCACTTTCTTCCTAATGTCCTCCATTTTAACAGACATCTAACTATCCTCTATCCTATTTTTCTCCTAGAAATTCTCCTTTGCTTTCACCAATACATGCAGACGACCTTTCTATATCCTTTCTATTGGGCCGTGCCATAATGTTTCTGCCAAAAAACAGCCATAACAACTTCTACTTTTTCCCACTGACTGTCCTGGCCTGCTCTACCATGTCATAATCCCACGTTCATTAGCTCTCATCTTAATCCCTAGAAACAGAATTGTTTGGATATGCCTGGAAAGTGTAGTTTGACTTTTCTCTTTCTGATTGTTTTCTAGGGAGCAATCTTCATGGAGACTTTCTGATCACTAAAAATTAGCAAATGTTCATGTGTAATTCTCACAGTCTGATGTGTTAAGTTCTGTAAGAGAGGATTAGAGGATTATGAATCGAGCAGAGAAGAGGGACCATGAGCTTATATTGAAGAATCTCTCCAGATCTTGTTATGCAGAATTTCTGGAAGTCATCCCTGGTCTCTGCTGGTTGTCTCAGTGAGGTTGGGAGGGAGTCACATCAGATAGAATGCTTATAATATCATGGTTATGGATTTATTCTCAATTGGCAAGCTGACTGGATTTCAAGTTCATCATTCTTGTTGTGTAACTTGGGCCATTTACTGAAGTTCTTTATAACTCACCTAAAAATAAGGATAAGAAGCTCTTATGGCATTGTGATGTTAAATAGGTAAAAACATGTTAAGTGTTTGAAAAATGCCTGGACAGGTGTTGTGGCATAGTGGGTAAAGCTGCTCCCTGTAACTCCAGCATACTTATGGGCACTGGTTCATGTCCCGGCTGCTCTACTTCTGATCGAGCTCACTGCTAATGGCCTGGGAAAGGTGGTGGAAGATGGCCCACGTGTTTCAGACACTGCCACACACATGGGAGACCCAGAAGAAGCCTTCAGGCTCCTTGCTTTGGCCTGGCTCAGCTCTGGCCATTGTGGCCACCTGGGGAGTGAACCAGTAGATGGGAGATATCTCCCTCTCTGTAACTTTGACTTTCAAATAAATAAGTAAAATAATAAAAGAAAAATTATGTCACATAGTAATTACTTAAGAGATTTAAGCTGTTATTATTGATGTGTGGATTCCTTCAGAAAAAGGAACAGAATGTGGGGAGAAGGAGAGGCAGATAAAGAAGTACATTTTTAAGTTTCTCTTAGGCTCCAATCTTCTTATATTATCCCCGTCCTCTTGTCTTCAGGGAGATCACATTCAATTACCTACACTGTTTTTTTCTGCCACCTTCAACTTGAGTTCTCTTCCCTAGAATGCCCAGATGTTCCTGCCTACATGAATGGCCTCTCAGGAATGCCTCTCAGGTTATCTCCCCCACTCCTCAACACACAGAGAAATGTATACTCTTATCAGTGGAAGGTGAAGTTGCCCTTCTCTCCAGACTATTGTGTCATACTGAATTGGAAGAACAAACGACTTCATTCTAAACCTTGCATTTTGGATCATTTCAACAATAGACTGAATTATACATTTCAGAACATGGATCTTCTCATCACAGCATCAGAGCCACAGGACAGTGGTCTCTATGTCCTGGTCATCACCTTTGATGAGACTGGGCATGTTTGTGAAATCAAGTTCAACGTTTCTGTGTTTGGTGAGTCTCCAGGACTGATCATCCTGACCCTCTGATTCCTGTAAAACTAGTATATCCAGAACCTTTCTGATCAGAATCTTTGCTTCCAGATCATGTCAAGAAGCCCCACATACAGGAGGAGTGGAAGGCCCTGGGAAAAGGAATATGCCAAATGACTCTATCCTGCCTGGTCATCATGGACGAGCATGTGAATTATACTTGGTACAGAGGGAGCGAGTTGCTCCAGGTGGGGAGGAATCTCACCTATGTGGAACAGCGGAGTGATACTGATGGCATGAACACATATACCTGCAATATCAGCAACCGTGCCAGTTGGGCAAGCCACACCCTGAACATTACCCAGGGCTGTCCAAGTGCCCACCAGGGTACGTGGGGCACTCTGTGGGCTATGATAGGGGCCGAAGGTGTTGGGTCTTGTGCAAGAGCAGCCGGTGTATGAGATCCCTGGCTTCTACTCCCAATGCCTTATAGCCTTTCCCCTGGACATCCCAGCCTCTGTGACTGTACAGCCAGGCCTCTCCTAGTCTGGGGTGAATTTTACCCCTACTCCCTTCTGGAGAGGCAAGTTTATCCTCCATGTGGAAATGCATAGTAGTTTGGTGACTCAGTCCTGCAACGGCTGTGATCCTGGCTGTGATCTTCCTCTGAGGGATTGAAGGAGATAAAGTTCTCTTTGCCAAGTGATAATGTGTCCCAAGCCACACAGTTCTCCAAGAACTGAAGACACTATACTCCAACACCATGGGTCAGAGGGAATTTAAGAAGGATCCCAGGATACTTAGAATTCTGGGTTTATCAAATATGTTCACTTGGGGGATTACCTAAGTTAAATTTGCAGCACCTTTTATTAGATAAACAAAGACTTAATGCAAGTATCATGGACATTAACAGGAACACAAACCCACACTGTCCCTGTCTTTATGGAAATTACAGCCCAGTTGGGGCAACAAAACTAAGTACTATAGAAAGATTGAAACACCTAAGACAGGGACAAGGACACTGACATTTGGGTCATGTCAGTCATGTCTCAACATTCACTAACTCTGTGATCTCAAGCAGACTCATTAGCTTCTTTGAATCTCTAATTTTCTTTTGGGTAAAGGGGGATGATATTAGCATATGCCTCACAGGATTGCAGGTAAGATTAAGTGAGATAATGTTTGTAAAGAACCTAGGCATGGGGCCGGCACTGTGGCGTAGTGGGTAAAGCCACTGTCTGTAGTGCCAGCATCCCATATGGGTGCCGGTTCGAGTCCCGGCTGCTCTACTTCCTTTTTTTTTTTTTTTTTTTTTTTGACAGGCAGAGTTAGACAGTGAGAGACAGAGAGACAGGTCTTCCTTCCATTGGTTCACCTTCTAAATGGCTGCTAAGACCGGCGCACTGCGCCGATCTGAAGCCAGGAGCCAGGTGCTTCCTCCTGGTCTCCCATGCGGGTGCAGGGCCCCAGCACTGGGGCCATCCTCCATTGCACTCCTGGGCCACAGCAGAGAGCTGGACTGGAAGAGGAGCAACCAGGACAGAATCCGGCGCCCCAACCGGGACTAGAACCTGGGGTACTGGCACCACAGGCGAAGGATTAGTCAAGTGAGCCCCGGCGTCAGCCCTGGCTGCTTTGCTTCTGATCCAGCTCTCTGCTATGGCCTGGGAAAGCAGTAGACGATGGCCCAAGCCCTTGGGCCCCTGCACCCACGTGGGAGACACGGAAGAAGCTCCTGGCTCTTGGCTTCAGATTCGCACAGTTCCGGCCATTGCAGCCAATTGGGGAGTGAACCAGCAGATGGAAGACCCCCCCTCCTCTCTCTCTCCCTCTCCTCTCTCTGTGTAACTCTGACTTTCAAATAAAAATAAATAAATCTTAAAAAAAGTAAGAACCTAGATAGCCAGCACCTGGAGCATTTAATTCCTTCCCCTTCTTCTCTTGTTGGTTGGATTACATATCAGCCCACACATGCAATGCAATGTTAAATGTAGAAATTCAAATGAGAGACAGCAGTGAAAGCAGGTATAGCAGAAAGGTGAATGGGAAACTTGTCCACACATAGTAGACATGCCATGAGTATTTTTGCAATTAAAAACAAATGAATGGATACATATCACATTTGCTCTGCCAGATGCTTTGGATGTATGTAAGTACCTCAAGACCTTCATGGAAAATGGAATTAAAAGCTAATTTGTTTTGTGAAAAATTTTTAAAAGCAATGCATACAAGGGATCTTCAAGAAGTCCATGAACAATGTTTATTATGGTAGAACTACATATGGATTTCAAAAACTTTTTGCACAGAAAAACCTTCCATTTTCCATGAACTTTTTCAAGCATTTTGTTATTTGATCTTATAATTATCCCCATAGGTTGATCAATAATCTCCTTTCTACAGAAAGGGAAATTGAGGCTCAAAGGGGTTAAGCAAGTAGCACAGAGCTTACAGAATTGGAATTTGAACCAGGTCTGTCCAAAAGAAATACCCATGCCCTTGGCACCACTGCAAAGCCACTCAACTAAGTCAAGAGACAACTTCAGTGTTGAATTTGTAGGGCATGAGAGGGGATTGGGATTTGAGACAGCCCCTGCAGCAGACAGGTTTGGGGGAAGAGAAGGGAGTACTGAGGGCACAGTCCTTTTGTGTCTCATAGGATCCAAATTTCTTCCCTTTTTGGTGGCCATCGTGATTCTGACCATGCTGTTCCTTGGCACCCTCACCTTCTTCTGCGTGTGGAGGAGGAAGAGGAGGCAGTCGTGTAAGTGGAAGGTCCTTGGGAGGCATTGGCCCAGTAGCTTGATCCTGTGTCCAGTGACACGTGCCTGGGAGCACAGCATGTCCTTTTCCTCCGGGAGTGTTGGTGTATCTGTGTGCTTGGTTGGGGGAGGACAAGCACTGCTACTGGGTGCTTTCTTCCAGTTCATGCCTTCTGTGGTGGCTGCTGGATATTTAGCCTGACCCCCAACGTCCAGCTTTATCTGCAGGTGGCTGGTTTTGGGGGTAACTGCCGTGCTTGATGGAAGAGGTATATCAAGATTGGTTGCTTCACTGTGCACTCTGGATGCCTTGGGGAGAACACCAGCCTGCCTCTTTTCTATACTTTTCTTAAAGTTTTAGCCATCTGCAGTAGAGGAACAACCCAGGCCCCATGGAGGTTTCCGCAGCTGTGTTCTTTGCTTCCTTCCTCCAGCAGAGACCAGCCCCAAGGAGTTCCTGACAATTTATGAAGATGTCAAGGACCTGCAAATCAGAAGAAATCAAGTATGGCATCCTGGGGGCTGGAGTCTTTCTCAACGGCTCTGGGTGGCCATTCAGAGAAGGCAGAGGGAACTGCACAGCTGTCCTCTCAAAGGGACCCTTATCCCTTCCTATCTATCTTCTTTCTAGCAGCTTCCTAGCTCTGGCCATGGAGGAAAAGAGGAAGCCAAGTAGATAAAGGGAGGCAGAGGGGGCATCTTGTGCAGATGTAGCTGCTGAGAGGGAATGGAGCACAACAGACATCACTAGCAGAAGGCAGAATGCTGCTGCTGTCTTCCCAGGATGCCATGGTGTCCTCATTTCTGCCCTGTCTCACTAGCTGGGCGGAATGCCAGGAGGAGTGCAGCTTCCCTCTTGGGTTTGATCACAAACTCTCGCCTTCCTAGCAAGCCAGAGCTTACTTTCCTGGGTCTCTTAATTGGTACCTAGGCTGGCGTGCATGACAGCCAAAGCACTACAGTTTTGTAACTGGCTCAGTGGTTTGCGTTGCCTTTTGGGAAGAAGCA
Organism: Oryctolagus cuniculus; assembly: GCF_964237555.1. Lineage (NCBI taxonomy): Eukaryota > Metazoa > Chordata > Mammalia > Lagomorpha > Leporidae > Oryctolagus > Oryctolagus cuniculus. The sequence continues at coordinate 38,093,661 of NC_091438.1, forward strand.
ACCTGAGTCTGGTTAACAAGAGCAGCTTCTTGCTCCTGCAGAGGTCAGCTTCTGCCTTGTGTGATGGACCCTGCTAGCCTCCAGTGTCTCCCCGCCAGAGCCCCAACAGGCCAGGTAGACTCAGGGTTCAGCAGCAATGAAATACCTCCGCCCCCAGTCTCCTGAGGGGTAGGAGAGATGAAGGGAGCAGGAAAGCCTGTGCCTTTGGCCTTGGGTCTGGGGCTCCACCCAGCCCTGCTGCTGCCCAGTAGAAGGCTGGCCAAGAAAGCTGGATCCAGGGAAGGAACTTAAATGTGCAGTCTTTAATCCGTTTAAATCCTCTGAGTTCAAGTACCCCGAGGCAAGGCTTAGATAAGAGCCCCATTTAGAGCTCTGTCCGTTATCAGTGGTTGTGTGGTGAATTTAGTACAGAAGTTAGCGGGGTGAAGGAAGTGACGGGGGGGCCCCGGGCAGGGTTGCTCAAGTCCCTTCAAACCCACTAAAGGCTCCACGACAAATAGCTCTTCCTCCTGTCTCCCTCACCCCTGCCACCTCCCTCCCAGGCTCTCAGGAACTCTTCCTGCTTGTGCTGTCTTCCCCTACTCAGGTCTCTATCATGTTTCTTGTGCAGGAACAGGAGCAGGAGCAGAAACCCCCAGAAGGAAGCACCATCTACTCCATGATCCAGGCTCAGGTACCACTCTGCCTTCTCTAGCCATTCCATACCCATCTATAGCACCTCCTAAAGCTCTCTCAAGATGCACAGTGTTGAATGGCAGGATGAAGTCTTGGTGTTCTTGGAACCTGGGAGATTGTTTGGCCTCAGCTGCATTAAGAAATTATTTGAAAATCTCTATGTGGTTTGGGAGGATCTTAACAGAACCAGAAATCCTGGGAATAGGCAATTCTTCTTCGTGCTTGGCACCAAATTTGGTCTGATGAAGCCAGAAGGAGGAGCGTAAAGCGCCTCCGAGGGGACTCAGCTGCTTTTTTCTCCCAGCTGCTTCCAATACTTTGGGCCCTTGTACTTTCAGAAAAAATTTTTAAAAGATTTTTATTTATTTATTTGAGAGGTAGAGTTACAGACAGTGACAGAGACAGAGACAGAGACAGAGACAGAGAGACATCTTCCATCAGCCCCAAATGTTCACAATGGCCGGAGCTGAACTCCAATCCAAAGCCAGGAGCCAGGAGCTTCTTCTGGGTCTCCCATGTTGATGCAGGGCTCAAGCACTTGGGCCATCTTCTACTGCTTTCCCAGGCCATAGCAGAGAGCTGGATGGGAAGAGGAGCAGCCAGGACTAGAACGGACGCCATATGGGATGCCGGCACTGTAGGTGTAGAATTAACCTACTGTGCCACAGTGCCGGCATCTTGTACTTTTTTTTTTAATCCCCATTCCCTATTTCACCAGTTTTCAGGAAATAATAGTTCTGTATTGGTCCCTTTTATTTTATTATGTCTTAAAAATAATGTCCACTTTCTTAGTGAACCTCACCAAGCCTTACGAAGTGGTTCTAATACTTTACCTGGGATTTAAATCCCAAATCACAGATGAGAGAACTGAGACACAGGTTAGCCAATGTGCTCAAGGCCACATAGCTGGATAGTGGCAAAGAGGAGCCAGATGGCTTCTGAGTCCCCATGCTGCCTCCTGACATTCTAGGATTATTGAAATTCACCCACTAACTAGGAAGCAGCCTAACCCAGGCCTGACACTGCTATCGGGGAAAACACTGCCTCCTAGTGGTCGGTGATGAAAATTTGATGATAAAAATGATTTTTTTAAAACAAATGAATATCCAATGCAGCAGCATCTTCAATGTGGTGGCTAAGTTGCGGATCAAAGAAAATCTGATTGTAAGAGTGGCTGACGTCTGTCAGTTCTGCTTCTTCCAGATGGAACTCCAGTGAGAGGACTGAATCAATGCAAGGAAGAGCTCCTCTCAGCCTTGGGTGCTGAGTGAGAGTAAGATTAGAGCATCTTAAAATGAAGGTTGGGGCTGGGGTTGTGGCTTAGGGGGGAATTCCTCCGCCTGCAGTGCAAGCATCCCATATGAGTGCCGGTTCAAGTCCCGGCTGCTCCACTTCTGATCCAGCTCTCTGCTATGGCCTAAGAAAGCAGTGGAAGATGCCCCAAGTGCTGGGGTCCCTGCACCCACATGGGAGACCTGGAAGAAGCTCCTGGCTCCTGGCTTTGAATTGACCCAGCTCCAGCCATTGTGGCCATCTGGGGAATGAACCAGTGGATGGAAGACCTCTCTCTCTCTCTCTCTCTCTGCCTCTGCCTCTCTGTAACTCTTCCTTTCAAATAAAACAACAACAACAACAACAACAAAAAAACGAGGATGGGTTCCAGTCTGAGATGACACCTGGTTCAGGTCCACATGGCCAAAAAGCAGCACTGACTTGTTGAGGAAGAGTCCTGGAGAATCTTGGGTTTGACTCCTGCTTCTGTGTCCACGTTGTGTCTCTGGACTATTTGTCCTTTGGGAGCCTCATCTGAGCTACGGACAAGCTAGTCATTCTCAGCTTATGGAAATGGCTTAAGGCTAAGGGGAAAATGCACATGTGAAACAGCTATTGTTAGTGCGAGTTGGACTAGCCCTCAGGTTGTCCGGCTGCCCTGCTTGTCCAGAGTCCTCCCCAAGACCAGGTACATGTCTCATCTGGGCAGGGTTGAGCCAGAGGGATGGAAGAGATGACCTTCTTTGTGCTGGATCTATGCTTCTGAAATGGCTTTCTTTCTCTTCTCATTAGACTCCTGCTTCTGCATCATCAGAAACTTCAAATACACTGTATTCATTAGTATATAAGGTGAGTCTCTGCCTGCCTTCCTAGCAGGTGCAATTGATGAAACTCTGTATTTAGCATGTGTGCAAGCATGTGTGTGTGCACACGCATACATTTGCAGAGAGTGTGTGTGCATGTCCCAGTTGAGTTGTTCCCCTACTGTGTGTATCTGAGGAGCTTCTGTTAATTGATTTATTTAAATGTTAAGGGGCAAATGAGAAATGCCTTCCTGATTCTGTCTGGAGAATAAGAATAGCTCTGAGACTCAGTGAACAGTGGGTGATAGGATTTTCCAGAAGTTTCTGTGGGGGAGGAACAAAGGGTAATCAGAGACAGGAAGGAAGTGCTCTGTGCAGAGGGACCACAGGGTTTTGCAAATACAGCTGATGCTATGGCAGAGATAATGGAGAGGTTTTTGCTGGCAGGGCATTGCCTGGAGCTGGAGGAGTAGACTGGACCTAGAGTGACACAATGTTGATTCTCAGAGACCACAGGTTCTGACCTGCTAGTGGAGACCTCCAGACTGATCCTGTGTTGTCCACTCAACTCATTCTCAGCATTGAGCTCATAGCTCTTATTTGCACCTGGACCTGAGATCTGTATCTTGGTACCTGTGGTCATCCTTTCAACCTTTGGGACTGGCTTATTTCACTCAGCATAATGTTTTCCAGATTCCTCCGTTTTGTTGCAAATGACCGGATTTCATTGTATTTTACTGCTGTACAGTATTCTATAGAGTACATATCCCATAATTTCTTTATCCAGTCTACTGTTGCTGGGCATTTAGGTTGATTCCAGGTCTTAACTATTGTGAATTGAGCTGCAATAAACATTAATGTGCAGACAGTTATTTGCCAATTTCATTTCCTTTGGGTAAATTAATTCCAAGGAGTGGAATGGCTGCATTGTATATTCAAGTTTCTGAGGAATCTCCAGACTAACTTCCATAGTGGCTTTCTTTTTTTAAGATCTATTTATTTATTTGAAAGTAAGAGTTACACAGAGAAAGGAGAGAGGGAGAGAGAGAGAGAGAGAGAGAGAGAGAGAGGTTTTCCATCCGCTGGTTCACTCCCCAATTGGCCGCAATGGCCGGAACTGTGCCGATCCGAAGCCAGGAATCAGGACCTTCCTCCGGGTCTCCCACATGGGTGCAGGGGCCCAAGGACTTGGGCCATCTTCTACTGCTTTCCCAGGCCACAGCAGAGAGCTAGATGGGAAGTGGAGCAGCCAGGACTTGATCTGGTGCCCATATGGGATGCCGGCGCTTCAGGCCAGGGTATGAATCTGCTGCACCACAGTACCAGCCCCCTATTAATTTTCTGGCTAAGGATACTCTCAGGGGTTTCTAAGCCCTAAGTCTCACTTGGGACCCCTCACACCAGCAGGAGAGTGACATCTCTAATCTTGAAGTCAAGTATTCTTTCTCCCTTTGAATTTCTAGTCTGGACCCAAGGTGAAGAACCATAACTCTTCCATCAGTCACTCTGTCTACGAAGAGGTAGGATCCTGGAACTCCTCCTGGATGGGTTTAGTTTCTGCAGCACAACATTCAAGTTTGGCCATGCATGGTGTGTTAGGAAAAGGTCTCCAGAGATCTTAAAATGCAAATCATCATTTTATTTTTTAAACTTATTTATTTTATTTATTTGAAATGTAAAATGATAGAAAACTAGATAGAGAGTGCTCTCATCTGCTAGTTCACTCCCCAAATGCTCTCCACAGCCAGGTCTGGGCCAAAAGCCAGGAGCCAGGAGCCAGGAACTCAATCCAGGCTTCCACATAGGTGGCAGGGACCCAAGTATTTGGGCCATTATCTGCTGCCTCCCAAGGTCTGCATTAGCAGGAAGGTAGAATCAGGAGTAGAACCAGGGGCTGAACCCAGGCACTTTGCTATGGGATGCAAGCTTCCCCTTCCCAAGTGGCTTCTCAGCTTCTGTGCCAGATGCCTGCCCTCCAAATATTCATGTTAGAGATGAAGATGCAGAGGCTCAGGGAGAGTCAGCATGTAACACAGGTTTGACTCTCATAAGGCAGTCTAAGTTGTGGATTATGGCTGTCTCCAAGCTAGTTCCCAGGGTGTGAGCCATAGATCTTCCAAGGGTTTGTGTGTGTGTTGGCAGGAGGGGCGTGAGGGATGGACGTCAGTGGGGATAAGTGAGTCTAAATGAGTTCCTAAAATTCAACCATCGCAGTGGACCATTCTGGCACACGGGTGGTCTGAAGCTTCTGCTGGAGTGGATGCTGTTCAAAGGTGAACGCTGAGCTTGGTGGCTGAACTGATTTCCTCGGCTCATTTGGCAGGCAGGGTGAGGGGAAGAGGGACTCAAACTTTGCTGAGAGTCACTACCTGTAAAGCAGCCTGCCAGCGTCTGAATCCCTTATCTAATGCCCACGTAATGCTATACGGCAGGTATACATACACATCTCATTTACACCCAGAGAGGTTACTGCATGGGGAGCATCCCAGCCATTCCTAGTACACTCAAACCTCCAACTGTGGTCCAGTAAAATGCTGTCACTGATCACAATGGAGAGGGTGAGTGGGTTGTGGTTGGGATTCCCAGAACTTCAGCTGAAGCCCAACAGTCTGGGAGGTCTGGAGGAAGCACAGTATGGTTAAAAGAGCACTGGAATTGAAGCCAGAGAACTGCATTGAAGACCCTCCTGTACTTCATACTAGTGGCTCACCCTAAGGAATTTGTTTTACCACTCCAAGCTCCATTTACTTAATCTGTAAAGTGGACACAATGATTCATACCCCCACACGATTGTTACAAGAATCTGCTAGTGGGTAGGTCTGAAATTTTTCCATTTCTTCCACAGGTTGGAAAGAGACCACCTAAAGCCCAGAGCCCCACTCGATTGAGCCGTGAAGAACTGGAGAGTTTTGATATTTATTCCTAGTTGCTGTAGCTCATCTCACCTTTCTTGCACATCAGCCTCTGCTTTGGGAAATAGCACAGTGGATGATGCCACAGGAGTCTACACAGAGCAGTTCCTAGTCTGGAGAAGATATGGAAGTTTGTTCATGGTCTATATTTTGTTTTAAAAATGATTTCTAATTGCCATTACAAGCATAAGGCTATTAAGCAATATCTCTCAACTTGCAGACAGGACAAAAACAGGTGGAAATACTGGGTCATTCACAGAAGACCACATTCCAAGTATTTGTAATCTGTCAAGTATCATGTAAATGGAGTTGGGACTGTCATTAGCATGGAGATTCCCTTTCTCTGGTTTTCTAGCCTGTTACTTGGCTCCCATCCTCCCAAATCTGGGATGACTACATGTCTTGCCCTGGTCCATCTCCCAAAGTAAGAAGAGTGAAAGGTGATGGTGGCTGGGAGGTAGAGGAAGCAGCCCTCTGGCTGTCACTGGCATGTTCTCCAAAGCCAGGGCCAGAGCTTGATTCAAATGCAGAGGGAAAATTTTCACTCACATCTCACATCTTACTTCTGGCTAACTGGTCACAAAGGGGTATGGGCAGCTGTGGGAATAGACGGTGCAAAGCAAGCCCATCTCTGGAAAAAACTCATCGAGGGCGGCGGATGCTTGGTGCAGCAGTTACATCACTGTTTGGAAGGCCCCCATCCAGTATCAGAGTGCTTGGATTAAGCCCTGGCTTCTCTGCTTCCCATCCAACTTCCTGCTAATGTACTCTCTGGGAGGTAGCAGACGATGGCTTAAGAGCTTTGGTCCCTACAACCGACATGGGAGACCTGGATTGAGCTCCAGGCTCCTGGCTTTGGCATGGCCTAGCCCTAACTGTTGTAGGCATTTGGGGAATGAACCAGCCAATGGAAGATTTTCTCTCTGTTTCTCTCTCCCTTTTAAATAAAATGAAAATAAATAAACATTTTTAAGAGGAAAGAAAAGTCACCGAGAGTTTATAATCACAGGAAGACCAGTTTTACCCTTAGTGTATGTGTGTGCTGTTTGATTGACTACAGCACATTATGAGAAAGCTACTGTGGTCTGTTCCTGGAAGAGGAGGCTCCTAGGAAGCCATAGTCTTAAAGTTTGGTGTCCAGATGATGCTTCGCATGATATGCACTCAGGCAGCTGAATACTGACTATGAGGCAAGAGGACCCGGGCACCATGCTGGGTTCCCCCAGTCTTCAGAGCACACCTTTCAACAAGACTATGAAGAGCAGGGCTGAGACTCTGAGCCCAGGAAAGGGAAAAGGATAAGCTGGACAATGACTTACTCAGAGACCCCAGCTGCTAAAAAGGCATCACTGGGAACGGCAGTCAAGACAGGGTTCCAGCTGCAGGTGGGAGATGCAGTGTCAGTTTGCAGAAGATGCTTCCATCTGAGGTTTCATGTGCATGGCCATCTAGAATTTTACTGCTTCAAGTCTAGAGAAAATGAAACTAAGAAGCAGATTAAACCCACAGGGTATAAAACAAAGGACAGAGTCATTATTAGAGGACCTAAGAAAAGTGCTGTCTAAACCATGAGGAAGTTTTCCCATTGAGAGGCAAATAGAAACTGACAGAAGGGGCGTGATAACAAGCAGGTGGGCTTTAAGGTCTGGCCAGGTATGAGGTGCAGACCGACCCATCTATCTCCTCACATGGGTTACCAGAGGAGACATCATAAGGGAGGTGGCCCTGCATTCTTAGGCTGGGTTGGCCCTACATCCTGTATTCTTCTCCACTTCATCGTCTGCAATCTTTTCCAACTAGCCTGCCCACAGAGAGGAAGGCCCACCAAGTTTGAAAAGCTAGCTCAGCCCAGCCCCCATCATGGCCCTTACTTGGCTTGTGCTATATAAACCCAGCCCATCACTAAATTATTGCTCTCTGCTACGTGTTCACTCTGTGTGCACACTGGTAGTTAGCCACCTTTGTGAATTTATTTCCCTTTAATAAATTCTATTTGGCTGTGAAAAGAAAGAGAACAGCTTTGGGAACACAGTGAACATCACAGGTTTAACCTCAAGGTCAGTCTCAAACTGGCACAATCTTGAAGTCAGAATGAGGCAGATGATGGCTAAATTGAACCATATATCTGAACAAGTGCTCAGTGAGCAGAATCTTTTTGTTTCCAGATCAAATTCCTTTTTCTTCCCACCAGTGATATCTTCTACTTCCAACATCTGAGAAACCCTTGGGAACTCCACAGCGAACATATTAACAAATTAAGTAGTCATGTAGTGTTTCCTTTCCAGCTGAGACTTTTCAGCCCTTCCTTCACCAAAAGATACAGCACAAGTCCTCAAGATCAAGGATGGGGCCTTAAACATGTATGAGTCCCTGTGGCTCTCAGTCCAGTTCTGGGCGAACAAATGGTGCTAAATAATTACTTACTGATTGATTCTTTGATCAGAGAGAAATGCATAATTGAAAATCTTTTAGAGTATTTTTAAAAACCATATCTTGAAAGTATTACATGGAAGATATTTAGGAGAAGGGTCAAAAACAATAGTATGAATGGATCTGATGTCTTAGAAAAGAGAATAGGGAGGATGTTAGTGTGGGGTGCATAGCAGGTAGATTCTAAGCTATGAGAATCTAAGATCTTCAGTTGAAATGGCCTGGGGAATGCTTCCTCATTTTATAGAGCTTGGGAAATAAAGAATTGTTTTCACAATCTGAAATTTTTCTATGGAGCAATAGATTGTGGGTAAGCTCTCTTTCTTCTGAGGAACTGAGGTCTTTCCCCATAGCAAACCAACCCTTGGATTAGCCTTAATTATGAAATTAAAGGTTTCCAGAGTTTCATCATCAATCCTTGAGGAGAGGAGTCCACCCCAACACCTCTGGTTTCACATGAGGTGGAGATTCCTTAGTGCAGTGGGGATAGTGCCTCTAGTTCTCCAACACCTCTCTTATTAGTGGTCCAAGAATGAGTGTTGGGGGTAAGTGCCTCTATTCCAAGGGACCCCCAGACTTGATGAACATGGAGAGAGCCATGAGTTCCTGTCCATATGCTCCTGATCCTGTCCCCTGCCCCCAGCTCCCGATGATAGCCTTGGAACTGAGAGGAGGAGGACAGTGTATAGATCCTAAGGCTCACCTGCGAATTGAGGAACATTGGCATATACTCTGTGTCCCCTTCAGCTACAGACTTGACAGCTGTGTCATCTGTGGGGATGAGATCCTGCTCTGCTTGCCCGTCAGAGGCTGCATCTTCCTGAGGGATTATGTCATGCACTTCATCTCTTCCATCGGCAGCTTCTGCCCGTTGGTCCTCTCAGCCTCTTTGGTTGAGATGTTGCTGTCTGAGGTGGGTCTAGGATGCTGCCTGGCAGTCCAGCTTCGCACATCCTTGGAAGATCATGTTATATAGCATGTGGCCAGCCAAGGATTCTGGAATACATAGTTCAGAGTTGATCATCCCCACACCTCTATTACTTTATTGCAAAGATTTAACATGCTCCGACTCCTGCCTGAGATGAGCCCCAGAGAACTGAAGAAGAGATTTGTTTTTGTCTTCCCTCTCTCAAGGTGTTTCACTCCATTCTCCCTTCCTCCTTCCTTTCAAGTATTCATTATTTATTCATCCACTTGGTAAACATTCAACAAGCATATGATGGACTCAGCAACTCCTAATAAGCAGAACTGGTCCTGTTGGATAACCTTCACCAAGAGCCAAGACAAGTACTCTTAGGAAACATGAAGATGAACCAGACTTGGTTTTCAAGAAGTAGTCTATCTAGCAAGGATAGGAATTGAGGGTTGGATCTGTATATAAATCAACTAATGTGGGACCAACTCTAGCAATTATGGGAAGTTTGAGGGAAGTGCAGATGTGAGAGGAGGTGGCCTCTTGTTAGGAAACCAGGGAAGAACTCAGAAAGGTGGAGAATTGATGTTGAGCTTGAAGCAGTGGTGGGATTTTGACTAGTGAAAGGATATTCTTGATGGAGAATGCATCATAATTAAAGGCAGGTGTGAAAGCTGGGGAAGCCTCCTTTTTTTGGGTAGTGATGATATTTAAAAAGTTAGCAGGTGCCATGAACTGGGCACAGGGCAATGGAGCAACTGGAGTAGCACATGGATTGGATGCCAATCCTGCCTTTGGTTACATCCAGTAGCCCATTTGACCTGAGTGTAGAACAAACGCAGCTCAAATTTACTAAGAGCCTATAATTTCTCAGGCACTGTTCTATATGCTGTTCATGAGTAAGCTCATTTAGTCTGCATGAAATTCCATGAAACACAGACAGTAAGTATATTTATTTCTTAAGGACAAGAAAACTGGAACACATAAAGGCCAAAAATTTACTTACGTGACAGGGCTCAGATTTCAACACTGGCCTAGTCCCTGAGGATTTTAACCACTACTCAAAATTGCCCCCCATGGGCTTGATGTTGGAGATCTGGCCCATAAAGGAATTAACACCTTCCAAGTGAGCACGGTGGGCATCACTCCACCTGGTTCTCATATCAGCTCTGAGAGGTGAGTATAGTCATTTTGCAAGGTAAGAAGACTGAGGCTTAGAGACTGAGTTGCCCAAGACCATATTACTAACACAGAAGACAGCTAGGGTTTGAACACAGGGCTGTCTTACCTCAGGACACACCCAGCTGACCATAGGGTGTTCTGGTTTTTGAACCACAAACAAAGGCCAGGAGAAGTCATTGATGATTTTAGAGCACAGTTGAGCTTTGCAAAGTGCTGATCAGAAAGGAGAAACTTGAGAGGAGAATGACAAGCAGGAAAACTATTACAATATTTTAAGAAAGAAGTAATAAGGAATGGGGTGTCTGTTAGTAATGACTGGTTAAATAAGTAAAGCCATAGAATGGAATAAATGGGAACCAATTTGAATCAACCTGTGCTAACACTGCTAGGATATAATTTCGAATTGAAAAGCAAGATTTATAAAAGCATGATAGATTTCTCCCACATGTGAAATTAAAAAGGGAGAGCGCACACACGTACACACACACACACATGTGATGCCTATAAATGCACTTAATTCTCTGGAATGATTTACGTATACATAAATATTGACAATGATTAAGTGTAGGGGGACAAACCTTGAATTTAGAGATTAGGGAGCAGATTTATTTATTTTTTCAGATTTATTTTTAACTGTATATTATACACATACATGATTTTCCAATAAAATGATTCAATTAAACAAAAAATTGATGACAGCATGAACTAAGGCAGTGACAGTGAATCTAAAGAGGAGAGATTAGAGAAGCAGGCGTTAAGGGTTGAGGAGAGGTGCTGGAGAATGCAGAGGGCACAGGGGGGATGGTGGTGTTCTCAGCCCCTCTTTGTCCTGTCCTTGTCTGCCCAGGGCCCAGGGAGGGAGGGCTCAGGCTGGAGGAGACAGGCTCTGGCCTGCCAACTGTGAAGAAGGAACATGGGCAGCTCTGTAGTTCAGCCTCATGCCCACGTCTTGCTTCCTTTCTCTTGGTTATGGCTTTAACATCAGAAAAACCTACTCTGCTGGATGTCCCGTCCCCATCTAGTCCCTTATCTGAGTCCATCTGCTTGGAGAGGGACACAGTTTTTAAAAGCAGAATTTGATGTGGTGGGCAGAGTTAGGGATTTTCCTAATAGTCTAGCGACCCGGAGTTCAAGGTGGTGATTTAGACGCTGTGAGATGGCAGTGGGGTGTAGAGCAGGCATCTGAGATCTCTACACTACCCTCCAGCAGGACAGCTGCAGGTTCACACGCTCTGTGCTGTGGCATTTTGCTTGAATACAGCATCTTTTTTAAAAAAATTGGAAGACCACTGCCTCAGTGATGCTTTGATAATAGTCTCATCTGTTTTAATGGAGAAAATACCTCCATCCTCATCACAGGTCATAGTCAAGTGAAAACAGCCATGCCATCACTACAAACCCCAGAGCACAGCTGCTTCTTATAGCTCTGATGCCTACTTCTGAGAGTCCATCTTGGCAGCAGCTTTTGTTCCGAAACCACCGCTGTTTAGCACGTTTCTTCTCAAGTCTTGATGGGCATATGATACACTTATTTTCTTAAAATGAAAATTTAGATTCAGTATCCTGGGCCAGTTCCCAAGAGTCTATATTTTCTTTCTTTCCTAAAGATTTATTTATTTACTGGAAAGGCAGAGAGAGAATGGAAAGAGAGAGAGAGAGATATCTTCTGTCCACTAGCTCACTCCCCACAAAAGACCACAGTAAAAAGACCACAGTAGCCAGGTCTGGGCCAGGCCAAAGCCAGGAACTGGGAAGTTCATCCTGGTCTCCTACATGGGTGGCAGGGGCCCAAGCATTTGGGCATCTTCTGCTGCCTTCAAAGGTACATTAGCAGGAACCTGGGTTGAAATCAAAACAGCCAGAACCAGCATTGTAAGCAGTGACTTAACCCACTGCACTGCAACACAAACCCCAAGATTCTGTATTTCTAACAGGTTGTGATACTCCTGCTGCTGGTCAGGTAACATTTTGTGTAGCAAGGCTTGGGAGCTTCCATTTGGACCAGAAATCCCACAACCTGTGTTGATGGTGATATTACCTAGTTTGTCGTCTGAGGCCTCAGCTTGGTTGGGAGATAGAAATTACATTTTAGATATATGAGGCTAGTTAGAATATATTATTAAAATGCATTTCTGCTTCACATACTGTGATGACAAGAACACTGACATTCTGCAGGTGGCTCCCACGGCATTTCTGTTGAATCATGCTGCTCTAGATGGTTTTCTCCCACTCTCTTGCTGCACTTTCATCAAGAACCACTTCAAACACAAACTGTCCTGGGTCTCGGGCCCCACAGCCTGAGGGAACAGACAAGGAGCGCAACCTGAACACACGTCCCAGGAACAAACTGGCAGGAGATGCTGAGAGGGTTGCTGTCTGTGCACGTGCAGTTGGGCTGATTTTCACACTGCTTTTCCGGGAGCTATTGAGGCGTGATCCCACTTGGGATTCAACGGCTTCCTTCTGCAGGGGCGTCTGCACATGTGTCACGCTGCTTCCAGCACCCTCCTCTGAGCAGGCAGGCTGATTCTGCAGAGCCTCCGTGTGCCTGAGACCCCCTACCTCTGGGAGGAGAAAGGTATAGCCCACGTGGAGTCAGGTCTGCCTACTTCATCCACTGCAAACATATTCATGAAGTTTATATGGACAGTGTGGGGAAAGTGGCCCAGGAGTCACAAGCATTCTGGAGTGCACCTGGCCTTCCCCTCATTACCTGTGAAATCTCAGATGCATCACTTTACCTCTGTGGGCCATGAAGCTCAGTGGGAAATGAAGAGAATCAATGAAAACAGAAAGAAATGGCCGGTGCCACGGCTCACTAGGCTAATTCCTCCACCTGTGGCGCTGGTACCCTGGGTTCTTGACCTGGTTGAGGCGCCAGATTCTGTCCCAGTTGCTCCTCTTCCAGTCCAGCTCTCTGCTGTGGCTCAGGAGTGCAGTGGAGGATGGCCCAGGTCCTTGGGCCCTGCACCCACATGGGAGACCAGGAGGAAGCACCTGGCTTCTGGCTTCGGATCAGCACAGCACGCTGGCAGAAATGTGCCAGCTGTAGCAGCCACTTTGGGGGTGAACCAACGGAAAAAGGAAGACCTTTCTCTCTGTCTCTCTCTCTCTCACTGTCTAACTCTTCCTGTCAAAAAAAAAAAAAAAAAAAAAGAAAGAAAGAAAGAAAGAAAGAAAGAAAGAAAGAAAAGAAAACAGAAAAAAGCAAGACACCACTCAATTTCATACAGTTCTTAAAGCTAGGAAGAGCAATCAACCAACCGACACAAATAAGCAGGGCATGCCCGAAGGCCTTCAAGGTTTCTATTTGAGATCCTGTTACCTAAGGTGTTTACATACACAAGAGAATAAATGCAGAGAGGTGAGCACCAAATATGCACTTAATAAACGTCAGCAGTTTTATTTTATTTAAAAAAAATTTTGCGTATTCATTTGAAAGACAGACTGGCAGACACACACACACACACACACACAGAGATATCCCATCTGCTGATTCACTCCCCAAATGTCTGCAGCAGTAAATTCTGGGCCAGACCAAAGCCAGGAGCTGGGGACTCAATCTGGGTCTCCCTTGCGGATGGCAGGGATCCAGTTACTGTTTCCCCGGATGTGCATCAGCAGGAAGCTGGAATGAGAAGTGGAGCTGTGAATCAGATCCAGGCACTCCAATATGGGATGCAGGTGCCCAAGCAGGGCCTTCCTGCTACACAAAATGCCTGCCCTCAAAATGTTAAGAGAAACAATACCTGGCGCTGTGGCACAGATGTTAATGCCCTGAAGCGCCAGCATCTCATATGGGTGTCGGTTTGAGACCTGGCTGCTCCATTTCCAATCTGGCTCTCTGCTGTGGCCTGGGAAAGCAGCAGAAGATGGCCCAAGTCCTTGGGCTCCTGCACCCACTGGGAGATCCAGTGGTCTTCAGATCTGCACAGGTCCAGCCGTTGCGGTCAATTGGGGAGTGAACCATCAGATGGAAGACCTCTTTCTCTCTCCCCCTCTCCCTCTCTCTCTCTCTGCCTCTCTTCTGTCTGTGTAACTCTGACTTTCAAATAAATAAATCTTTAAAAAAAAAAAAAAGAAAAATAAACGATAAAGTTGGTGTGTTGTGGCGTAGCATTTAAAGCTGCTGCCTGTAGTGCCAGCATCCCATATGGGCGCTGGTTTGAGTCCTGGCTGCTCCACTTCCCATCCAGCTCTCTGCTATGGCCTGGGAAAACAGTGGAAGATGGCCCAAGTTCTTGGGCCCCTGCATCCGCCTGGGAGACCCAGAAGAAACTCCTGGCCCCTAACTTCGGGTCGGCGCAGCTCCAGCAGTTGTGGCCAACTAGGGAGTGAACCAGTGGATTGAAGACCTTTCTCTCTCTCTCTCTCTCTCTCTCTCTCTACCTGCCTTTCCTTCTCTCTCTATGTAACTCTGACTTTCAAGTAAATAAATAAATCTTTTAAAAAATGCAGGTTGGGCCGGCGCCGCGGCTCACTAGGCTAATCCTCCGCCTAGCGGCGCCGGCACACCGGGTTCTAGTCCCAGTCGGGGCGCCAGATTCTGTCCCAGTTGCCCCTCTTCCAGGCCAGCTCTCTGCTGTGGCCAGGAGTGCAGTGGAGGATGGCCCAGGTGCTTGGGCCCTGCACCCCATGGGAGACCAGGAAAAGCACCTGGCTCCTGGCTCCTGCCATAGGATCAGCGCAGCGCGCCGGCCGTGGCGGCCATTGGAGGGTGAACCAACGGCAAAGGAAGACCTTTCTCTCTGTCTCTCCCTCACTGTCCACTCTGCCTGTCAAAAAAATAAAAAATAAAAAAAAATAAAAAAAAATGCAGGTTGGAAAGTTCCAGGTCACATCTGGGAATCAATGTAGAAGTACATGGAAAAGAACAAAAATTGGTGGCCAGGGCCTGCCTGGAAGCCGACAACAAGGGGTGCCTTGGCAGGTATGTTTTGTCCAAGTGCTGGCCGTAGTGTGAACTTCGAGGCCGTCCTAGGGATCTGGTGTGAGGTAAGGCCTGAGAGAAGAGGATGCAGGAAAGGCAGAAGAGAGGAAACCTTTTAGGAAAGGTTCATCTAATGACGGACACTGTAACCAGTGCACAGCCGCTTCTTCGACCAGGCCTTCGGGCTGCCGCGGCTGCCCGAGGAGTGGGCGCGGTGGTTCGGCGGCAGCAGCTGGCAGGGCTACGTGCGGCCGCTGCCCGCGGCGGAGGCCCCCGCCGTGGCCGCGCCCGCCTATAGCTGTGCGCTCAGCCAGCAGCTCAGCAGCGGCGTCTCGGAGATCCAGCACACGGCCGACCGCTGGCGCGTGTGAACCACTTCGCCCCGGAGGAGCTGACGGTCAAGACCAAGGACGGCGTGGTGGAGATCACAGGCAAACACGAAGAGCGACAGGACGAACTAGGCTACATCTCCCGCTGTTTCACCGGGAAGTACACGCTGCCCCCCGCCCCCGGCGTGGACCCCACGCTGGTCTCCTCCTCACTGTCCCCTAAGGGTACGCTCACCATGGAAGCGCTGCTGCCCAAGCCGGCCACGCAGTCGGCGGAGATCACCATCCCGGTCACCGGTCACCTTCGAGGCCCGCGCCCAGATCGGCGGCCCAGAAGCCGGGAAGTCCGAGCAGCCTGCGGCCAAGTAGAGAGGCCTTGCGCGCCGCCCAAGCCCCCAGCCCCAACCTGCGTGCCCCTTTGATACTGTTAAGCTCCTGGTCTTCGCAAATAAAGTTCAAAGCAGCTGCTTTGTGTATATATATATATATATATATATATATCCGAGACTCAGGGTATATGAGCAGAATGACACATTTTATGCTGGTGGCCTCCAAGCACATGTAAGAATAGTAGGGACTGGTGCCATCCAGCTTCAGCCAGCTGATCTTCAGGGAGCGGTCTTGGCCAGACACCCATACCCTGTTCTTGTCAAGATCCTTGGATTTAATGAGCAGCTCTGCTGTTGCTTCTTCCTGCACCTTGCTCATAATAGAGGTGTTAAACACCCAGACAGCATTTGCTATGTCTTGACAGGCTGGGACTGCCAGGGACAGGGGGTTGGCTCCCTTGGGATCTCCACGACTGTCTCCCCATTTTTCTTCCTTTGGAAACTCTTGGGTTTGCAGAGATGAGCTACTGCAGCTTCAGCCATGGTGCCCGCTCCCTGGGTACTCACTTGCCCTGAAGGGGATGGGAGTCCCCACCTCCTGCTTCCCCATCCCCCTCCTCTAGTGAAGAATTTCTATCTGCTTTCCCAGGACAATCTGCTACTCCTGGACCTGCTTGCAGCCTATGTGGTCCCTGCTGCCATCTCCACCCTTCTGAGAAGATCCCAGGGAACACTTCCACTCAAGCAAAGATCAATCTGGATGCCATCATCCATACTCTCTTCTCACCTTTATGGTTTCACAGGGCCCTGGGTGTTCCCCAGTCCTGCCAGGCTCTCTTGGACCTTGAGGGTACAGAACAAAGGTTATTCATGCCTGTTCATTTGCTTCTGTGTCCTACCAGAATTCTGGGGTTTAGACCTCGCACCTGCCCAAAACATTTCTGGAATCCCTGGAGGGTCTATGTAGCCAGTTACCTGTGCAGAATTGCCAGACATGGACAGGGTGGGAGCTGCTCTGGCTCACTGGATTCTGGGCTCTGTGTAGCAGGTCCAGATCACAGGGAATTCAGGAGCTGGAGAGAATAGAGTCCCCACAGGACTCAGAAGCATGAGGTTCCCTGGGGATCCAGCTGTACAGAACGTCTTTCCCCATGTCCTTCATGGAGCACGACGGCTTGATGTTGCAGGAAGCATGCTCAGATACCTTCGTGGACTTCATGGTGACCTGGGGCTACAGAAGCTGCTCTGCAGGGATAATGGTGTTGGGAAGACACTCAGATCTCAGAGGAAAGGGCTGAAAGAAGATGGTGATGACATAGGAGCTGGGGGTAACAGGGGAAACCAGCGTCACCTGTTTCAGGGAGATGTTCTCTGCAGGCTGAGTGCCTCTGCACTGTGCTCCCAGTATGTCCTCTGCAGGTGTTAGCACTGTAATTCAACATACCAAGTAGTCCGATTACCTCTCTCCTTGGTCAGGTGTGAACTCATCAAGGAAGAGCAGATGCCTCCGTCTCACCATTCAACACCTGTCTTGGCCATGAAAAACATCCACGAGTGTTTGGTGATTAAATGCCCCAGCTCCCAACACTAGGGAATAGGGAGGGCCACTTCTAAAATTTGAATTGTTTGACTTTCAGACCCATTGTGCTTCCAGACCTTCTTCCAGGTCTCCTCTTTTGTTCTGTCTCCTGTGTGAGAGGGTGTGTGTGCGTTTACTTAAGTTATGAGAGTATTTATTTCTTGTGACTAGATTCACATGGAAAAATGGAAATGATACAAGAGGGTTCATAATAAAAAAGTAAGACTTCTTGCTTCCAGCTGCCTCTTTGCTTTTCCTAAGAATTAACTATTCCAGGAGGAGATTTCTGTTACAAATGATTTACTGATCTTCTGAGAGGTAGTCTAGGCACAGACATGCATACCATAACATACTACGCATACTGACTTGAGTCTTTTTAAAAATTTAGCAATAGGAGGTGGCATTCGGTGGAGTTGTTAAGAAGCCACTCAGAATGTCTACATGTGATAGTGGAGTGCCTGCATTTGAATCCTGGCTCTGATTCTGGTTTCACCTTCCTTCTGATACACATCCTGAGAGGCACAGGTAGTGACTCAAAGAGTTGGGTCTCTGCCACCCATGTGGGAGAACTGGGTTGAATTTCAGGCTCCTAGATTTGACCTGGCCCAGCCTCAACTGTTGTTGACATTTTAGGGAGTGAACCAGCTAATTGAAGACTCTCTCTCTCTCTTTCTCTCTTTCTCTCTCTACCTTTCAAATTAGTTTAAAAAATTATAGCCATATATCTTGGAAATTGTTGTGTTTAAATACAGATTGATTCATTCTAATTCCATTAGCTACATATAATTCTATTCCCTTAATATTTGTATATACAGAAGACCCTACAATTCAAAAAAGCTTAAACTACCACAGATGAAATCCTGTTGAGGAAAACAGTGCTCTGTGTTTCCCAGTATAGTGGCAGAACCTAGGTACCACCATCTTATTTTGAATTGCACCAGTTGATAAATAATAAGAGAGGATTTAAGGATCATAATAACTGAATTTGATTTATCTAATTCTTAATAGTTTCCAAAGAATTCACATAACAGTAATTATTCAAAACAATCATAGTTTCCACCAATTATGTGCCAAGCACCTTTCATATTATCATCTTTAAGCTATAAAAGTCTTGCATGACACATCTTACTAACTAACTCTACACTGAAGAAACAGAGACTCACTCAGCTAACAACTGATGGAGCAAGGATTTAGCTTAAAATGTTCCTGATACTAAAGTATGTGTGCTGGGGGGAGTTGGGGGCACCTTTCTACTCTGCAGTTTCTAAGTTCCTGAAACAATACCTTGGAGACAGAAGATCATTATCTTTTGGAACAGAAGAATGAAGTCTGAGGTTACCCCACTTGGTGGAGCCAGACTAAGGGAGATTTCTCTTTGCCGTAAACTGTTTGACATTCACCGCATTGATCCTTTGAGATTTGGAGGACGTTAGACATTGCTTATTTCAGGTTTGCACAGTGCAACCAAGGAACACCCCAAAGGTAAGGTGTGAATATAAACAGTTCTACTGCTTTCTGTGCTTTTATGGTGGAGCAAGAATGAAATTGAAAGTGAAGAGAGGCAGGCTGGTCGTTCATGCTGAGGTCTTAGCTTCTCTCACTCCCTCAACCCCACTGTTTTCAGATCTCCAGTGCTCTCTGCCCCATTCTCCTTGAGGTTCTGGGGACAGTGGAGTTACAGACAGGCCACAGCTGTCACAGGCCCAGGTTGCCTCTAAGTGCCCCAGATCTCTTGCTGGGGTATCGGGATAGTGGGAATCTGGGACATGCTGTTGAGACATGCTCCCCAGAAAGCAGCAGGGGTTGGGCCTTTGTGGGGAGGAAGAATATGGAGGAGAAAAGGGCATCCAGACGGAGGTCACCTTGCCCAGGGCTACCTGACCACCTCCAGGTCCCCAGGGAAGCTTTAGTCACCCAGGGTAAGTGATGTGGAAAGAGGCTCCAGCAGCTCTCTTCCTCCCTAGGAAAGTGCTAAGTGGCTACCATAAGGAGCTTTTATCCACACCATACAAAAACAGACTCATAACTTGACATTTCTTTTTTTAAAAGATTTAATTATTTATTCGAAAGGCAGAGTTACAAAGAGGCAAAGGCAGAGAAAGAGAGAGAGAGAGAGAGAGAGAGAGAGAGAGGTCTTTCATCTACTGCTTCACTCCCCAAATGGCTGATCCAAAGCCAGGGACCAGGAGCTTCTTCTGGGTCTCTCACGTGGGTGGGATTTGAGCCATCTTCTTCTGCTTTCTCAGGCCATAGTGGAGAGTTGGATTGGAAGTGGAGAAGTCGGGACTAGAACAGGTGCCCATATGGGATGCCGGCACTGCCGGTGGTGGCTTTACCCGCTATACCGCAGTGCAGTTCCATAAGCTGACATTTCTTTGCAAGAAAATGTGAGGGTGAAAGGAACACAGAATGAGCCCAGAGTTATTTGTAACTGTGTGTGAATATACATCCCTCACACATACCCAGAGCTCAGAGTAAGTTACTGCAAGGAGAGGAGTTTTCTGATTTTAATAGGAACGCCCCATGCATGGAAAGCCATCAGCCTCAGAGGGACACCAGTCAGAAGCCGTGGTAACCAGGAAGTGATTAACCCATGGACAGGAAGTAGAAAGGCATCTAGAGAACTGTCTGCAGCTAACTCTTCTGTGGCTTCTTGGAGAAAGATCCCACAGCCCAGTCATTTTTCTGACTCTCTGGGCTCTCCATGGTGATCTCTTTTCAGCTCTCACACTGACAGAGAAAGCACTTACCATAGCTTTTGCACGTGTGTGTGTGTGTGTGCGTGTGCCCGTGTCAGGAAGGGTTGTTAACATCCATAACTAATGTTTATTGCGCAATTACTTCTTCATGTAACTTCTGCCTTCAAGGCCTGCTTGGCTGGATCATACAAACATGATCCACCCAATTATGCAATGTTGCTGTGCACACCCAACTTCGGGTTGGTGGGTCAGATGACACCGATTGCATGTCGCTTGGTGGCTCATGGCCAAAGGTTCAGTCTTTACTAAGGCCTACTGCCAGGTCAACAGCTGTCTCTTAAAATGAGGGTAGTTATTTGCAGGGCCTTGCTCTCAAATCTGAAAGGTTTGCACTGCTATTCGATTAGCGGGACCTGCTTAAGACCCCTATTGTTGCCAAAGGCTCCTACATAGGCAAGCTCTAAACAGCATCCCTATCTGCCACCATAAGTCGTACTTGTTGGGAACCTTCAAAATCTTTTCCTCTATTTATTTTGAAATGTGGACTTAAGGTCTATAGTTGTCCTGATGTGCAATAAAGCACTAGAGTTGCTCCCTATCCACAAGTGTGTTTAATTATTCATTATCACACTCTCAACTATCTTGCTTCATTTCTTAGCCTCAACTGATTCCTCTTCTACTCTTCATTTCTTCTTTTTTTGAAAGATGTTTTTATTTATTTGAAAGACAGAGTTACAGAAACAGGGAGACACACACACACACACACACATAGGGGGCGGGGCAAAGATTTTCCATCTGCTCATTCACATCCCAAATAGCTGCAATGGCCAAGGCCAGGTCGAAGACAGGAGCCTGGACAGGCCGAAAACAGAAACCTTGAACTCCACTTGGGCATTCCACACGGGTGCAAGGCCGTCTTTGGATGATTTCCCAGGCATATTAGCATGGAGCTAGGTCAGAAGTGGAGCAGCCAGGACTCAAACTGCTGCTCATATAAGATGCTAGCATTGCAGGTGGTGGCTTCACTCACTGAACCACAACACTGGCCCCTCAAGTAGTTTTTTTTTTTATTTGACAGGTAGAGTTATAGACAGTGAGAGACAGAGAGAAAGGTCTTCCTTCCATTGGTTCACTCCCCAAATGGCCACTACAGATGGTGCCGTGCCGATCCGAAGCCAGGAGCTGGGTGCTTCCTCCCTGTCTGCCATGCAGGTGCAGGGACCCAAGCACTTGGGCCATCTTCTGCTGCCCTCCCGGGACACAGCAGAGAGCTGGACTGGAAGAGGAGCAACCAGGACTAGTACCTGGTGCCCCAACCAGGACTAGAACCCGGGGTGCCAGCGCCGCAGGCGGAGGATTAGCCAAGTGAGCCACGGCGCTGGCCTCAAGTAGTTCTTTTGGAATGTGGTGTTAGAATATCACCTCCTCATGGGTCCTACCTTGTACCTCACCTTCAGAGGCCCGCTGGCACTCGAATCTAGTTATAGGTCTAGGAGCAAAGAGAGGTGATGGAGATGGGCTCTGAGGAGAATCAGCTCCATCTGCTCAGCGATTACCTCGGGTAAGCCTTTGCTGTTTTCTCAGGGAATGTGGAACTGATCCTCTCAGACAGAAGTAGAAAGGCTGTGATCACTGTATGTGGCCAGGCTATACCACTGTGGGTGGGGAGGCTGCCACCACTGTGTGGGGAAGCCATTGACGTCAGAGGGGGGAAGCTACTTCTTCTGTGGTTGGGGAGGCCATTTCTGCTGGTGATGGTGAGGCTGCTTTCACTGGAAGCAGGAAGACCTCTTCCACTGGCAAAGATGACACTTTAGAATTTAGGGTCTCAATGGCCCTATCTTTATCAGAGACAACTCCCCATCCTAGTTTATAGGATCCTGTCCTTTCCCAATGCACACCTCCACTGTTTTTTAAAGATTTTATTTATTTATTTGAGAGGTATAGGTATAGACAGTGAGAGGTATAGACAGTGAGATATAGGTATAGACAGTGAGAGGGAGAAACGGAGAGAAAGATCTTCTATCCGTTGGTTCACTCCCGAAATGGCCATAACAGCTGGAGCTGTGCTGATCCGAAGCCAGGAGCCAGGTGCTTCTTCCCGATCTTCCGTGTGGGTGCAGTGGCCCAAGGACTTGGGCCATCTTCTACTGCTTCCACAGGCTACAGCAGAGACCTGGATTGGAAGAGGAGCAGCCGGGACCAGAACCGGTGCCCATATGGGATGCCAGCGCCACAGGTGGAGGATTAACCTACTGCACCACAGCGCCTGCCCCAACACACACTCATTGTTAAATCAGGCACTCCACATGATTGGGAGTTCAACTTGCCTTATAGCTCAACCAGCTACAGGATGAGGTTCTGTGTTTGATTTTCAGTAATTTCATGCCCGTGACTCTAGCAGAGAAAGCACTCCTTTAGGGCACACTTAGAAGATCATTTATGGACACTTCAGCTGGAAATTTTTTTAAAAGATTTTATTTATTTATTTATTCATTTGAGAGGTAGAGTTACAGACAGAGAGAGGGATAGACAGAGAGAAAGATCTTCCATCCACTGGTTCACTCCCAAATGGCTGTAATGGCTGGAGCTGGGCCATTCCAAAGCCATGAGCCAGGAGTTTCTTCTGGGTTTCCCACAGGGGTGCAGGGGTCCAAGCACTTGGGCCATCTTCTACTGCTTTCCCAGGCCATAGCAGAGAGCTGGATGGGAAGTGGAGCAGCTGGGACTCCAACTGGTGCCCATATGGGATGCCCACCCTGCAGGTGGCGGCTTAACTGCTGTGCCACAGCGGCTGTCCCTTGGGCTGGAAATTCTAATTCCTGAACTCATACTTTTATTTCATTCACCACCTTGTCCACCAACTTTTTTTTCATTTAGAGCAATTTACTTCAATTCTAAGTATCAAAAGAAAGCAAACCTTATATAGCATATTGAGAGTTGAATCTAAAAGTCAGAATCCATAAAATAAGCTTGCAACATGAAAATAGCTTCCTCATTCATATAAAAAATGTATGTTCACTTCCAAAGGCAATAAAAATTGAACAATAACCACATTAGAACAATAGTTACCTGGAAGAAGATGGAGAAGCTAAGCTATCACTTAGTCTTCTTATCGTCTTTGTCCAAGGACTAGATGCAATTGTCTTGGTTGTCTAATACTCAGCCGTGGTATTACAATGAAAATTAAGAGCAATACTTTTGCACTCTAAGCTCTGCACTTTAAATCCATGCTGTATTTCTTCTGTGCCTGAGGAGAATGCTTTCTGAAGAGCACAAGTTTGTCCACCAACATTAATAGCCACTGACCAATGTCATATAATTCCTTAGATTTCCAAAAATATTCAAAAGTATCATACATGGGAAGTCATTTAGCTTCTTATTTCATATGCTTGACTGTGAATCTCTATAAACAGTTCAGAACATGGATTATCAGTGCTCTCCTTACTACTGCAAGTGGTTATTAGCAGCCTTAAATCCAGCAAATTATAGAGTCAATAACAAAAATCTCAAAATCGAGTTGGAAAACATCCTTGGGACAGGACCTGTGGTGCAGCAGGTGAAGTTACCTCTCGGGATGCCCACATCCACATCAGAGTGCCAGTTTGAGTCCTGTCTGTCTGCATCCAATCTAGCTTTCTGCTAGTGTGCCTGAGAGACAGCAGATGATGGCTCAAGTGCTTGAATCTCTGACACCCATGTGGGAGACCTGAATAGAAGTCCTGGCTCCTGGCTTTGGCTAGGCACAATGCTAGCTGTTGCAGCCATCCGGGGAGCATTGTGGAATAGATGATATCTCTCTCTCTGCCTTTAAAATAAAGAAAGAAATATTATTAAATACAAGACTCGTCCTTGAAATTCCATAATTCTATCTCTTGTGGAACCACTCTCAGTATCAAAGTCTGTATTAGAACAAGCTCTCCATAGAAATAAAAATAGAATAGAGCTAGATTGATTCAGAGATTTATTATAGGAATTGACTCAGACAACTATGGAGGCTGAGATGTCCCACAATCTGATATTTGCAAGTATCAGAACTAGGCAAACCAATGATATAATTCAGTCTAAGACTGAATGCTAGATAACCAAGGTTATTGATAGTCTAAGTCCCAGGCCAAGTCCAAAGACTTAGAATTTGAGGGAGGGAGGAGTTTGTTCTGGAAGTTCCCTGGTCCACAACTGAAAGCCTGAGGGCCAGGACCACCAATGTCCTAGGGCAGGAGAGGATGGTGTCTTAGCACTGCTCTAGCCTGGGCTTCAGAGAAGGCTTTCCCAAGATGGTGATGACCTGAAATAGGCAATAGGAGGATATCAGGATGAAGGCAGGTGAAACAGGGAAACCCAGTCAGTAAAATTACATGATACTTAGCATTGCATTTACCAAAATGAGAATGCCTAAGAGACTGCTTTAGGAGCAGTCTTGAAGTCCCAGGTGTGAAACTCAGTGACCAGGGTGGTTGGTAAGATGCAACATGGTCATAAAGGACATCGTCTACTGGGACTTTGACCCTGGATTTCAGCCTTGTTATGGAGGGCAGCTTTCTGGAAGGTTTGGAGCAAGACTATGACTTTGATAGCCTTGGCTTTTAAATGTCTCACTCTGGTGCGTCTTGTTCTTCCTTCTTTTATGTCTCCTCATTTTCTTCTTGTGACTCAAAAACTGCATATGATTATTGTGGTGAAGCAAAAACAGGAAATATTTGTGGGCTAATGTTTACACAGGCACAGTCCAGCAGCTCCCATGAAGTAGGTCAGTACTCTGGTGAATAGTATGGACCATTTTCTAACATGATCCTTGCCCTTCTTTCATGTCTTCATGGGTAAGTTTACCCCTCCCACTACTGTCCAGACCCTTCTTCCTGCTTTGCATGCTGGTTCATTCTGTAAGTGGGCAGTTTTCTCTGAAGATGCTGTCTCTCTGGGAGCCACAGTGATTGTGTGCATGTGTGTGTGTGCATGTGTGTGCAATAATGCTATAATCCCAGGTTACACAGGTCCAGACTGTGAGCTTGCCTCCCTCACATTTCTGCTACCAACAATGCACCAGAAATCTGGGCATTTCCAGAGAAGCTGTCTCTTGTGTCCATGCAACAGAGTCAGGCCCAGCCCAGCTCAGGGATATTTTCCAAGATACTCAGGTCTTTAAGGACCTATAGGGATGTTGTTCCTTGGGATTAGTGCTCTATACCTGATATTCTTGTGTCTTTTTCTCCTTCCGCCTCCTGCCAGTCCCTGAGACTCACCCTTTCTCATAAGTTGGAGCTTCTGTGTTCCACAAATGACTTCAGTAGGGATGTCAAGTCATCTGATAGGTAATTGGCAGATACTTTCTCTTTAGATTCTTTCCATTCACACTCCATGATCTGAGAGACAGCAGGAAATGGGTTTGGGAACTAAAGGTTTGGGGAACAAGGCTCTTAAGAAATTTACAGGGGCCAGCGCTGTGGCGTAGTGAGTAAAGCTGCTGCCTGTGGTGCCGGCATCCCATATGGGTGCCGGTTCGAGACCTGGCTGCTCCACTTCCAATCCAGCTCTCTGCTATGGCCTGGGAAAGCAGTAGAAGATGGCCCAAGTCCTTGGGCCCCTGCACCCACATGGGAGACACAGAAGAAGCTCCTGGCTCCTGACTTTGGATTGGCACAGCTCCGGCTGTTGCAGCCATCTGGGGAGTGAACCAGTGGATGGAAGACCTCTCTCTCTCTCTCTCTCTGCCTCTCCTCTCTCTGTGTAACTGTGACTTTCAAGTAAAATAAATAAATCTTAAAAAAAAGAAATTCACAGTGAGGATCTAGGTTCTGTTGCTGGTCTCCTTCTGCTTTAGGGAAAAATCAGCTTGAGCTAGGTGTTAGTGTCACCTGTAGTCTCAGTTGTCTCCACCCTGGCCTTTAGGTGTCCTTAAAGACTGATGGACTTAGATATGTATAAAACTTGGAAGTTTATAAAGAACTTTCACTTAGATTTTACAGTTGGGAACAATACAACAATCCTGTAACTTGGGTAAGGCAGAAAGCATTGCACTCATTTTATAGATGATAGACTGAGGCTCAGAGAGATCAGGTGGCTTCTCAGGCTATGGCTAGTGATCCAAGAAACTGAAGATAGGCACAGCTCAGCTGTGAGAGCACAGTAGAAAAGAAAGCCACAGAGAACCACAGCATCCTGACCAAAGACACAGAACTGAAACCAAGAAGCTGGATTCCAGGAACATTCCTCCCAGCCTCACCTTCCTCTCTCTCATCAGAACTTGCACATTTAGAAACTCTTCTCCTGCTATAGTTTCCAGGACAGGCCCCTGGTGGTCATTGTCCACAGGGGCATCTTCCAGACCTAGGATGAAAGAATGGGTGACCCGGTTTTGTTTTAAAAAAATATTCGCAGGAGAGGGCATTTGGTGAAGCCACTAAGACACCAGTTGGGGCATATCCCGTTAATGGAGAACCTAGATTCAAGTGCAGGCTCTGCTCCAAATTCCAGCTTCCTGCAAATGCATAGCCTGGCAGGCAGCAGACGTTGGCTCATGTACTTGGGTCCCTGTCACTCACTTGGGAGACCCTGTTTGAGTTCCAGTCTCCTGGCTTTGGCCTGGTCCAGCCCTGGTTGTTGTGGCATTTGGGAAGTGAGCCAATTGTTGGGAAGTGTGTCTTTGTCTCTGCCTTTCTAGATAAATAAGTACATAAATAAATAAAACTGCTCACCAGTCTTCAGTTCAGCCCTGTAGTCTCTCTGTGTGGCTGATAAAGGATAGTGACATGGGGAAGGGCTGAGTGTGGGGAAGTCTTGCTGCTGGCCACACAGTCTATCAAACAGAGCATCAGCTTTGGGGCCAGACACTCCTGGGTTGTCATGTGGACATGGCTTCTATGTCGCTGGTGACTATGGGAAAGTTCCTAAAGTTCTTCAAGTTACATTGTCTTCCTTTGTCCAGTGGGATTAAGAATATCTGTTGTACACATTTTTGGGAAGAATAGTGGACTTAACAGGCTTGGCCATGTGTCTGGTTCTGATTCTATATCTGATGGCTTTGTGTCTCTTTCTCTTTACTTGAATCTAGAAATGGGCTTGAGACCAGGTAGTTTGACATGCACCCCACTATACCGAACTATGAGACTAAACCATCCAGTCCTACTTTACTTTATTATTAAATATTAATTCTCTTCCACCTTTTCACCTGGGGGAGCTCATGAACTCTGGGGAAAGATGCAGAGCACTGCCATTTGTGTGAGGCAGAATGAATAAATACTTAAATAAACAGAAGCACAGACCAAAAGAAAGCTGGAGGAAGGTATGGTTCTATGAGAAGGATGGAGCTCAGACAAGGTTGCAGCAAGGGAGCAGAACCTGAACTGGGCCTGGCGAGTTACTGCACTAGAAGGGCAAGGGCAAGCCAAGTTGCTGATGTAGGTGGAGCTCCTCCAGGCCAGGTTTCAGTCCTGGGCCCCAGTCTGAGGAGAGGAAGTTCCAGTGGGTTCTGTGGTGACCACACTGGTGTGCTGCGTGTCCCCTGACTTGACACATGTGCCCCCAGGAGGCTACCACCTCTCATTGCTCCTGACCACAACTACCATGATGGGGCTTCTCTGTTCAACTTTTGGTATAAACAGCTTCATCACTTGGCCTAGGAAACAGTGATGGAGACAGTCCTTCTGGATCTCAAGTTCAAACCAGGATGCAGAGGCCTCCCTGATTGTTCACTGAGCCTTGCTGCCTTTCTCTCTAGGCAACTGTGGAGTAGACCTTGGTCAGCTTCAGACTTTCTGCCTCCTGGGGCCACATGTCTGTGTTGTAAAAATGTCCTAACAGCAATGAGTCATGCTACTGAGGAGTGGCTCTTAAAATTTATTTACGAGGGTGCTGACCAGCTTTGGCAGGGTGCAAACAAGGTGCATGCAGTAAGTTATTCCAGTGATGTTAAGTAGTTTGACAAACTATGAGTTCTGGTGAGTTATAATTGTAGTGAATCCTGGTAGTGAAGAGTCCTTGCTTGCATTATTTCACTTAACCCTCACAGAGTTCTAGAAGACGGCACTCATCCTCTCACAGGTGAGAAACCTGAGACTCACAGGGGTTCAGATAAGCTGTTGAAGATGACATAAGTGGTGCCAGGTAGAGCAAAGAGTGAATCTTGAAAATCTGTCTGGTGTCCCAGTCCTTACATGCTCTTTCAAGAGAACTATGGTCTGGAATTTCAACGACTGCCCCAACTGAGGATCTTCAAACTGGTGTGGTCAGCACAGCCCCAATTCTGTCACTCTAGAAAGGTGCATCCCCTGGAGCCCTGGCCAGGCCTTGGAGGAGCCGACTTCTGCTTCAGAAGTGGCTGGAAAAGCAGTTCTGGGGGTGCTGCAAGACAGCTGCTGTTGTGCATGGGCTGGATGAGGTGAGTTCTGGGCCCAGTCCCCTGGGAGTTAACAGCAGGGATCATCAGGTGCCTCCCAAGAATTTCCCATCTCACTGTTCTGTTTAGTACCTATAAAACTCAGGAGAGCATTCAAATAATTATTTCATTATATGAGAATTAGTGTATGCAAATATCACAGGTGACTGCTCTGGTGTGAAGGAAAGGCCATTGACTCGGGCTCTGTTTCTATCATTAACTAGCTATGTAGTCTGCAGCAAGTCACCTCAGTTCATTGGGGTCTCTGCCTTCCCATCTATAAAATGGGATGAATGATCTCTTCTCTATTCTGTCTCACTCAGGCCTGTTATGATTTTCCATTTAGTCGGGTTGCCCCTAAAGCTTCTGTCTTGTGTTCACAGGGCCAGCTGCTTCCAGAGAGGACCTAGGCCCCTGGGTGGTAATTGGGACCCAAGGACGGTCTGTTACTCTACCCCTGCAGCTGCTGCCCGGACAGCAGGTGCAGAGCATCTTCTGGACCTCCCGTTCGGTCCCTGTGACAATCGCTTCAGTCACCATGGTAGATGTTGGAAGCTTGGACACATCTCTCAGGCGGAAACCCGGTACCAGGGTCGTGTGAGCATTGTGGGCCCAGGCTACTCTCTGCAGATCAGCAACCTGAGCCTGGAGGATGCAGGGTTCTACTGGGCCCACACTGACCTGAGGCATTCTCCCATCATCCACACCCAGGAGTACCATCTGCAAGTCTATGGTGAGTGTCCTGGGGCAGGCTGGTGGGGGCAGTGTCCATCTCTCAGTCATCTTCACCATCATTTATAATTTTCTTTCTGGTTACAAGAGTAACATATGACCACAGCACCTCAAAGAAAAACCTCTATCAGAACATGCCTGTGACTACAGATTTCTAGTTTAGGCCACCAAACATTAGGGACAGAGCACTCCCTTGACTTGTATCCTCTTAAAGGTCTCCTCTGGTCTGTTTTAACAAAAACCAGGAGGAAGAGGAAGCTGGGAGGCAGAAGCAATGTAAAGATAGACGGCAGGACAATTAATGGCTGTTCTGTACAGTGATCTGCCATCAAGGAGACCCAACAGGCCAGTCCACTGCATTGGTTTTCTACGCAGAAAGCCAGGGCTTCAGCAGAAGTCAGCTTATGAAGATCCTTGGCATCTCTGCCAACCAGGAGTTGGGTCACTGGAAATGGAACTGCCCTGGAGTCGAAGGGCTCCAGATAAGAGCCACAGGCCTCGTTGGCTCTAAGCTGAAAAGCCCTTCACTCGGCCCAGCTTCCAAAGTAACCACTGCTATTGAGGGGATGGCTAAGTAGGGTCAGTAACATTGCAGGCAGAACCGTATATTAACTAAAAATGTTTTCCTTTTAGAGATGCCACCTACCTTCTCTTCAAGCCAGCTCTCCTCCCAGGCTAGCTAGGTAATGGAAGTAAACAGGGTGCCTCCCTTATGATGTACCCCATGTGAAGAGGTAGATAGGTGTGGGCCTTGTAACTGGCAAGGCCTTAAAGCCCACCTGATTATTATCAGGCCCCTTTCTGTCAGTTTCTATTTGCCTCTCGGTGAGAAAACTTGCTCGTGGTTTAGACACCTTTCTTAGGGCCTCAAATAATGACTCTGCTCTCAGTTTTAGATCCTCTGAGTTTAAACTGCTTGTTAGATTCATTTTCTCCAGACTTGACAAAGTAAATTCTAGGTGGCCTTGCACATGAAACCTCCGATGGAAGCAGTTTCTGCAAGCTGGCACTGCTCCCCCTGGAGAAACCACCTCCCGCTGAGAAGCCACCTCCTGCTGGAACCCTGTCTTGATTCCCCTTCCCAATGACAACCCTTTTCAACATGAAGTAGGCAGAGAAATCATTGCCCAGTCCCCCTACCAGGTATTAGGGTCCATTCCTGTTGAGAGGGGAATGTGAGGAGTCAGGATGGGTTAATAAACAGTCAGGGGGTTCCCAGTGGAATTTGAAGTATAAAATGCTTGCTTTCCCCAAAAGGTTATCTTTAGCAAAAACAAAAAGTCCACCCTCCTTCCTTCAGAATCTCCGAATTTACCATGAGAGTAGCAAGGGAGAAATGACCACAGTTTATTGTGAAAACAAATTAGGTATCTCACCTTGTGATGTTTTTTTGTTTTATGGTGAGCAAGCAAGGCAAGATAAATAATTGCAAATCAGATGTTCTGTTGGGGTTTCCCCACCTTATTAATTGACAGTTTCATCCCCAAAATTGTACTTAAAAACCCCAGTGCCATGGTGTCTTTTGTGTTTTGTTTCTCTTGTAGCCCCCTCCATGTCACTCTGGCTGAAGGTCTTTTGACTCTAATAAATCTTGCTTTTAAACCTTAAAAAAAAAAAAGTAGAGTTTCTGGAAGAAGCTTCTGGAAAATATTGCTGCCCAGGACCTGCCCCAGGTAGGAGTGGGCGGAGCCTGGGATTTCAGGCCCTGAGTACCATATTGTGCCACAACCTACCTGTGTGTACCTACACAACCTACCTTCCACAGCCTACCTGTGTGGCCTTGAGCTTCCTCATTAGTAAAAAAGGAACACTACTTCTTGGGAGAACAAAAGGCTTGGGAAAGAGTTTTGGAAAGCTCTACACTGAGGAGAGAGAAAGCTATTATTGTATTTCTTAGAGAAATTAGAAGAAAAAAAATTTTATCCAGGAAAAATACACAGGACATAGTAAGTATATGCAGCACCAGGAGGGGCCAGCGCTTGCCTAATTCAGCCAGTGACGACACCACAAGCCTCTTTTAGATTCAGAGACAGCGACAGGCCCCTGGGTGCCTGTCCCACACATCGGCCGAGCTGACACTGAAACCCAGCAGCCGAACGACTGTGAAGCGTGCTGCCAGACACACGACGCTGATGAACCATCTTAGCCTGTGGCTGGGCAGCTTCCAGTCACAGCTCAGGCAGGGGCCGAGCAGAGAGCAGCCAGGGAGGCCACACTTCCTTAGAACCTTGAGGCCAGGAGAACTGCCTTATTTCAGCCTCTCAAGGGAGAGAGAGGCAAGCGGGAGACGGCTGAGAGCCTGTGCCCCGCAGGCCACCTCCCTCACGTGTTCTGGGAGGACTATGAGACTATTGGTGGGGACTCAGCTGAGCCTTGGTGGCAGCCCTTGTGTGGGGAGGTGTGCCGGGTTCTGGTGTGGGGCAGGTAGGAAAGGTTTACAGTACCTGGACACAGGGAATCTGATGGAAGGAAGGCTAAGAACGTTCTCAGACACTTCCTTGGGTTAAGTGATAGGAAATATTCCTGTCAGGGGCTGGTGCTGTGGCGTAGCAGGTAAAGCCTCTGCCTGTGACACTGTCATCCCCTATGGCCACTGGTTCAATACCTGGCTGCTCCACTTCTGATCCAGCTCCCTGCTAATGGCCTGGGAAAGCAGTGGAAGATGGCCCAAGTGTTTGGGCCCCTACATCCACACAGGAGATCCAGAAGAAGCTCCTGGCTCCTGGCTCATGGCTTTGGCCTCGCTCAGCCTTAGCTGTTGCAGCCTTTTGGGGAGTGAACCAATGGATGGAAGATCTCTCTCTCTCTCTCTCTCTCTCTCTGTCTCTCTCCTTTTCTTTCTGTAACTGACTTTCAAATAACTAAATAAATCCTAAATTTCTTTTTTTAAAAATTAAATATTCCTGTGAGATGAAGCGTTTTCTAAGTAGAGGTGATTGCTGTTGTTTGGTTTGGCACTGTTGAGAAGGCATTTCTGCCATGAATCAGGCTTGGGCTGGTTGTGGCTGCTCCTCACCCAGAACGAGGGTGTGCTGGGACTAGGGCTGGGGCTGGGGCTGGGGCTGGGACTGGGGCTGCTGCAGCCAAGATGGCATTGCTCATGAGGGTGGGCCCAAGGCTGGTAGGAGAACCCCTCTGTCCATGCAGGGAGAGCTTAGAGCAGGAGACTAGGCTGTGCTAACCTCTTTTGGAGGAGGGGTTCTGCTGCTGGCTGACACCCCAGCAGCAGCAGTGACCTTCCCAGTCTGTAGAAGAGCTTGGGGCAAGCAGCAGAAAGTTACGCACTGGTGGAAATGTCCAGGCTGCCTGCTCTCGAGAGACTTACTCTGGGCCCTGGTGCTCCTATTTTGCACTGTTGAGCTGCCCTTGGTGGGCCACAGGGCTAAGGCCGAATGGTGCTTTGGGATTAAATCCACTGGATTTGGGTTTTGGAGTCACCACTTTAATACTTACGACTTTGGGCAGCTTCCCTGAGCCTGTGAGATGGAGTAGAGATAACAGCTCCTCCACCAACTGAAGGGGGCTGGTCTGGGAATCAAATGAGATTTGAGTGACCTGCCTGGTAATACCGGAGCTCTAGAACAGTCAAGGGAAGGCGCCACCTGTTGGTCCTCATGTGCATTCAGGTTGAGGAAGCGTTTTTGACAGCAATGCCTAGCACTTCCCGCTTATCACCTGGAGGTCCAGAGAGGTGTCTCATTTCTCATTTTGTTCCCTTTTGTACACACAGAGCAGCTGGCCCGGCCCCACATCAAAGTGAACTCCAGGATGGGAGAGAATGGGTACTGTATTGTCATCCTGACATGTGTGACAGAAAGCAGAGGAGACACCGTGACGTATACATGGATACTCCTGGAACCACGGATGGTGGTGTCCCAGTAGGATCTGTTCTCAGTGTGTCCTGGAGGCCCGAGGACAGTGCTCTAACCTTTACCTGCATAGTCAAGAACCAAGTCAGTACCAGCAGCTCCCACCCGGCCTCAGTGCCACACTCCTGCACAGGTGCCCAGCTCCTCCACCTGCTCGGGAACCATAGCATGCGTCCTTCACAGCAGCTCTGGAGGGAGGGTGGAGGAAGGAGTACTGGTCCCCTCCAGACCCTGAGGACGGGGTTAACACCCTTGAGAGGGTGGGTGGGCCAGAGGTGGATGGATCTGCATCCCTCTGGTCTGGGGAATGGGAGGAGAAGCCCCCCTGGGGGCAGATGGGGAGGTTGGAGGGACCCTGGCAGGAGGAGCTTGGTGGGGCTCGAGGTTGCCCTCAGTGGATAGAAAGATGGCTTTCCCTTCCTTGTCTGCAGAGTCAAGAACCCTGGGAGAAGACACAGTGGGGCAGGTGGTGATCGGTGTCCCTGGGGAGTCAGCCACCCTGCCCCTGGATGTCTCAGCAGAGCAGGAGGTAGAGTATGTTATGTGGAGCTCTCCAGGGCTTGTGCTGTTTTGCGACCAGGACCAGCAGGCAAACCAGTCCTGACTGAAGAGACTCCAGGGCCCTGCAGCCACAGACTGAGCATACCCCACCATGGCTACTCCCTTCAGATCAGCCCCCTGGGGCTGCAAGACTCAGGCATCTATAGAGCCCAGATTATCCTGTGCATCCCCCCAAACAACATCAGCAAGGATTTCACCCTACGTGTCTATGGTGAGGAGGGGTGGACAGCCCTGACCTTTCCTCTTGACCAATTCAGAGCCTTCTCATAACTTGAGTTCTCCCTTCTTGGCACAGAGAGGCTTCAGGAGCCCCGTATCTCTGCCAGCACCCGGATCATGAGCAATGGGACCTGTTTGCTCCCTGGAACAGGTGTTAGAGGATGTTCAGTACAGCTGGGACCCCCACAGCCGGGGGGCTGTTGTGTCCCATGGGGGAACCACTCTCGGTACCTCTTGGAGATCTGGGGATAGTGACAGCTACTGCTGTACTGCCAGGAGCCGCATCAGCCAGAGCTCCAGCTCCATCCTCACCAGACCCCTGTAACAGCTTCCTCTGTGAACCGCTTCCTCCTGGGGCGCCTCAGACCCCATTCTCAGCACCCATGCTGTCTTTACTCTTGGGTCTTGGAGCAGTTGAAGAGAGAGAGGGAAAGAGAGGGGCAGGTTTAACCTGCAGGAGGAGGTGTCTCTGAGGAGGTAAAAGGCAGGGATTCAGGGACACCCCCCAGGGCCCTGCTCTGTCCACCTGCTGTCTGCCAGCCCCCAGAGGCTTGCTGGAAACTCGGTGGGGCTTTGGTTTGTTCTTGGGATGCCCAGGGGGAAGGTCCTTCCCTCAGATTCCCTGTCCTGCAGAGCCCACTAAGCAGGAATCCCAGACCCCCTGGCTGTCTTCAGAGAGGACCCCTGGCCAAGAGCTGCTCTTAAAGGAACCTGAGCCCATGCTTGTCTGGTGGGGAAGCACAGCCTCCCCTCACCCCTTCCTCTTTCAATGCAGACACGCCTCACCTCAGCAGGAAACCGTTTGGCCCAGGCACACCCCGTTCCTTTCCTCGGTTACTTCTGAAACCGTGGTCTCCGCATCTTGGGTTTTTCAGCCACAAGCTCTGCTGGTTTGTCACCAGGACATCCTGATGGCTGATTTCAGTGACCACACCTGAATTCTCCCAGCACTGACACGCTGGCCTGCTCTCAGCAGGCGTGGGCGGCTATCTCCTGGGACCTCTTCCCCCCTCTGTCCTCCTCAGGACCCATGCTGCTCCTCACTCACTCCTTTTCCCACTTCCCTTCTTTTCTTTCTGTTACCAAGTCTGAAACGCAGGTGCCATTCAGAGCCCCTCTCCCTCCCCACCACTGCCTCTGTGGCTCACACTTTCCCTTTATTCCTTGCTTGGCCCTGACATTGCCTCCCAACTACTTTTTCCTTACATTTCCCCTTTCCAATTGTCTTCCTAATCATTCTGCCAGAATTAGTTCTAAATTAAGAGATAGTTCTGGGCCGGCACTGCGGCTCAATAGGCTAATCCTCCGCCTGCGGCGCTGGCACACCGGGTTCTAGTCCCGGTCGGGGCACCAGATTCTGTCCCGGTTGCTCCTCTTCCAGGCCAGCTCTCTGCTGTGGCCCGGGGGTGCAGTGGAGGATGGCCCAAGTGCTTGAGCCCTGCACCCCATAGGAGACCAGGAGAAGCACCTGGCTCCTGGCTTCGGATCAGTGCGGTGCGCCGGCTGGCTGCGGCCATTGGAGGGTGAACCAACGGAAAAGGAAGACCTTTCTCTCTATTTCTCTCTCTCATTGTCCACTCTGCCTGTCAAAAAAAAAAAAAAAAAAAGATAGTTCTGTTTAAAACTGTGATGTTGGTAGGCCAGTGCTGTAACTCAGCAGGTTAAGTCACTGCATCCCATATTAGAGTGCCAGTTTGAGTCCTGGCTATTCTGTTGCCAATCCAAGAAGGCATAGGATTATGGCCCAAGTACTTTGGCCTCTGTCACCAACATGGAAAACCAAGATGGGTAGAGTCCAGGGCTCCTGGCTCCAGCTTGGCCCAGCTCAAGCCACTGTGGCCATTTGTGGAGTGAACTATTAGATGGAACATCTCTCTCTCTCTCCCCCTCTTTCTCTCTGTCTCTCTGTTACTCTGTAATTCAAATAAGTCATCTTTTTAAAAAAATGGGGAGATGTTGATCAAAGGGTATGAAGTTTCAGACAGCTAGGAGGATAGATCTTGGGATGTGTCTCACAGCAGGGTGACTGTGGTCATTAGTGGTGTATTATATACTTAAAAACACCTAAGAGAATAGATGTTAAGAGTCTAAAAAAAAAGGTAAGCAAGTAAGGTAATGGCTATATGAAATGCCTTGATTTAATCATGCCATGTTGTACTTGTGTGTATATGAGAGAGAGAGAGAGAGAGTGTGTGTGTGTGTGTGTGTATCAAAGCATCAGAGTGGGAGTGGGTGTTTGGTGTAATGGTTGAGATACTACTACTTGGAAAACTCACAACCTATATCAGAGTGTCTGGGTCTGAGTCTCAGCTCCACTTCCAAAGTATCTTGCTGCTAATGTACACCCTAGGTGGCAGTATGTGATGGAGCAAGTATTTGGGTCCTTGTCTATCTGAGACCTGGATTGAGTTTTGGGTTTCAGTCTTTGGTCTGGCTCCAGCTCAAGCTCTCATAGGCATCTAGGAAGTGAATAAGCAGATGGGAGATCGCTTATCACATGAGTGTATGCATTTATGATTTGTTAATTTAAAATAATATAAATGGTGATTTTTTTAAAGATTTATTTTTTTATTTACTTGAAAGGCAGTGTTACAGAAAGAGGAGAGAGAGAGAGAGAGAGAGAGAGAGAGAGAGATCTTCCATCTGCTTGTTCACTCCCCAAATGACCACAACAGCTGGGGCTGGGTCAGGCCAAAGCCAGGAGCCCAGAGCTTCTTCCAGGTCTCTTACCCGTGTGTAGGAGCCCAAGCACTTGGGTAATCTTCCACTGCTTTCCCAGCACATTAGAAGGGAGCTATATTGGAAGTTGAACAGCTGGGTCTCGAACTGACACCCATATGGGATATTGGCACTGCAGGCAGTGGCTTTACCCACTATGCCACAGCACCAGCCCCTCAAAGATAAATTTTTAAAGTTAAAAATGCCTGCCCACTATCTAAGATATAAGAATTTCAGTGTCCATTTATTTAAGCAATTGGTGTTTAGTGAGCATCTTTTATGCATCCAGTTCTGTTCCAGCCATTGGAGATGCAGTGAAGTCCAAGTAAAGCCTAACCCCTCAAGGGACTCACAGTTGGAATCATCACAGCCTGCATGTGACTAGCTTTTTGACCATTTGTCTTCCAGACAGCCCTGGTCAATGACTTTAAGGGAGTCTTGGGGTGTACAGATACATCACTGAATGTGCTGCATTATGTGTCTGTTACCCCCTGCTGAACAAGGAGCAAAGGCTATGGTAGGTGCTAAAAGGTGTAGGTCCAAAAAAAAGTATTTAAGGAGTAAGTGTGTGTTATGAGACACAAGGAGCCATGGTGGTTGGCTTCAGAGTCTCACCTTCTTCCCCTCCCTCTTTGGGGCCCAGAGGCTGTTTCAGCTCCATCCCCAAATTTGACTTCCTAAAGGAGGCTCCAGCTCCCACTCAAATCCCTGGCTTTTCATCAGTGAAAATTCTTCCCCTTTTTCCCTGCCTTTCCATTTCTTCTCTCCCTTTTAGTCCAATTCCTAACCTGTGGTCATTGACCATTCAGCCTCCTTTCTGCCCTGGTCCCTGGGAAAAGGATTTCTTCTCCTTTTCATCCTGGGAGTTTGGGAACTAAATAGCACCTTGACCTTGGAGAAGCCCAGAAGAGGACTAGGAGTAGACCATTACCCTTCAAGACACAGAGATGAAGACATTGCACAAGGAGCTGCTGAGCCAACCTCTCCTGTTGTGAGTGGGCGAGGGACATTAATACACATGGGGGCAGTAAGCCTGTTTCATTTACAAATAGAGTTCAGAGTTCCAGGGAAGCTGCCACATATCTTCTGCAGAAAATCCTCTGTTTATATTTTCGTTGAGAGTGTTTTCAAGCATCAGAGAGAATAGGGAGCATATTCATTTAAGAAACATTGTATAGTCAGAAATGTAAAAGTTAAATGCAGTTATGAAGTGTTGTACATGTAATTTTGTTGTGCTTTTTGTCAACGTTGAAGTAAATGGGTTCAGAAGCCCCAGCTGCAGATTAAATGTCACGTCCCAGGAGCACTTGACTAACAGTGTTAATAGCTGGCCCTCTTGTTTATAATCATTGTATTGTTCAAAACAATTGGTTGGAAAATCATTAACCCCGGAGGTCTCCAGTTTTCTGGTAAACAAACAGAAACCCAACTCAGAGCTACTTACCTAACCAGAATCCACCAGCGAACCTCTCACCAGGGACTTCCCACTTTGACCAATCAGGTATTTTCTTTGCCTTAGTTCTATGCA
This sequence comes from Oryctolagus cuniculus, assembly GCF_964237555.1. Lineage (NCBI taxonomy): Eukaryota > Metazoa > Chordata > Mammalia > Lagomorpha > Leporidae > Oryctolagus > Oryctolagus cuniculus. The sequence continues at coordinate 38,131,715 of NC_091438.1, forward strand.
CAGCTAATCAAGGTTTTCCCTGGTATCCTTGGAGTGGAACCCTGAACCACTTGTGGTCTGGTGCTGTCCAACTCATGAATTACTGTTGACTCAACTAAACTCTTTAAAAATTTAACAAATCTAAATTTATCTTTTTGAAGTTCCCAGTGCAGTCTTGTCAAAGCACTTACCACAGTTCACACTTATGTACTTCTTTGTTGGCTGGCTTGTTTGCTGGGCGTTTCCCCCATAAGACCTTCAGCTCAGGGAGAACAAGAACTATTTCTGTTTTCTTCACAGCTGCAACCTTAGAGGGTGTTAGAGTGTTTGGCTCATGGCAGATACTTTGGTATTTATTGAATGGATGAATGAATGGATGGATGGATGAAAGTTAAAAATGTTTTTTTTCTTTAAGGTTTTATCAGGAGGTTACATAAAGATCTGGGGCCTATACTGGTGTGTGTGGAAGATAGAAATGGAATCTTTATCTGAAAAATTTCCCTGGATATTCAACAGAAATTAAAAGGTAAAGTTAAAATAAGAAGACAGGGGCCAGCGCTGTGGCTTAGTTATCTAAGCCTCCTCCTGCGGTGCCAGCAACCCACATGGGCGCCGGTTCTATTCCCGCCGCTCCACATCTGACGCAGCTCTCATCTATGGCTTGGGAGAGCAGTGGAAGATGGCCCAAGTGCTGGGACTTCTGCACCCACTTGGAAGACCCAGAAGAAGCTTATGGTTCCTGACTTCAGACTGGCCCAGCTCTAACCACTGTGGCCATCTGGGGGAGTCAACAGCAGATAGAAGACCTTTCTCTCTGTCTCTCCCTCTCACTGTCTGTGACTCTATCTCTCAAATAAATAAAATCTTTTTTTTTTTAAAATAAGAAGACAGGCATTTCTATTTTATTTTGTTAGCACGCTGCTCTGGAGTGCTACGTAGGTTGATCAGATTTTGAGCCATATACCAGCAACTGAACCAAAGTTAAATTTAAATAAGGGGGAAACCTTGAACTTCTCCTCCCCCTTTCTCACTCTCACTCTCAGTGTTTCCTATCTCAGTGCAATGAGAATCCACAAACTCCACCCATTACACACAAGTTTCCAGTCAAGTCATAAGTGACTTATTCTGAAATACAGAAAGAGCAGACAGAATCGCAAGGTTTTTGTGGAAAGCTTCTGACATGAACGTCTCCAAACCAACGGCATGAGGTGGAGGTAGGAGGTCGGAACTTGTTAGAAGAGAGAGAAAACAGGGAGCAGGAGAAAATTAAATAAAACCACCAATACCCATACTTAATATTCCTAGGGACATGTGAAGAGATATTTCACTTCAAATAGGAACAGAGTAGCAGAATAGGAAAAAACTGAGAAATCAGAGAATGAGAGCTGTACAAAATAAAACAAATATGACAACAGAAAATTTTTTTAAATCAATGCAATATTTAGAAAAATAAATTGGGGAACCATCTCAGAACATAAGACAAAAAGGTGGAAAATGGAAGGGGAGAACTGAGACAGCAGCCCCAACAGCTGAACCCCACAGTTTGTGAAAAGAAAGAACAGAGAAAACAGAGGGGGAAATTTAGGAAAGAGGTAACATAATTATCGTTTTTTTCCTTTAAAATAAAGAACAAAAGAATATAGAGGATTAGGAGCCAGATCATCTTCTCCCTGGCAGGACAGGAACTCGACAAATAATGTCTGAAACCAAGGCAGGGCAGGACAGGTAAGTCATTTTAGAAATATATCTACACACACACACACACACACACACTACTTTTAAAATTTTTAAAGGGAGACAAGGACACACAGGAAACTCACTCAATAGAAACAAAAGCAGATGAGTGCTGTGATGCAGCAGGGAGAGTGAATAATCTAAACAAAGATGCAGAACTTAATCCATAACGGCTGGAATTGAAATGAACTCAGAGTTGGAGCTTCTCACCAGAGCTAGCTCCAATTATGCATTTAACAGAATTCATTGCTACCAGCTAATTAATACTCTGGCGTACATAGGATTTCCTAGCAGGGGAAGCAACTCCCAGGCTGCCAGGACCTTGCTTATTTTTGCACACAGACATCATTCACCTCAGGTAGCATAATCTTTGAAAGCAAGCACAGCTGTGGAAGGTACAGCCCCATGGAGGCAAACTTCTGTCGCTCTGCACCTGAAGAGAGCCAGCCCACCTGAAACCGCAGGTAGCAGGAGAACTGTGAGAGGGCCGGCGTCATGGTGCAGAAGGTTAAATTGCTACCTAGGATGCTGATGTCAGCATCCCATATTGGAGCACTGGTTCTAGTCCTAGCTACTCTGCTTCTGATCCAGCTCCCTCCCAATACACCTGGAAAAGCAGCAGATGATGGTCCAAGTACTTGGGCCTGGGAGACCCTGATGGAGTTCCTGGCTCCTGGCTTCAGCCTGCCCAGCCCCAGCTGTTACGGCCATTTGGGCATTGAAACAGTGGGTGGCAGATCTCTTTTTCTGTCTGTCTCTCCATCTCTCTGTCACTCTGCCTTTCAAATAAATAAATCCTTAAGGCCGGGGGGGGGGGCGTGGAATCTGTGTTGTGGTGTCTGTTTTTGAGAAGTAGCAGTGTTTTGTGGGAATAGGAAAATGGGGGGGGGGGGCTGATTCCTGATGGAAAAGGTCCTGCGATGCCAGAGGAGAATGGCCCAAATCCCACCCCTTACCCTGAACAGCAGGGCACGTGGTGCCTGTTGCACATTCTAGGTATGGGGTCTGAGCTGTATGGATGTGGGCAGCACCTGCCTGCCTGTGCTGCAGGAAGATGGAAACAGGCAGAGAGAGGAGGGAACGGCTGACTGGCCCTCAGCAGTGAAAGCACATGTTGGCAGTTCAGGCTATTTTGAAACCAATGAATGGAAAGTTCGCTTGCTCTTCCCAGCTGAGAAGTGAACAGGTCTCCACAGCCTGGCTTCCCCATAGCTTCGTCCACCCTGAACCCTGCAGGGCAGCTGGCCTTCGTGCTGCCATTCTATAGCTCCTGTGGGTCTCCTCTGGCAATATTTTGCCTTCTAAACTATTCTTTTCCTCTGAACTCTCCTTAAACTCTCCTCCAGATTCTATTACCCGACATCATCCTTCAAAAGCCTGAAGAAACAGATCTCGTTCGGCAGTTTGACTCACAGAAACATTGCCCTCATGAAGTTTAATGTGCAAATATTTTCATAAGGTTTTGAAATTTTTTTGACAACAAAAAAATAAAGCAAATTTAAAAACTGGGGTGGGCATTGTGGAGCATAGGGTTAAGCCATTGCTTGGGATGCACACATCCCCTATTGAAGATGCCTGGGCTCAAGTCCCTCCTCCTCTTCTGATCCAGCTCCCTGCTAATGTGCATCCTAGGGGGCAGCAGGTAATGATTCAAGTACTTGGGTCTCTGCCATCCATGTGGGAGACCCAGATGGAGTTCCTGGCTGCTGGCTTTGGCCTGGCCCAGCTCCTGGCTGTTGCAGGCATTTGAGAAGTGAACCAATTGATGTAAGACATCTCTTTCCCTCCATCCCTTTCTCTCTTTCTCCTTCAAATAAAAATAATAAATAAACTTAAAACAAAATCCTGACTAATAAAATGTCTGAATTTGTACAGTTAGCCAGCTGGGGCCAGGAGGGGGCAGCAGCGAGCTAACCCAGGGCTTCCCGCGTTACTTGGTGGAAAACCCTGTTACCACTAACTTGTCCCCTGATCTTGTTTTCAGTTTTCTCCCCGAGCTGTTGAGTCTCTTTGAGGCCCCCAGGTGCTGTGTGTGAGTTTTAAATAGAGCTTGACATTTATTTAGGCTAAGGGGCAGAACAGAGGGTGAAACAGACAAAAGTGCCCTACTCTTAGGAGGTTCACATTCCTGTGGGACTTCCAGGGTCCTGCGGGTGTTGTAGGCAGGCATGGGGAAGGTGTGAGGCATGGACGGTGCAGGCCTGGGGAAGAAGACGGACCAGGACTTGATCAGTGGTCCCTACATGGGCCCAGGGACCCAGAGAAGCAGGAAACTGTTTTGGATTCACAGAGACCAAGTGAGGTGGGGCTTGAGAACAGGTTCCTCACCCTGCCAGAAAACCAGAGAAGTTGAGAACAGGTTCCCCACCCTTCCAGAAAACCAGAGAGGTTGGTTGGTGGCTGCCTGACCGACCAAGCAGAGACAGAGCAGGGCTGTACCCACAGGACAATCGTGCCTAAAATATCTCCAGAACCAGAAAGCCTGCTTCACACCCCCTCACCAGGGCCTGCCTCTGCTCCTGGGAAGGGGCACAGATCCTTACATGCATGGCTCCTGGGAGGACGCACGCAGGATAAGAGAAGGAGGAGCCAGAGTGAGCACCAGAGGAGCGGGGGCTGGGAAGGGGAGCGCGAGCTCAGGGCTGGTTGCTTCCTGAAAGCTTGTACGAATGAATGAATGAGACAGGGGCGTTATTAACTACTTCACCTGTCTGCCAGCAGGGTCAGACACACGCTCAGCATTCGAGTGATCTCATTCACAGGTGTTCTCAGGTCTCTGATGACATTTTATACTTAGCGTTCTGGAGGCTGGGATCTGAATGGAATCTATAGAAATGCACAACGGTTTTCTTAATAGAGAGTAAATCGTGGGAGTGATCATGGTGTTGTAAAACTCTGCTAATCCTTTATGTGTATGATGAACTCACTGGAACACCATGAGATTCTGTCTTCACATTTTATAAGAGAGGAAGCTGAGGTGTGGAAAAGCTCAGCGCGTTGCTCCTGGTCATAGGATCAGGAAGAGAGAGATGATGCCCAAAGTTGCTTTCCTCTTTCTTCATGTCTCCCATCACCTCAGTTCTCAAGGTGGCAAACGTAATGCAGATTAGTGGTTGACCTCTGATAGGAACATGGGATGCTTCTTCTCTTTCTCATTTTAAGCTGTCCTTCAATTTTCTCCCTGGTTCTCTTAGTCAGTTCACCCCTGGGTTTTTATTCTGCCTAGTTTGGGCTGGAAGTGTTGTGGAAGAACAAGAGCAGGAACTTTATGCAGCCCCAGGCCCTGGGTAGCCATGGTCTCCACAGCTGTCTCCTCTTAACTTTCTGCTTTTCCTCCACCACTTGCCTTGCAGGCCACTCATCTTTGAAGACTGGATCTCAGTGGCTGGCACCATGGTGCAGTACATTAATCCTCTGCCTGCGGTGCCGCCATCCCATATGGGCACCGGTTCTAGTCCGGGCTGCTCCTCTTCTGATCAGGCTCTCTGCTGTGGCCTGGGAAAGCAGTGGAAGATGGCCCAAGTGCTTGGGCCCCTGTACCCACATGGGAGACCCGGAAGAAGCACCTGGCTCCTGGCTTCGGATCGGTGCAGCTCCGGCTGTTGCAGCCATTTGGGGACTGAACCAACGGAAGGAAGACCTTTCTCTCTGTCTCTCCCTCTCTGTCTGTAATTCTACGTCTCAAATAAATAAATAAAATCTTTAAAAAAAAAAGACTGGATCTCAGCTCTTAGCCTTGGCTCTCCCTCTGCCTCACCTTCATCTCTTCGTGACCTTGCTTGTTTTCTGCCTAGGCTAACTGAGCTCCAGGACTCTTTCTTCTGGAAGCAACCATGTTGGAGCTGGGCTTGTCTTGCGCATAGTACACCTTGGCAAAAGGAAAACAATTCTCAGTCCCAGTGATGTCTAATTTTATGTGTCAACTTGACTGTATTAAGAGATGTCCAGGTAGCTGGTAAACCATGATTTCTGGGTGTGTCTGTGAGGGTGTTTCCAGAAGAGAATAGCATTTGAATCAGTTGTCTGAGTAAAGAAGGTTGCCCTTACCAGTGACAGGGCATCATCCAGTCTACTGGGGACCTGAGTAGAACAGACAACCAGAGAGAATTTCACCTCTCATCTCTCTGCTTGAATGAACATATCCATCTTCTGCCCTTGGACATCAGCAGTCCTGGTTCTCAGAGAGAGAGAGAGAGATCTTTCCCATTCACTTGTTAACTACCCAAGTGCCTGCAAGGGCCTGAAGCCAGGAGCTGGGAACCCAGTAAATCCAGTACAGGGGTGTCAGGAACCTAACTACTTGAGCCATCATTCTTGCCTCCCAGGGTTGCATTAAGAGGCAGAAGGAGTTAGAAGCTGCAGCCAGGCATCAAACCCAGACATACCAGAGTCTCAACTGCTAGACCAAGCACCTGTTCCCAACACACCTTTCTTTTGTGAACTTTTCACTTCAGTTTTTTAATATCTATTGATATCCCGCTCTCCTACCAGACCGTGAGCTCCTGGAAGTATGGAGGCATGCTGTAGGCACATTAGAAATGTTATTTGAAATAATGAATGATATTTCCAGTTAAAGATGGCCAACATCAGCATTTATTTTAAATAATAAATCTGATACTAATCAATTAATACTAACCAAAGCAGTAATTTTTGTGAGTCAAAACAAAACAAAACAGCCTTTTTCCTGAAACTGTGTCTTCCAGTAATTCCGCAAAATGACAAACACAAATCCATTGGCCACATACATGCACATTTACAAGGACGGTGATATTGTAGACATCAAGGGAATGGGTACTGTTCAGAAAAGCTTGCTCCATGTGTGTTACCATGGCTAAACTGGAAAGGGCCCACAGTGTTACCCAGGATACAGTGGCACTGTTGTAAACAAGCAAGGGCTGAACTCTTGATAAGAGACTTACTGTGCATATAGAGCATATTCAGCCTGCTAAGAGCCCAGACAGCTTCCTGAAACGTGGCAAGGAAAAAAGATCAGAAAAAGAAGGCGAAGAGAAAGATCACTAGGTTCAGCTGAAGCCTGCTCCACCCAGAGTAGCCCACTTTGTCAGAAACAGCCGAGAGGAGCCTGAGCTGCTGGAACCCATTTCCTAGGAATTCATGCATAGAAAGTGCAAAAGGAAAACAAAGGGTCTCTGGACTATAAAAAAAAAAAAAACTGAATAAAACAAACAACCCATGTAACTAACAAAACAAAAGCTCTTTTGACTTCAGTAACATCATGTAAAATGGTTGTGTCTGTAAGAAGGATTAAATTAGTACTCATATATGTATATGGCTGTATATGTATATTTTTCTAAAAGTTTATGGAAAACAGGATTAAAACATGCTTTTATTCTGCCACTAAAAGATTTTGAAATCTCTGTGGTTTTTTCCTAATATACATTTTTCTCATTCTTTTATTTATTTTTATGTACAATTTTTATTTATATATGGTGAGTAAATATCATGAATTTCATATATATTTAGGAGCATAGTGATACTTCCCACCCTACCTGCTCTCCTGCCCACACTTCCACTCTCCTTCCTCCTTCCTGTCCTATTCTTTCTTTGAATTTGTACAATGGCATGCTTTCAGTTTATTTTATAATCATAAGATTAATCCTCCACTAAGTAAAAAATCCAACAAATAGTAAGAAGAATAAAAAAATATACTGTTCCTGGGCTGGTATTGTGTTAAAGTGGGCTAAGCCTCTGCCTGTGGTATAGGCATCCCATATGGGTGCCAGTTTGTGTCCCAACTACTCCTCTTCCAATCCAGCTCTCTGGCCTGGGAAAGCAATGGAAGATGGCCCAAGTTTTTGGGTCCCTGCACCTATGTGGGAGATCTGGAAGAAGCTCCTGGCTTCTGTCTTTGTATCAACTCAGCTCTGGTGGTTGTGCCCATTTGAGGAGTGAACCAGAGGATGGAAAACTTTTCTTTCTGTCTCTCCCTCTCTTTGTCTGAAACTCTACCTCTCAAATAAATAAATAAATAAATCTTAAAAAAAAAAACAACAAAATAACAGCACTGTTCCTCAACAGTAGAGACAGGGTTGTAAAAAATAATCAAATCTCAAAATGTCAATTTCACTCTTATACATTACATTTTTTGTACTCTATTAGTTACCACAAGTCAGGGAAAACGTATGGTATTTGTCTTTTGGAGGCTGGCTTATTTCACTAAGTATTATGGTTTCCAGCTGTATTTATTTTGTTGCAAAAGCCAGGATTTCATTCTTTTTTATGGCTGAGTAGTATTCCATAGTGTATATATACAACATTACCCAATCATCAGTTGACAGACATCTGGGTTGATTGCATATCTTAGCTATTGTGAGTTGAACAACAATAAACATAGGGGTATGAGCAACTCTTTCATATGCTGATTTCATTTCCTGTGGGTTAAGTTCCCAGGAATGGAATGGCTGGATCATATGGTAAATCTATTTTTAGATTTCTGAGGAATATATGTACTGTCTTCTGCAATGGCTGTACTGGTTTGCATTTCCACCAACAATGGTTTAGGGTACCTTTTCCTTCACATAAACATTTTTCATAAATTTTTGAAGACAAATATACATACACATGAATATATGCTAAGTGCTTGGATTACAGTCAAATGCTTTAACTATTTTAGATTGTTGTTTTGTGATTTATCAACTCCTGTCTCTTACTGGCCATCTTCTTGACAGACTGAGGTAAGGAGGGTGATTAAGATTATAGCTAGTTAGAACTCAAAGCATCTGCAGAATTTATCTTCATGCACATGGACTGAGAAGACTTGCAGTTACTATCTCCCTCTCCTGGGATGGAATATGAGGGAAAGGGGTTGTACCACCTCCTGGGTTACAGTCTGTGGTATGTAGTTTCCCCACAATGAGGTTCTTGCTTCTAGGGTCCTGTCTCCTCATGTGCCTGGCTAACTCTGTATAATGAGCATTGCTTATGAAAGATTATTTGCAGGAAAAGTTTGAGACCTAATAATATTAGTTTCTTCTAGTGATGGTCATTTCTCTTGCCAGGTACTTGGGGATACCAGCAATCCTGGATCCCTTTAAACTAGTTTCCAGGCTTGAGATTTTCTTGGCTATAAAAGGTGACTTAAAGCTGACAAAGTCAGGTATACCTCTTGTTTACCCTTTCTCCTAGGATAAGCCTTCTAGAGTGTCAGGTCAAAGCAACAGATGACTTATTGGGTCTCTAACATTGGTGACCCTGGACTTGAAATTGTGTCCGTACAGTCCCAAGAGACTGTGAGAAGCTAAGGTCAGCCTTGTAGCCCCGTTCAGATGAGAGAGATCTCCTTTGCCTTTAAATATCTCTTGAAACTACCCTTCATTCTCCCTTGCCGTCCTGACATCCTGTCCAACATCTCCTGGACCATTGCAATAGTCTCCTGAGTGGTTTGCCTGTGCCAAGCCTTGACCCTCTACAATCTGTTTCTCATTCTGCAACTCATGAAATTCTAGAAGCACAAGTTCCTCTGGTCTAACTATACTAACTTTGTATTCCTGTGTTCTCTACCCACAGGGTCTTGCACAGGCTCTGCCCACTGACTAGAAGAGAGCTTTCACTTTCCCCACTTCTTGTAACTAGCTCTACTTCTCTTTCGATCGCAGCTCAGTCCTCATTGTTTTGGAGATGCCTTCTCTGATCTTAGGAAAATACCTTGTTCTCCATTAGCATAGCCCCAGAGACCTCTCTCTCATACCAGTCCTCACTGCTGCAGTGTAATTTTCAGGATCATTAGATTGGCCTCGCTAGTTAGAGACCTCTGCTTTGGTTCCTATTGTATTTCCTGTGTTCAGCACAGTGCCTGGCGTTTCGTGGTGCCCCATAAGGACTGCTGAATGAGTAAATGAGTGAATGCATGTGTGCATGAATGAGTGATGCCTCCTGGATGTTGTACAGGCAGCTTTTTACTCCTCTTACCCCAGCTCCCTGAGCTTTCTGCACTTAAGAACCGTTGGCCACACAAGTCCCAGACCACAAGCTACGGGCTGCATGTTTGTGTGTGCAGTGTGGCTTCTCGCCCTAACGAGTTGGTGGTTTCCTCTGCTGCTGGTTGAGCTCGTGAGCCAAAGCCTCCTTCTACAGCTGGCTTTGGAAAGACCTGCCTGAGTTTCCAGACCCAGATCTCTGGTCTCCCCAAAGCCCCATTTCAAAATGGGGGGTGGAGGGGATAGAGCTGGTTGGGTGATCAACCCCAATTATTTACCATCCGAATTAGCTCCGGGGTAACAGGTGCTTTAGAAAAACTCAGCAGTCCTCTCTCTCTCCTCCCCCGTCTTCACACTCTCTGATGCTCCCCACAGCCTGTGGCCCCCTCTCTGAGGTACAGTAATCATTTCCTCTGATCATCACGTGAAGGGGCTTCCTCCTTCCCACCCCTTCCGCCCTCAAAGGGGCACTTCCTGTCCTTCTTCACCCCACCTTCAACATGAGGGTCTCAGAATTTCCACCTCAACCCCTTCTAGTGGGCAACATATTTTTTTTTGCATTCTGCACATATTTAAAAAGTTCTTCTACTCTAGTTTGTAGCACATGATTTCTCATTAAAGAATATTTGAAAAATGTAGGCAAGTTGGGAGATCAAGAAAAAGAAAAACAGCTCACCTAAGCTTTCACTCTCCCCTTGCAACCAGTGTTAACATTTTCATGTTTTTTTTCTTCAAAATTTTTGCATGCACAGGTGTTTTTAGACATAATTATAATCATACAGCATAATACATTTCACACCCCACTTTTTCCACTTGTGATGTCATACTATCTTCTGGCTTTGTAACGAATTTTTTTTTTTACAGGCAGAGTGGACACAGAGAGAGAAAGGTCTTCCTTTTTCCGTTGGTTCACCCCTCAATGGCCGCTGTGGCCGGCGCACTGCGCTGATCTGAAGCCAGGAGCCAGGTGCTTCTCCTGGTCTCCCATGCGGGTGCAGGGGCCAAGCACTTGGGCCATCCTCCACTGCACTCCTGGGCCACAGTAGAGAGCTGGACTGGAAGAGGAGCAACCGGGACAGAATCCGGCACCCTGACCAGGACTAGAACCCGGGGTGCCGGCGCCGCAGGGGAGGATTAGCCTATTGAGCCGTGGCGCCGGCCATGGATCGTTCTTAAGGCCTGTGTTTATTTATCCTTGCCCTGTTTGTCAGACACTGAGGTAGTCCTCAAAATTTCACTATTGCATATAGCAAAATACTGCCTATTTTTCTATGTGAATCTCTTGATGTCTTGTTAGAAAAGACAATAAAGAAGACTATTCAAGGGTGGCCACTTGAATGATGCTTTGTAGCAGAGGAGAGAGATCAGCCCCCAACTCTCTCACAATGTCTTTTTGAGAGAAGATCATGCTCAATCCCATTTTTTTCCAATAAGCACTGTTGTTAAGTTCTTTCAACACTTTGGTGTGGTCATGGAATAAATTCCCACTTTTTCCCCTTAGTCCTGCTTCTTTTTGCTATACACAATAGGGTTATCATTTTAAGGGCTGATTCTTCATTTCAGTGCTTCTGTCTTATGTCCTTAGTTGGCTTTTAGGAAGTTGTGACCACTGTCCCCTTCCCTAGGTTTCATAGATAATGTGTGACTCTCCTGCTATGTGAGAATTACTTACCACGGCAAGCTGCCCCAGAGGGGTTTCACGGATAAGAAAGCAGAGGTTTAGGACTGGTGCTGTAGCACAGCGGGTAAAGCTAACTCTACCTGTCAAATACTACTAATTAAAAAAAAAGAGAGACAAAGCTAACTCCTTCCCTCTAGTCTACACCAAGATGAGAAGGACCCAGCCCTCCCACGACTGAGTCCGGGCTCACTCCTCATCTGCAGTCGAGGGTGGCTAGCAGAATGGGCATTCTGTTGATTCCTACCTGGTGTTATACTCACTGAAATCTGAAACTTCAGTCAAGTCTCTCATTTTTCTTGGCCTTTATTCCAATATCTGTAAACTGAATGTAAGTACCACAGACCACCTCTCTTCACAGGAGCCCTATGAAGGTCTATGGGACAAATTTACATAAAAGTAACCAGCCCCTGTAAGGGATTGTGAGATGGAGGGTGGGGGCTGAGCTGCGGTGGGTGAGGAGGTCCTGTGGTTGGGAAGTTCTGGCAGGTGCAACAGGGTAGTGGAATCTGAATGATATATATACATATGTTTCCAGTACAGCCGGGTAAACACCCAAGGTCTTACCTGGAAAGTCTGTGATCTTGCTTTAGGAACACTACAAATTAATTTGTGGGTTTGGTTTTACTTTGATAGAATATTGGGGGGCTCACACTCCTGCCTGAAGATTCACCTGGGTCTGTGCTGAAGGAGATAAAACAGTATAGCTTGGCAAACAAAATATCAAAATTTTGATTAAAGACAGAATCACTAGTATTGACTTTCCTTTTTCCCTTCAGTCTGATTTGATATGGCACTTTTTTTTTTAAGTGATGAGGCTTTATTGGGGACAGGGCATCAGTCAGAACGGAAGGGACAGAGAAAGAGTGCCTAGTCACTCGGACTGGGGGAGAGTGAGGTTACATGGTTGAAAGGAGAGAATACAGCCGGCGCCAAGGCTCACTAGGCTGATCCTCCACCTGCGGCACCAGCACCCCGGGTTCTAGCCCTGGTCGGGGCGCCGGATTCTGTCCCGGTTACTCCTCTTCCAGTCCAGCTCTCTGCTGTGGCCTGGGAGTACAGTGGAGGATGGCCCAAGTGCTTGGGCCCTACACCCCATGGGAGACCAGGAGAAGCACCTGGCTCCTGGCTTCAGATTGGCACAGTGCGCTGGCTGCAACGCACCGGCCATAGTGGCCATTGTGGGGTGAACCAACGGAAAAAGGAAGACCTTTCTCTCTCTCTCTCACACTGTCTAACTCTGCCTGTCCAAAAAAAAAAAAAAAAAAAGAAAGAAAGAAAGAAAGGAGAGAATACACCTGGTACACCTGGGCAGGCCTGGCGGGCAGCTCAGCTGAGAGGCAGAGGGTTGAGCACCAAAATTCTTACTTTTAATGCCCTTGTCTGCTATTTCTACCACCTGTGTTAGTTCTGGGTCAATTTAGGCAGATTGATTTTCCTCCTCATTATGGTTCATATTTTCCTGTTTCTTTGCATGCCTGGTAGTTGTTTCTAGATGCCAGACCTTGTGAATCTCACCTTTTAGGGTGAAGGATATTTTTGTGTGCCTATATTTTTGAGCTTTACTATGGAATGTAGTTACTCAGAAATGATTTGATCGTTCCAGATCTCGCTGTGAACCTATGTTAGAATGAGTGCAATTTTAGTCTCGGGCTGTTTATTTTCCACAGTGGAGGCAAGAATTCCTACATCCTTTGCTCTGTTCCCATGCAGTTTTCTGTTCTGTCTTGGGGAACAGAGAGCAGTCCCAGACCAGGACAAGCCAGCTCCAGGTCCCTCTCATCCTTTTGGGTTCCAGTAGTTTCCCTGCCGCCTTTTGTCTGGGCAGCTGCCTCCTCTGGTTTTTAGCTGGGTGACCCTCACCACTATACTGTCCCTGTACCCCTACTTGACTCTGTCCAGCATTGCTGTCCTTGGCTGCCTTCCATCCAGGGACTGCTAAACCATCACTTCATGGATTCTTGAGCTGGTTTGGTTGTTTCATGCAGTAGAGTCAATCTAGCCCCTATGAATCCACACAGAGTAGAATTGGTAGAATGCACCATTTTTCTGCAGGTGCTCCCTGGTTATCTCTATGAACTCGCCACATTAGCCACTCGCCCTCCTGTGCAGTCTGCGGAATGCCTGAGCTGAGGGCTAGTAGATCTGGCACTTATTTACTAAACATTTTGATGTTCTGTTTTCAGGGATTTTTGTACTAGGTTTAATATTTAAAAGCGTAACATTAAAATGTTATTTGTCTTGATTGCAGAGTTTTCTAGTGCCCCTTAAATTTTGTGCCCTGGTGTGTTCTTCACTTGCTTGATCTGAGGCCCTGAGGTGGTGCAGTGTCACAGCTGAGGTGGCATCAACACGGGTCACACACATATTGAGTCAGTGTTGGGAAAGCTCCTGGTTTTCACTTCTGGATCCCCTTTCAGTGTTTTTGCTCCCCACTCCACCCCCCCAGCACAGTGAGAATTAGGAAAGAAAAAAAAAAACTTTTCTCAATGTACACTGATTTTATTGAAATAAGAAACATCAGCAGTATTTGGCACTATGGTTAAGTCACTGTTTGAGACACCCATATTCCATATTGGAGTGCCAAGACTGAGTCCTGGCTACAACACTTCCTATTCAGCTTTCCGGAAGCAGCAGGTGACAGCTTAAGTATCTGGATCCCTGCCACCCATGTGGGAGACCCAGAGTGAGTTCCAGGGTCTTGTCTTCAGCCAGTCCCAGACCTGGCTGCTACAGGTATTTAGAGAGTGAACCAGCAGGTAGAAGATCTCTCTGTGTATCTGTCTCTCTTTCAATTAAACTGAAAATAAACAAAATTTTCTAAAAATTTTTGTTTTTTTTTTCCCAGAAAATCACATTGATACATACGAACATTTCTAGTATCCAACACACAGTCCAGGAGGAGGCCAGCCTGACCCTCCTCCCACAGCTTCAGGGTTGAGGGGCTGCATCCTGCTTTTGGCTTTTGACTTTCATTTCCTCTCCAATCCGTCTTTACCCCTCAGCCTGCTCCCTGATTTTTCTCTTGCAAATTTATTTCCTTTGACTTTTTACTTTGGTCATCTTATATTGGAAGGCTTTCTTTCCCCCAGTATTTTCTCCTTTCACAAATTTAAACACACTTTTACCTACTCTACTTCACACCTCCAGCACTGGGACAGTGGATTCCATTTGGTCTCCTCCATTCAAGACATAAGTCAGGGAACCAATCAAAAGTAGCCCTCCCCAACTCCATCTCTTTTCACTTTAAAAAGAAGGAGCATTCTCAGGGGACAAGGATCATGTTTGTTTCATTTGCCAGACTGATCTTGTTCAAGTTCTCAGTAATATTTGTTAAGGAAGTTAAAGTATTTGAAAAGTTCCAGTAACCACCTCCTAAGTCCCACTCTCTGACTCCCAGTCTCCTGTACTAGGTCCAAAATCTGCTCTCTGGCTCCATTTCTCCATTGAGATGGGCTCCTGTACAAGCCTTAAGGCATAAGCTATTCTCTTGTAGCACAAGAACATAAATAAAGCCAGGGCTTGAAGTCTTGGTCCTTGGTCAGGTACATTTCTAGTCTTCACCAATGGTGCCAGCCATCATTTGGGCCTGGATTCTCCATCCCTGTGTGCACTTTGGCTTTTAAGTCCTGTGGATCCAATACTAGCCTCTCTAGTGGTCAGGTCTGCTGTGGCTGTCTGTGATGAGCCACTTTTTCTTTTTCTTTTTTTCTTTTTTTTTTTTTTTACAGGCAGAGTGGATAGTGAGAGAGAGAGACAGAGAGAAAGGTCTTCCTTTGCCGTTGGTTTACCCTTCAATGGCCACAACGGCCGGTGCGCTGCAGCCGGTGCACCGCGCTGATCCAAAGGCAGGAGCCAGGTGCTTCTCCTGGTCTCCCATGGGGTGCAGGGCCCAAGCATTTGGGCCATCCTCCACTGTACTCCCGGGCCACAGCAGAGAGCTGGCCTGGAAGAGGGGCAAGTGGGACAGAATCTGGCGCCCCGACCGGTTCAAGAACCTGGTGTGCCGGCGCCGCTAGGTGGAAGATTAGCCTATTGAGCCGCGGCGCCAGCCCAAGCCACTTTTTCAAGATGGTTTTTAACCAAGGATGGTAAGCTCAGCCCAGTGCTAGGCACAGTGAGCATGGGTGAGTCCATCAATAGATCTACATCTGCTTCTGCTGGACGTGCTGTTTTGGCCTTCCTGCCCTCCTAGCAAGCAGACTCTTGGCTTATTCTGATCTCCAAGCTCTGGGGAGAGATGAGACACTAGACTGGCTGGGAGCCATTGTTAATATGACAGGGGCTGTCATTAATACCTGTGACACTGATTTACATCCCCATTTCAACAAAGTCACTTCTAAGCTCTTTTCTTGGAGTTCTCTGACAAATTTTCAGCCGTATTTCTAAGAAGAAATGGTTTGAGAAAATTTCTGGACAGTGAGCAGAATTTTGAGTTCTTAAACCAGGATGATCATCAATGATAGTTTGTTCTATAAGAAGTCAAAGTTCCTCGTTAGTCCTTGATGCTTCTGATCAGATCACTGACGTCATTTGATAATTTTCTTTTAGGTAAAGACTTGATGGAGTACACTGCTGTCTAGATGACATTCTCATAGCTAAATTGCCTTGCTGTGTCTGGTGTCCCAGGCAGTGAGGGGGGATTCTCCACCTGCAGGCAGACATAAGGAAGCAGAGTGCTGGAGTCAGGTGGGGCCCTGGAACTTCCATCCCTGACACTGCTTTTCTGCAAGGCTCCCAATCTATGCTTTCTGCCACTGTTTAATCACTCTTAACCTAGAGAAACTATTCTTTCAGTTGAGTCCATAGTTTTCTGGCTTAATACTTAATGAATATTTAATGCTTAATACTTGCTGAATACTTAATATTTCCTGGTAATAATTCATCAAAAACAATCTTTGCTAAGTCAATTGCCTTCCTCATCATCCCCATCTTTTCAGATCTATTTTGGAGGGGAAGGGAAAGGGAACCGGAAGTTACCATTGCTTCTGCCATGTGTGATCTGTGAAGGAATAGGTCTTAAATCTCACCACATTAGTAGTATGACTGGCAGGGGGTGAAAGTCAGATGTAACATACCTAGAGCAAGGAAAAGGAGCAGAAGTCCCCTCTCCTACATTTTAGTGTCTCGGATCTCAGAAGCAAGCTGCAATCTCCTCCCCACCATCTTTCTCCTCCCAGGGACAGCCTAAGCCATGGCTTTTTCTTCATTCATGACCTCAGTCAGAAGCTTTCTGATTTTCTCTGTCATTCCTATCCAGAACCTTCTTCTCCTCTATTCCCCCCCCCCCCATTTAACTTGTAAAACACAGTTCTCTTCTACTCCCCATATCCTTACATAACTCTAAGGAAATATCTCGGGCATCTACTAAGGATATCTTTTAATATCAGAGAAGATGAGATTCCTAGGACCAAAAAATGTTAGCCTAAATGTGAGCCAGGAAAAGGGATAAGAAAGTAAGATGAAATTCAAGTCTAAAATATTTTACCTTTCTTGGTATCTGCACAGTAGAATATAACATATTTGCTGGATCTTCCTCTGGGCTAGTATTCTATCAAAAAACAAGCAACAAACAAAAGAAATCATTACTCATTCCCTGAGTCACATGGACAAGGACACAGACCTTACTGCAGACAGAGGAAAGCAGAGGTGGGAGAGACAGTGAGAGGAAAGAGGCAGTTCTGGAATAGAGGTGGGTAAGTGGGAAGGAAGTGCTCTTTTGGTGACTGCTGTTTTAGTAATCATTAATAAAGTTTTCAGGGTGCCATTACATTATTTGTATTCATACTTTGATTTCTTTTTTTTTTTGTTTTGTTTATTAGCTTTTTTAGCTGTGTTGTATTTAAATGAATTTCAAGAATTTATAGGGGCCAGTGCTGTGTTGTAGCGGGTAAAGCCACCTCCTGCAGTGCCAGCATCCTGTATGGGCACCAGTTTGTGTCCCAGCTGCTCTACTTCTGATCCAGCTCTCTGCTATGGCCTGGGAATGCAGTCGAAGATGGCCCAAGTCCTTGGGCCCCTGCACCTGCGTGGGAGACCCGGAGGTGGCTCCTAGCTTTGGATCTGCACAGCTCCAGCCATTGCAGCCATTTGGGGAGTGAACCACAGATGGAAGACTCTCTCTCCTTCTCTCTCTCTCTCTCCTCTTCTCTCTCTCTCTCTCTCTTTCTCTCTGCCTCTCTGTAATTCTGCCTTTCAAATAAATAAATAAATATTAAGGAAAAGAAAGTTCTAAAAAAGAATATACAAGATGTCTCATCAGCTACTAGCCTCCTAAGGTGGCTAAAAGATAATTTTAAATAATTGTGCTAATGTTGCAAATAAACTTTTCCAACAGTCAAAGGTCCCTTATGGAAAATTGGAAAGTATGACTGATGAGACAAAACAAAGAGCAACAAGAGCTCTTTTCTCACTGGAGAAAAAATACACTGTGTTGGTTAAGTTTATTCCTGAGCACTGGGGAAGTCCTGGCACCTCCAGGAGATGCATCTGAGGCAAAGGAAGAGGGAGGATGTGATCAAGTGAGAAGCCAGAGAAGGTAGAGAGCACAAAGCAGACACCTTTGGGAAGAAGGAAGCGACTTCCTAGAACACCAGTGGCTTGGAGGGCAATGTCTCCTTTTTGCAGGGGTAAATATAAGTCAATTTGTAGGTAAAAGTAAGAAGGTATTAACTCATCAAGGAATACCAAAGGCTGAAGCACAATTGGGATTTTGCAGTGCCGATATATTCTTATTTCTTTGTTAAATGTGCCAGTGTGGAAAAAGGGCTCCATGACTTCTCACAGGTCCACCCAGCCTGGAGAACAGTGATTGGTTCTGAGATTTTTCATTTACCTCCTCATCTCATGTCTCCAAGTTGTCTTTTGTTACATGGGTTTCTCTAAATTTTACTCTTATGATTTTCTTTTTGGAGAGTTTCCTTTGAATTATGTTTGGGCTCACTTCAGCTTGGTGAAGTGGGAACTTGGGAAGCCTTGAGTGTAGACCCAGAGTTCCCGTGGGTCCTCTGCTCCTGACAGCTCTTTGAGTTACCTCAGAAGAAAAGGCATCTCTGGAGCAACTGATCTACTGACATCATGACTAAATATCATGCCAAACTCACACTTCTCTACCCACGGCCTCATGCAAAGTGAAGCAAGCCTTTTGAGTGGCAGTTGTGAACCATGCAGGGGGAGAGGTGACTCATGTAAAGGTCACAGTATAAGCATTACTGGTTGGGTCAGAACCAGGGGCTCCAGAGACCATCAACTTCTGCCCAGAAGACAATATGTCAAGTCTTAGGGGAGACACCAAGTGCAAACCCAACTGGTGCATTGGGTTTTAATAGCTATAGATGCTTATCTCCCCTCCCCATTCCCATGTTGCCCAAACTCATGGGAAAATCTCAAGCAAAACAAAGAGAGCCTCAGAGAGGAAGATCATGTCCCAGAAAAAATGCAGAAAGACTCACGGCAGGGTAGGAGATTGTGACATATTCTGCATTCTCTCCTGAATGTGGGCAGAAGTTAGGAATTTCCTGTTGAGAATCCATTCTCTTCTTCTTTTCCTTGGCCTCTAAAATCAAGTAGGGTGAAAATCAAAGCCAGGCTCTTACCCCTCGCCAGCCTTACAGGCCCACCATTACAGCTGGCTGGCCTACTCAAGGTGTGTAACCATCCCAGTTTCTCTGTATCTTAAAGTTTTACTGGGGCAGGGTACTTTGGTGCTACAACTGGGAAAATCCAAGAAACCATGATGAATTAGTCACTCTCACCACTTGACTCCCTAATCCCTGGACCAAGGTAGCCAATGTGGGAAGCAGAGGTCAGAAGTGCTCCCAGAGTGCTTTCAAGAGGAGAGAGATCTCAAAGCCTTCAGTTCACACCCAATGGACGCTTATATCCTTACCCCAGCCTCCCACATGGACAGTATGGGTGGGAGCCCAAGAAGACAAGTTAGCAGGGTCCAACGTGAAGCAAGACAGAGGACAACTTATCCAGGAGGAGTGTGTCTGGACTCGGGTGGAAAGTAAAGAGAAGTTGTAGGGTTGATAACGGAAAGGACTGGAACTGGTTTGGAGGATCTGATAAGAACAGGGACAGGGACAGGAAGGTCTGATTGGAAGATGCTGGTCTGTGGGACCTCAGAGTCAGAGGCATTTGCCTCCTTGTCCTGGGGGAAGGAGAAGAGTGGAGACTGAAGAGGACCCTGTCATCAGAAGAGAAGGGAAGATGTCCAGTGTTCTTTCTGCTCCATAACTGAGAAGTGCAGGCTGTCACTGGGCTTCTTGATCGCAGGGACTTTGGTGGCTTCCTCTCTGCATCCCCAGTGCCTCCACCAAACCTGGCACACAGCTCAATATGTACTTAAGGAAAAAATGAGGGGTGAGGGTGAAGACAAAAGTCATATATACTCTACCTTTTCCTCTCTCTCTTCGTATGTTCAAAAATACTAGCACTAGTACGAGGAGACAGAGCAGGATGGGCACCCACAGGAGATACATGTAGACAATGAAGGAATCTGGGTCACCAGCAGCACCTTTAAAGAGAGATTGGGTAAAGGCTTGGAGAGTGATGAAACATTAGTAGGGAACACGGCCCAACTTTTAGAGCACCCACCTCTTTCCTCCCAATCTGATGTCTTCCCAGTGGTCCCCAGTTTTCAAATGAGGCCTGTCCCCCTTGGAGACCAGGAGCTAAAGAAATTATAGTTTCTGGGACCAGTAGCTTCGGAAAGAGAGGAAAGACAGTCACCTTCACAGAGCTTCTGGACAAAGATGGGTCTGGAGGAGTTGAAGCTGACAGGGTTTCTGGCTATGCAGATGAAGGTCATGTCTACCTCTCCCAGTGTCCAGGATATGGGGAGGATGGAACCATTATGGGATACATTGGCTGCCTGTTCCAGGGCCCTCCAGCTATAGGTCACATCTTCCGCTCCTTGTTCCATGGAACATGTCAGATTGGTCATGCAGGTGCCATTCTTATTGCTCTGCAGAGCCATGGTGACCGTGGGCTTTGACAGGTACTCTGTGAAAGATAAAGGACAACCAGGAATGGAAAATGTGCCTACGGTTCTCCTCGCTCCTGAATACTTTAGACTTGACTCTCCCTGGGGCAGCTCCAGAATAGAGAGAAAGCAGCAATTAAGAGATAGTTAATATGACAATAATTATTATTATACATCACTGGGCAAGCAGACCTAGATAGTTCTCTTTCCCAGATAAGAGCTACATAAGTAACGATTGTATAACAACAGCAAAAATGCAGAACTTCAGCTTCATGTGACTTCTGCCATCTTGTCCATGACTGCCATCTTGCCTTTAGGTGACCTGAGGGAGTACTTACATGCCAGGCCTGTTTTGTTGATACCAGGCCCTAGAGTGTCCCTTATCTAATGCCTGGAATGTTAATATTTCTTGAGAAAGTCCAGGTGCACTTAGGCTAGCCATGGGAAACCTTTATCTTAAACAACTCTTTTCTCCTGTCTTGTGGCACAGAGATCCATGTATCTTGCAGGCTCCTAAAACAACATTTCTTTGAGTGCTCCCAATAAATTATATTCTTTATAATTTTGGATTTGTTCTCTTTCTTCAGTCTCCTGGCACCATCTGCCTTTGGAGACTGGTTCTCATATATTGGATTTTTTGGAAAAAAACTAAAAATAATAGAAATGCATCACGAATGCTGCTCTGTGGGGCCTGCATTGTGGTGCAGCAGGTTAAGCCCAGATGCTTGTGATACCAGCATCCTGTATCAGAGTGCTCTTTTGGGTCCCAAGTCCCAACAGCTCTGCCTCAGATTCAGCTCCCTACTCATGAATCTGGGAAATAAGCAGAAGATGGCCCAAGTATGTGGGCCCCTGCCACCCAAATGGGAGATCCAGATGGAGGTCTGGGTTCCTGGCTTTGACCTGGCTGCTCCTAGCTGTTGTGGCCATTTGGGGAGTGTACTAGAAGATGGGAGATTCTCTCTCTCCCTCTCTCTCCCCCTCTCCCTCTCCCTCTCCCATCTCCTTCTCCTTTTCCCTCTCCCTCTTCCTCTCTCTCTTCCAGTGTCTGTGTGTGTGTGTGTGTGTGTCTCATGCTTCCCTCTGTCTCCATCAGTCTGCTATTCAAATAAACAAATCTTTTAAAAAACAAAAATAAAGAACACCACTCCACTTACAAATATAGCTGCACAGCAAGCACTCACACAATGCATTTTTAGATGTCAGCTAATTTTATACTTTTTAAAGGCTTCCTATTCCCTGTTCTCTGGCTTCCCTGGAGAGACTTTGATCTTTACTGTCCAGAAGAGAATACTATGGGAACAACACTTCTTGTCCCCCTTGCTGTCTTTACCTCATCTCCTCCTTCAGACTGGGCAATTCATTCATTGCTGAGATGATCCGAGTGTGACTCCCATGGCCTATCTTTTTCTGCTTACAGGTTTGAGCTGTGAAAGACTCCTGTTCATATGTGCTTTTGAAACTCTTTATGTCCCTTCTCCAGCTAGTGTGCTTGGAGAATGAATATCTTGTCTTCCCTTTAGCTGTGTCTGTATGGAAGACTCACAAAAGATCTTCCAAAAGTTCACAGAAAAGGCAAATTATGAAAAAAAAACTATACATGATTCCAGTTTTTTGGTGTGTGCCAAGATAAACTTATCTTTTAATTTTTCTATGAGCTTTCTTAAGTACCTTTGGGTGAACTGGATCAAGGTACCCAGCCTATCTCCTACAAGCAATTCTAGAGACCCATTTCCTGGTATCTCTGATATTACAGCTCAAATAGCTGTTCTCCTTGTAGCTGGTTGATTAACTTCAACTTCCCTGGATGGGCTCTAAGATCTAGACTTACGGTAGCAGAAAGCATTTCTCCCCTGTTGCTATTTTTTAAAAATCTACTCTTTAAAATTTTGTTTGTTTATTTATTGATTTATTTATTATTTGGAAGGCAGAGATATAGGGACACAGAGAGATCTTTCATCTGCTGGTTCACTTCCCAAATGCTCATAACAACTAGATCTGAGCAAGGTCAAAATTGGGATCCCGAAAATTAATCTAGGCCTTTAATGTGGGTGGCAGGGACCCAAATATCTGAGCCATCATCGGCTGTCTCCTAGGGTGCATATTAGCAGGAAGCGGGAATTGGAGGCAGAACTGGTGCTTGAATCCAGGTGCTCCAATGTAAGATGCAGGCAACAGCCTAACCACTGCCCTGCGTTGGAAACTGAGTCATCTCACCATAGACACGCAGCCCATACTCTTGGGTGATGGGAAACTGGAATGATGAGCTGTGTATCTCCGCACGGTAGACACCCGAGTCATTCTTCATGAGTTTGTTGAGATTCAGGAAGTAGCCTCCACTTGGGATGTACATCCTTTCCTTATTACGACTTTGAGACACTATGACAGTGTCATTGCCGTCTCCCTCAGCTGGCTGTATGGTGACAAGAGTGATGGAGTTGAAGGTCCAGACAATACTGTCAATTGGCTTCACTGTGAAATTCAGATGAAAAGTCACAGATTCACCCTGGGCACAGACCAGCTCCTTCCGTACTCCTGAGGCTTCCAACACTGCAGATACAAAAACAAACAAACAAAAAACACAAAATAAACCCAAATTTGTCCTTGCCACTAATAACTCAGCCTTTAGGTATGGGGAAGAATCTGATAAAATGTCTTAGCATAACCCAACCGGGCCTCACTCATATGACAGCATTGAGATTAGAATGTTCTGCCTAACAGGAGTGACTGTAGATAACCCTGTCTCAATCCCAGGGCCATCCGGCTGAAAAGACTAAGCTCTGAGGAAGACCAGAAATCCCAGCTGCATCCTTGCCAGGTTACTGGGGGATGTGGGGACAAGCGGAGAAGTTACTGCCCAAGTTTCCCTTAGTTCTTCCAGATTGCCCTGGAGAGAGCTGAGTTTGAAACTGTTGAAGAAGGTCTGCTGGACCTGGGGGCAGTTCTTCTCATGCATGGATCAGGACACTGGGAGGTGAGCTTCATGATCCTAATGATAGTGATAATTTAAAAGGTTGAGGATGATTTATCTTTCCCTCTTGTGATAGAGTGGATTCAAGGTCATCCCCCCAAGAGGTTCTCATTCACTTGCATTCTAATATGCTTGAGTGTGAAGGGAAAAATGAGTGACAAAGGAACCTAACAATATTTCCAAGTTAACTCATGGTACTCATCTTAAACTATTAAGAATTGCAGTAAGATTTAGTTTTCTCAAGCAATTTTTCCCACTACAATATTGGTTCATTTCAAAGAACAGGACTTAACAAGAACCCATCACCAATTATATAGCTCCAAGTGGAAAGCATTTAAGAACTGATGAAGAAACTTCCAGAATTGGGCAACTGAGCATTTCAGGAGAACAGGAATGGAAAATGAGCATCTTGTATCTGACTAAATCTGATGGACAAATGCTGGGGACAGTGCAGAGCATTGAGATAATTTAGACTGGGACTAACAGCTTAAAGCACCTACTGTGATCTTGTTTAACTCTTACCACCACCCTTTGGGGAAGTGTATGTTATATGCCCATCTTACAGATCAGGAGCCTGCGGCACAATGGATTTAAGTGATGTAATTCAAACTATATAGTAAGTGGCAGAGCTCACATCAGGAGCCACAGGATCAAGACTATGAAGTGCATATTTTATGCAATGCCCTTTATAATGAAATAAAAGAGAAAGGGAGAGTTTATTCAAGGTTCACAGATATGGCAAAAGTAAGACTAAATTCTTAGAGATGCTCTCTCAAAAATACAAAACCCAAAGTTATTTTTTCTTTTACCTTTAACGTAATGTATCAGGGTGAACTTATTTTAAAGAATTTTTATTTACTGTCATGGAAAGCACAAAAGGAAAAAACAAATGAAATATTAAAAAGCCAACAGAACAGCCAAGTTCCAGGATTGTGACCTCTGTATGAGTATTATAATGATACTACAGCAAGACTGCAATAGGGCTTTCATGGGTCTACACACTTGTGCATCTCTTAGCTCCTTTTCCATTAAAAATAATTAAAATCCTATTTTATATCTAACTTGATTAAAAAAAAGAATGTATCCAGGTTGGGTTCTTTTTATAGTCATCATTGTTGTGTTATTTAGTTTTCTTTTGATTACAAGAGAAATTAAAAATCAAAACTATTGTGGGACCTAGGCACTTATCTAACTGGCCCTGTGAGATTGGCTGAGCTTTCAAGATATGTTTAATTTCACTGTTACAATAACATTGTTCACCACTCCAGCACCAATGTAACACTGTTCCTCTTCCAGAAAACAGACAAATTCTTATATGACCTACCAAGATATCCAAAATTACTTTAAAAGAAGCATTTCCTTTGTTCCTATTAAAACTCAAATATTCTGACCAGCGATCCCAAATAACAATAACTGCCCTGTATTAGAGGTTCACTCTGTGCCAAACATGTAGTGTAAAGATTATAACTAATACTTAAAGCAATCCATCATATTAGGCATTTTGATTCTTTGACATAGTAGGCAGCAACCCATACAGCCTACAGGCCAAATTTGGTCCTCCACTTGTTTGGATAAGCAGATTTTTTTTGAACACAGCCATGCCTCTTCATTTATGGATCATCTAGGGCTGCTTTTGAACTACAAAGGCTGAGTTGAGAAGTTGCAACCCAGACCATATTGCCTGCTAAGCCTAAAATACTATTTGTGTCTTTATAGAAAAGTTTGCTAAATCTTGAATTTATGAAAAAATGAGATGCTTAAAAAACCAAGTAACTAACCCCAGGGCACAAAGCTGGTAAGTTACGATTTGAGGATTTAACTCAATGTTATGGTAACTCAAAGACTTGGACACTTGCCATGATGACTCAGTTTGAAGGACCCCTGGCATTTGTATCAGCTCCAGCCCCTTACCTCACTTCCCTTTTCCAACCCTTTAATGGGCTAAAGTGTCAACTCCAAAGCTCTTGGGCCCCACTGACCCTAATTTCCCCCTTTATATACTTTGGTGACCTTCCTTTAAGCATAAAAAACCCTTGCCAGTAGCCTACCATGGGGAAATTTGACGTACCCTAATATTGGCCTACTCCCTTGTTTATAGATTTTTTGTTAAATTTATTTCTGAAAATACTTATTTCTCTTCCTGAGTAAATATAATTTAGGAGCTGATTCCTATTTTCAAACATCCCCCATCACTATAATTTATCAGTCAGTACACATATGTTTTGAATCCCTCGAGCCTTTATCGATTCATCCTGCTAACCCAATTTTTCAGAAAGTTGTTTTTCCTACTTTCCTATCAACAAGATCAGCTTAGTTTGTTGACTGCTGTCTCTTTGATCATCTCAAGAGCTGTCAAAGAAATTTCAATGTGATAGACAAAATCAATTTTATTTTGAATTATGGATTTATTGGTTAATGGATACATTCTTTTACCGCAACAAAAGAATGGAAAATGTGTGTATTTTGAAGTCAAATAGAAATTATCACTTGTCCCCAAGTGATAAAATCCTCGCACTCAGGCAAATTTCAAGTAATTTCATTTTCACATTAGGTTTTAGGGAGGCATTTAAGGTGTGCATTAATTTGTTTCCTGTTGTAGGCTTATTTAGCCTATAGTTTGAAGAGTCTCTAAGTCTAACTTGTGCAGCCCCATCTGGCCTCTAGTGAGGGCCCCCTTGGCTGAGTCACAACACGGGGAAGCAGAAAGAGGACTGCTCCATGCAGAAAGGGTCAAGTCAGTTGGCCTCACTTTATGAAAGAGCTTAGTCTGGAGAGATCTAACTCACTCCATGAGACCAGCATTAACTCCTTCTAAGGACAATGTTCCCATGATCTAATTCCTTCCACTAGGCCACACCTTTAAATGTTCCACCACCTCAATACCACCAAACAGGGGAGTGATCTTCTAGTAACGAACTCTGGGGAACAAACCACATGCAAACCATAGCAAGGTGGGCAAGTGGCCAAACTGCTAGGATGTAGCTTTAATGTGTTAGTGTGTGTGCATGCGTCAAGAACAATCACTCACTGCTCTACACCTGGTGCTGTATTCACAGGGTAACTGCCAAGAGACATGAGTCATGTGGGGGTATAAGAACATTTCTCCAAATTCCTTGTGCCTTGTTAGAATGACATTGGAGAGTGATGCAGGGCAAATTGTCAGCAGAGCCTCTGGAGAGTGCATTTTCCCATCTTAAGGGGACCTTTAGAGTAGGAAGCAGAGACTGAAAGCAGGAAGTACCTTTTTGCTATTTTCTAAATATGGCTTTAGAAGATAGGGGGCGGGTTGGTTAGTCCTGAACAGTTTTGTTTCTTCTTCCTAGGTGACTGGAAAATGGGATCCAAAAATAAGAGACTTGTCATTTCAGCTGTCCACGCTGACTTAATTTAGGAGACAGTCACTAACTAACTAACTCTATGTGTCATGAAAAGGGAAATAACAGACACTGTGAGAATGTGCAATGGGGAAGGGACTTAACATGACCCATGGGATCAGAAGACTCTGGAGAATGAGTGGCTATGACATCTGCCTACAGCACCGAGAGGCCTGGGTCCCATGAGTCTCATCCACTTTCCTCAGATGTCCACCTCCACCCCCAAGCCAGTGGAGTGAAGGTTGTAACTTGCCTCCTCCACATGCATTTCACCATTTCCTCATTCTGTAGCAGCTAAATGGTTTTGGAAAGCCTGACGGGCGCCCAGCTCCAGTGGTGGCTCTCCTTCCTTGGGCACAGTAATTAGCTCAGGGGCATCATGTGACCTGGGTTGGTCATATCTGAGAGAAGCCCAGGATTCTGTTCTAAAGCCAGGATGACAATATAGTGCTGTGAGAAGACATGAAGTTGCAATTGACACCCACTGTGGTCTCCAGACAGGTATGCAGGCTTCCTCCCTCTCCCGATTTTGGGTTCACTTTGTACCTCTCATTATTGTTTGGGAGTTATCCTCTCCTATGTCCGCCTAAATCTTATTCAAAACCTTAAAGACCCAGTGCAAGGCCTTTCCTTGAGGAAATTTCCAAGTCTTTTTCACTCCTATCCCCTGCAAATTCACCACTGAAGTCACTCCATTCTCACTTTAAATTCTCCAGAAAGAAATACACCTCTGGGTACTGATGCATGTATCATTTTGCTGCAAATGAGTCTTCTAGCCTTAGGGTCCAGACCGTCCAATGAGAGGTCATGGAATCCAACCAAGACAGGGGTGGAGATGCCCTTTCCTCTCCACCATGCAACTGTGTGGGAAAGGGCTGTAGCCTAACCTGAGTTCTATTCTGGTTCCTCCATAATCGCCAGTCCAGCAACAAACACTAGGCTGAATCAGTTAAACAGACAGTATCTCTCTTGCTCCTCAGAGCAATCCCATGAGACAGATGCTAAAGCTCAACTTGTGGACAAGAGCACTGCTGTTGAGTGACTTTCCCAAGGCCACAAGCAGAGAAGTGGCAGAGACTGGTCAGTCAGCTCCTTTACCTCAAGGCCTACGTTCTTTCCACTACTGGCTCACTAAGCATTTTGAATGCCAGTTTTCTGATCTCCCATAGGGGAAAGATAACAACTTTATTTACCAGGAATTTGGAGAGGATGAAGTGTGAATATGGACTTGAAAACTTTTTTGAGAAGTACTGAGCACTTCCCAAGAGAGTGGGAGATGGAAGTCAGGGACAGGGAGTGGGGTCGTGAGAGCCAGACTTTGGGGAAGCTTCCAATGTTTTGGTCTCATTTCTGCGAGGATGACTGAAAGTGAGAAAAGGTGATTTCCCTAACCCGCTTTGGATGGCTTCTCAGAAAGTGATCGGAAGGCCAGCCTGGCAGCAAGAAGCCCACGGTCAAACTGCCTTTGGAGGAGAAGGGAGCTGAGTAGGAGGCTCTCTGCTGTCCATCCCGGTCATGCTTGGATGATTTGGGCATTGGGAAAGTCAGATCTGAAATACAGTAAAAGACAAGGACAACACTCTTCTCCCTTGTCATCTCCCTTTCCTCTTGGTTGTCACCTCCCCTCCTCGTCCTGTTCCTTGGAGGCTCAAAGATTGAGTGGAGGGAAGCAGCCAAATTACAAGGAAGGAGCAACATCAGTGCAGCTAGAAGCAAGGGGGTTGTGGCCCAAGAGGAAGTCTTTAGGGTGAAGAGGGCTAAAGCCCATCTACTGCTCGCTTGTCCGGTCTCCAAGCCCCTCTTTGCACACATGATGCACCACCAGCATGCACCTGTGCACCATGGCTCCATCCTCATGGAAATCAAAGCTGGAAGGAAACCTGGGCACTCCTTACTCCAGACCCAGTTGGCGGATGAGGAGGCTGAGGCTCAGAGGGCTGTGGTAACAGACTCTCTAAGTCAGTAGAAGGCCAGGATCAAGAAACAAGGCTCCTAAGGTAGGACTTCCCAAACCGTGTCCCCTGCTCCCTTGGAGTCTGTGGCTTACTGTATTTCTGGGACAGAGTTACAACAGGGGTTACCAAGCAAAGACTATGGAACTTCCTCTCCATCAGAGTGGCATCAAGTCAATACATTATGGTCACTTGTGTTTATCAACTACAGTTAATTATCATATTTGTTTCTGAATAAAATTTCACTTCATAGAAGGAAACCACTGCTCAATAACAAAACAAAACAAAAAGATTTTAAATCTACTGCTCCTTACTCAATTTCTTCTAAACTATCATCCCTTGGGAAAACACCATAAATTAATGTCAGGTGCGACACACACAAAACAGAGGCTCACAGGTGTCCAGATTCTCTACACACTTTTCCCAGCAGTCCCACCCCACCTACTACATTCACACTCAAGTTATCCAGCACTCTGCCCCTCACTCATTGCCTGCCCCTTGTCTGTTTCTTCTGTTTTTTTTTTTTTCCCAAAAAAACCTCTTAATACTCCCACACAACCTGTTTTTCTGCTCTCCTCTTATTGTCTCCTCCTCAACACAACTATCTTATTTAATCATCAAAGGGTACATTGGGGAGGAGCAGGTTATTATGCTCATTTTCCAGATGACAATACTGAGGCTATGGGAGCAGCTTGATGACCCCTCTGAGCCTGGACAGGATGATTCCATGTTGCTGCATCCACAGTCCCAAAACAGAGCTACCTGTTTTTCTTGGGTCTTTCCAGTTCCTACCTTGAGTTCATGGACCCAAAGAGGGAAGAAATCCAATGGACTCTACCCATAGAAGATTCAGCTCAAGGCACAGTTACTGAGCACCTCTCTAGTGTCAAGTACAGTGTTAGGCAGTTTGGTGTGATGAGAAGAGCATTAGTTTTGGAAACTCAATCTCTCCTCTGCCTCCTAATAGCTGTGTAATCTTGTCCAAGAAACTTGATCTCTCTGTGCCTGTTTCCCTGTCTGCCTCACAGACTTCTAAGGAGATTATTTGAAAAGCACTCTGAATACAGCAGGAGCTAAATAAATGGTGATCACTATTATGATTAGTTTACATTTTTTTTTTTATTTTTTGACAGGCAGAGTGGACAGTGAGAGAGAGACAGAGAGAAAGGTTCACCCTCCAACGGCCACCGCGGCCGGCGCGCTGCGGCCGGCGCACCGCGCTGATCCGATGGCAGGAGCCAGGTACTTCTCCTGGTCTCCCATGGGGTGCAGGGCCCAAGCACCTGGGCCATCCTCCACTGCACTCCCTGGCCACAGCAGAGAGCTGGCCTGGAAGAGGGGCAACCAGGACAGAATCCGGCACCCCAACCGAGACTAGATCCCAGTGTGCCGGCGCCGCAAGGCGGAGGATTAGCCCAGTGAGCTGCGGCGCCGGCCCGATTAGTTTACATTTGATATCTCATTTACAACATCACAATAAGTCTGCAAGTTGGAGTTCATCATCTGTTATGCACTTGAGAAGGGTGAGGCTCAGTAGTTTGCCCACAATAACACAGCTACTAAATCACTCCCAGGGTATCCTTGCCCAAGACTGGTCCTTTTCTACTGCTCTCTCCACTGGAGGTTCTGGGACAATCTCTGGCTCCTTTCAGCTATAAGAGGAGAAGTACCACAAGACGGCACTCAGTCCCCTGGAGCAGGGCAGGGGAGGGCCCAGGGACAGCTTTTCATGTTTGCTCCCTCTTGTGCACAGTGCAAGTTTCAGGTGGGCACCTGGTTCTTTGGAAAGTTCTGCCACCCTCCCCCACCTCACCTTTTTCAAGTTCCATTTCTGATCACCACTTCCGTTTATGGAGTAATTTTACAGAGATAGCCTGTTCCAGGACCACCTGCTGAGAACCAGGTGCTCCCTAAAAATGGAAACTTCTGATGAATTCAAGGGGTGTGAGTCTGCTGATGCTGCCCACTTCATGAGGGAGGAAAGAACTGAGAGTTCTGGCCACCTGTACAGTCGGGCAGATGACTCCGGGTGGGTGTGGAGTGCACATCAGGAACAGGGAGGCAAGTCCTCTAAGAAAGACCACATAGAACCTCCCCCTAAGTTTGATGACAGAAGAGACATTGCTCCCTTCCGGGGCTTCTGATCCTTTCTGAGAGCCAGAGAATGACAAAATCTTCAAAGCCTAAAGTAGCTGTGACAGGTACAGGAAAGTCCTGTTTGTCATAAGATTAAATTTAAAGTGCCTATGGTAAGAGTTGGTTTCTAAGCAGAGACTGATTAGATTGCTTGAGTCGAGAGAAAAATTCGAAGGGTTTCTTCCATGATATCATTTTTACATCTATACATTAAAATAGACTCAGGGAAATATTGAAAACATTTATATATAATATATTTATAAATAACATCATTGTCAAAGGGAGGGAGGGTTGGAAGAGAAAGACTCTGAAGCCCAAAGAAGCTTTGACATTCCTCCACTGATTTGTAGCAGAATATGAGTTAGAACACAAGTCTTCCAGATCTCAGCACCATTTCCTTCATCCCTCTGTTCCCAGGACCATCAGGAGGGGAGTGGTCCCCAGAGCCATTCCTTTACTTCTCCCTCCAGCCTTTTCCTGCTCCCTCTGTGGTTCAGAGGACAGAGGTTGATTTAAAAAAATAAAAATAAAAAAGGAGAGCTACGGAGAGCAAAGCCTCCTGAGGCAAGCCAAGGACCACGGTCAACCCAGGAACCTAGAGCTACACTTCAGGGCAAGGAAGACAGGAGAATGGGAGAGGATCTGGCTGGACTCACCTGAGCGCTGGCAGAGGAGAAAGAGGAGCATGATAAGTGTAGGGAAACCAGCCATATCGTTCTGTGGATCTCAGCCACGAAAGGGCACACAGTTCCCTCTAATTGGGCTCCAATCTTGTCATAGCTGAGTAGGAGGGGTCATAGGACTGGAAATGCAAATGAGTCATCTCTTTTTTTTATACATTACTGACAAACATGTGAAAACAGGTTTTTTTTTATATCAAGGATGGGAAAAATGAATTGAACCCCAAATGTGATGAAATTCCATAAAGAATCAGACTTGGGGAGGTTTGGGGGAAATATAGACCATGTTGTCTGCTTTCTTGCTAAGCCACATAATCTCTCAGAGACTTAGGAAAAAAAGGTTAACTGAGGGACACTGGGAATAATGATATTTATTGAGACATCTAAGTGATAGAAACTATATTAGGAGTATATGCTTTCTTTTTTATTCCTTATAATAATCCTGTGAGTGACAGATTGCCATAAATTCTGTTTTACATATGAGAAAATAAAGATTTGGAGTATATTACAACAAAATCAAGGAGTTGTTTCAAACAGAAGAAATTATTATTATGAGACTAAAGGAAAGCTACAGAGTAGGAGAAGATGTTTGCAATGCACATATTCTATAAGGATTTTATATCTATAATATATAAAGAGGTTATAATATATAAAGAGGTTCTATAAATCAATAAGAATTATACAGACAATCCAGATCAATAAACTCAAATCAGACTTTACCAAAAAAAAAAAAAAAGATAGCCAAATGTCCAATAAAGAGAAAACACTAAGAAAATAATGCAAATGGGAAAAGTTAAAAGGTTAACAGAGGTACTAAAATAGAATTCAAGAATCTTTCCAATAATAATAATTTTTAAAAAGAGAAGAAAGGAGAAATGGTAAAACCAAAAAGAGAGTGATCAAGCATGAAGCATAGTAAAATGTGTGGCAGGTGTTTGATCTAGCAGTGAGGATAGTGGTTAACATGCTGCCCACATCCTATATCAGCATACACGGGTTCAAGTCCTGACTCTGCTCCCAATTTCAGCATCCTGTTAATTTGTACTGCAGAAGGTAGCACACAACAGTTCAAGTACTTGAGTCCTTACTACTAACATGGGAGATCTAGATTGAACTCCTGGCTCCTGGCTTCAACCTGGCCCAACCTCAGCCATTTTAGACATTTGGGGTTTGAATCAGTGGATAGGAGCTTGCTCTTTCTGTCTCTCCACTCCCCCCAGACACACCCCTTCACCTCTCAATTAAAAAAATAACATAATGGTAGACTTAAATGCAACTTTATAAATAATTGCACTATGTACAAACAGACTAAATACTTAAAAGGCAAAGGTTGCTAAAGTGGATTTTAAAAACTAAGGTTGAACTATATGCTGTCTACAGAGATGCACTTTAAATAGAAAGATACAGATGGGCATGAAATTAAATGGATGGGGGCCGGCGCCATGGCTCACTTGGTTAATCCTCTGCCTGTGGCGCTGGCATCCTATATAGGCACTGGGTTCTAGTCCTGGTTGCTCCTCTTCCAGTCCAGCTCTCTGCTATAGCCTGGGAAGGCAGTGGAGAATGGCCCAAGTGCTTGGGCCCCTGCAGCCACGTGGGAGACCAGGAAGAAGAACCTGGCTCCTGGCTTCGGATTGGTGTAGCTCCAGCCATGGCAGCCATTAGGGGGGTGAATCAACAGAAGGAAGACCTTTCTCTCTGTCTCTCTCTCTCTCTCACTGTCTAACTCTTTCTGTCAAAAAAAAAAAAAAAAAAAAAAGAAAGAAAGAAAGAAAGAAATCAAATGGATGGATGAAGATATATCACTCATCCCTTAGGCATGAGAATGCTGGAAGGGCTCTATTATTATTGGGAAACAGTAGATATAAGGGTCTCATAAAAATAAAAAAGTTAATTATTATAAATGAATAAAAATGTGCATACTGCTTGTGATACTGTAATATAATAAGATATACTTTACCCCCTTTCTGAAGGGGAAAAGGACTGGATATTGAATTAATAATCTATCATGCCTGTATGATGAAGTCATCATAAAAATCCCCAACATACAGAGATCAGAGAGCTTCTGAGTTAGTGATCAGACCCAGATATTGGGAGGACAGCACATATACTTCCGCAGGGACAGAAGCTCTTGTGCTGAGGCCCTCTAGGACTCATCTTAAGCTCCTCTTGCTCTGTATCCTTTGCAATATTCTTTATAATCAAACAGTAAATATAAACATTTCCCTGAGCTCTGTGGCCATTCCGGTAAGTGGTCAAGGCCCAGGTGAGGGTGTGGGAACCTGATTTTTAGCCAAGTTGGACAGAAGTTGTGGTACCTTGGGGATTCACCGCTTGTGGTTAGCATCTGCTGTGGGATGTGGTCTTGTAAGACTGAGCCCTTAATCTATGAGGTCTGCTCTGACTCCAGGTAGACAGCATTCCAACTGAACTGAATTATAGAACAGCCAGTGCTGTACACAGAGAATTTTTCCTGTAACAAATCATTCTATTGGTATCATGGTTCAAAGAACTCTCAACCCAACCCTAAATTCTACAGGCTTTCTCATAACATTGTACAGTTTTATGCTTTATATTTCAATCTATGATGTAGTGTGAGTTAATTTTTATGTAAGAAATGAAATTTAAGTTAAGGTTATTTCTCTTTTTTCTATTGATGTTCAATTGTTTCGGCACCATTTGTTGAAAGATTATCCTTCCTTCATTGAATGGCTTTCATTTTAAAAAAATATTTATTTGAAAGGTGTGGGGTGGGGTGGGGATTGAGAGATTTATTTAATCTACTCGTTCAATAGCCAAATCATTGCAACAGCCAGGGCTGGGCCAGGCTAAAGCCAGGAACTCCATCTGGATCTTCCATGTGAGTGCCAGGTGCCCAAGTACTTGGGCTCTCTTCCACTGCTTTCACAGGTGCATTGCAGGAAATGGGTTTGGAAGCAGAGCAACTAAAACTCAAACCAGTGCTCTAATATGGGATGCCAGCATTACAAGTGGCTGCCTAACACACTGTGCCACAATGCAGCCCTTACTTTTGTCCCTTTATCAGAAATCAATTGGTTGGAATTGTGTGGGTATATTCTGGGGTTATCCTAGTTCATTGTTCATTTATACAAGTAACACTTGAATAATGTAACTGTTCATGTAATAGGACTTACCTCTGCCATTTCATTTTTTGTTTCTTGTTAAATTTTCCCCCCTTTGCTTTAATTTTCTGGACATCATGTGGGTTATTTGATTATTTCTATAATTTTATTTTGAATTATCTATGGTGCATCTTTTTTTTAAAGATTTATTTGTTTATTTGATAGGCAGAATTGTAGAGAAATAAGGAGAGACAGAGAGAACTTGATTTTCCATCTGCTAGTTCACTCCTCAAAAGACCAAAATGGCTGGGGCCTGGGCCAGGCCGAAGCCAGGAGCCCAGAGCTTCTTCCAGGTTTCCCAAGTGGGTACAGGGGTCCAAGCACTTGAGCCATCTTCGGCTGTTTTCCCAAGCTCATTAGCGGAGAGCTGGATGGGAAGTGAAGCAGTCAGGACTCTAACCAGCACCCATACGGGATGCCGACACTGAAGATGGCAGTTTAACCTGCTACACCGCAGCTCTGGTCCCTGTGGTGCATCTTGAGTGTTTCTATTTGAATAATTTTTATTGGATGCTCTAAGCATTACATTGTATATAGGTAACTTATGGTATACTGGACATTTTTCCCATTCAACTGAAAGGTAGAAACCTCATCTTACTGTTCCCCCTCTATACTATTCTTATCTTAAATGTATCACTGATATATATTGAGAACCATTGCAATTAATGTTATAATATTGCCTTCAATTGTCAAACCTAATTCAGAAACCTTAAGAGGAGTTATGACAATCTATTATATTTACTCATACTTTTCTTCTGTCCATTGTTCTCTCTTCACTCCAGTGTTCCAAGTTTCCTTATTTTATCATTGCTTTCTTTCAAGACATTCTTTTCAGATAAGCCTGCTGGTAACAAATTCTCTTGGTTTTCCTTAACCAGTGTATGTTTTGTTTCACTTCCATTCCCGGGCAAAGAATTCTAAATTGATAGTTCTGTGTTTCAAAAAATGCATTTATTTATTTGAAAGAGTTACAGAGAAAGAAGGAGAGAGAGAGAGAGAGAGATCTTCAATATGCTGGTTCACTCCCCAAATGGCTGTAATGGCCAGGATGGGCCAGACCAAGCCTGGAGGCAGGAGCTTCTTCTGGGTCTTCCACCTGGGTGGCAGGGGCCCAAGCACTTGGACCATCTTCTGTTGCTTTTCCCAAGCTATTGGCTGGGAGCTGGATTGAAAGTGAAGTAGCTGAGACTCAAACCAGTGTCCATATGGGATGCTGTTGTCACAGCTGTGGTTTTACCCACTGTACCACAACATGGAACCCAAACTGATAGTTCTTTTCTTTCAGCATGTGAAAAATATCAGGACATTCCTTCTTTGTGCAGTTGTTTCTGATGAGTAATCTGCAGTTGTTCAAGTTGTTTCTCTTTTGGGGAATGTTTTCTGTAGCTATTTTTTCTTTGTGTTTCGTCTCCATAGGTTTAATTATAATGTGTCTTGTTGTGGATTTCTTTGGATTCCTCCTGTTTGGGATTCATTCCATCTCTTGAATGAATAGGTTTATTCCTTTTGCTACATTTGGGGAAATTTCAGTATCCTTTAGAATATCTTTTTTTAAGCCCCACAACCTGTCTCCTCTTTTCTGGAACTGTAACTTGTGATTGTTATGACTTTGGCAATTGTAGTCTCTGAGGCTTTAATAATTCTTTTCAGTCTATTGCTTCTCTGTGGTTCAGGTTGGATGCTTTTTATTGTCTGTTTTCAAGAGCACTTATTCTTTCCTTTATCATCCCCCTTTTGCTTTATTAAGTCCATTTGGTGAGTTTTAGGTGTCAGTTGATGATATTCAGTTCAAATTTTTTCTTTTGTTCTTCATATTTTCTATTCTTTAATTAAAAAGTTCTAGATTTTTCGTCTGTTTTAAATGCATTTATAATTATTTTCTGAAGCATTTTTATGATGGCTGTTTTAAAATCCTGGTCAGATAATTCCAGCATCTGTGTTATATTGATTTTGGTGTCTGTTGATTGCTTGTTTCCATTCAAGTTGAGATTTTTTTGATTTTTGGTATGATGAGTGATTTTTAACATACGGGGCAGTATTCTCAGATACCACCCCGAACAAGAAAGGGGAGAATTGCCCCATTACTGCCAGGAGGGAAGGGACATTCAATCTCCCCACTTGGCCTCTTCTGACATCACCCTACTATGTCTGTGGGGCAGGGTGGGGAGGGGTAGAAAGGGAGGTGTTCTTACCACCTGGGGTAATAGAGATCTAGGCTTTTCACTTGAC
Source organism: Oryctolagus cuniculus (assembly GCF_964237555.1). Lineage (NCBI taxonomy): Eukaryota > Metazoa > Chordata > Mammalia > Lagomorpha > Leporidae > Oryctolagus > Oryctolagus cuniculus. The sequence goes on from NC_091438.1 coordinate 38,168,514, forward strand.
GTTTGCTAATGGGATGGTTATTATCCCAAGGCTTCAGTCTTGCTACTCTGCACCTGTTTTAGCCCTATGGTGAAAGAGACTGGGTTTTTCTTGGGGATAATATTTCTGGATTTTAGTCTCATATATCTCACAGCTCAGAATATACAGAAGATAAAAAGCAAACTGAGGGAACTCACTGCCACATTATTCCATAGGTTCCTAGTCAGTGTATCTTTTCTACCTTTTAGAAGTTTCTTTGTGTGTGTGTGTGTGTGTGTGTGTGTGCTTGTGTTTTAAATAATACTTAGGGATTTTCAAATCTGTGTTTAGTGGAAAAAATGAGAGAATTGAGTTTATTCCATCTTATCTGGAATGGGAAGCCTGATAACAATTTTTACATTTCTATCTTCTTTGACTCCATTGAAATAATGGTGAAATATTTTGTTTTAAGATTTACTTATTTATTTATTTCAAAGGCAGAGCTGTGGAGACAGAGACAGAGATTGTCCATCCTCAAATGTTTCACTCTCTCAAATGACTGCAATGACCATGGCTAAGCCAGGCTGAAGCAAGAAGTCAGGAACTTCATCTGGATCTCCCACATGAGTGGTTGGGGTACCAAGCCTTGGGCCATGTTCCACTACTTTTCCAGGTGCATTAGCAGTAAGCTGGATCAGACATGGAGCAGCTTGGACATGAACTGGTGCCCATATGGAGTGCTGGGTTTGAAGGTGGTGGCTTATCCTGCTGATCCACAACACTGGCCCCAGTAGTAAAATCTTTAAATAGGACTCCTAGCTGGCAAAATGAGTCCATGTGGGCATGTCTTTTCTGTGCCTTGACAAAGACAGTAATGATTGATGAAACATTTTCCAATGTATTTTTTAAGGATTTATTTACTTATTTGAAAGTCAGAGTTACACAGAGAGAAAGAGAGGAGAGGAAAGGCATAGAGAGAGAGAGAGGGAGAGAGAAAGAGAGAGAGGTCTTCAGCCGCTGGTTCACTGCCCAATTGGCCACAAGGGCCAGAGCTGTGCCGATCCAGAGCCAGGAGCCAGGAGCCAGGAGCTTCTTCCAGGTCTCCTACGAGGGTGCAGGGGCCCAAGGAATTTAGCCATCTTCTACTGCTGTCTACTCTGGTGCTTGATGTCATAGCTTTCCTTGTTCCTGGACCAAGCCAACATTTCTGGGAAGAAACAGGAAGGGGCCTGGATGGAGTAGGATGATATCAGTAAAAACTCCTGGGGATAACCTGTTAAGAAGCATCTGAGACAAAATGAAAAAGAAAGCTTATGCTGAAATGAAAAGCAGATGGCCTTTAAAACGTAAACTTTTATCAGCAGTATTTAATCACTGTTCCTTGTGATGTTTGGTCCTTTGGGCCTCCCCTAGTCTCAGTTATGTCTTTGCTAAGGCTTCTCAGTCTTAGCTTACTGCTGAAAACTTCTCCTATCTATGAATATTGAAATATCTCTTAGCTCAGGCTTAGATTTACTAATTTCCTTAACCATTCTATTCTTTATTTTCTATCATTCAGTCTCTCGGTTTGAAATACCCAATTTATTTCCAGCTTTAATCTTTTTCTTGAATTCAGGCCTTGTTTGCCCTACTCAGCATGTGCATTTGTGTGTTTGGCAGACATCTAAACTTCACATGTGCCAGCCAAACCCTTGCATCCCTGCTCCCTGCCTCCTCCTTCACCTGCCTTCTCTATCTCAGTAAATTACGGTGCTAATCATCCTGTTTTCCTGCCTTAAAAACTGTAACTGTCCTTGACTCGACTCTTTCACACTGCATGCCCATTCATCAGTAAATTCTCTTGGGTCTGCCAGAACCCATTCACTTCTTGTCATCTTCACCGCCTCCACAAGCGTGACCCTTTGCATGCACTATCTCAACTTCACTGTTTCCAAGCTAGCCTCCTATAATGTATCCTTCACAGGCTACTAGAATGATATTTTTAAAAGATATATTGTTTTATTTGAAAGGCAGAGAGAGAGACAGAGAGAGATCTATCCACTCATTCACTCCCCAAATGATTGCAAATGCCAGAGTTGGACCAATCAGAAGCCAGGAGCCAGGAGCTTCCTCCAGGTCTCCCACATGGGCGCAGGGGCACAAGTGCTTGGGCCATCTTCTACTGCTTTCCCAGGCCATAGCAGAGAGCTGGATCAGAAGTGGAGCAGCCAGGCCTCAAATCAGCGCCTATATGGAATGCCAGCACTGCAGGTGGTATCTTAATCCGCTTTGCCACAGCAATGGTCCCTAGAATGATATTTTTAACACACAAGCCAGATCACGTTCTTCCTCTGCTTTCCAGGTGCCTTTCATATCACTTAGAATAAAAAGCAAAATTCTTCAAGGGCCTTCATTATCCTACCTGATGATCCTTTGCTGCCTCTCTGTGTCATCTCCTATCGCTTTCCCCCTGGTCTGGTCTACATTAAACATCTCATTGTTCATGCATATTTGCACTAGAGGAGCTCTTCCCTGTGATGTCAACACACCTATCTCTTCCTTGGGATCTACTCATTGTCACATATCAATCAGGGCTTCCTTGTCCCCTCCATAAAACATCACTCCCTGACCTTTTGTTTTCTGGTCCCTTATTCTACTCCAGTATTATTTTTTCCCATAGGATCACTATAGTAAAGTAAAAGGGGCATCAAAAGAGGGATTTTACTTTGCTTGCTGTCCTATCCCAGCAACTAGCACCCTGCCTGGTACATAATAAGCCCTCAAAACAGATACTGAATGAATGAATAAGTGTCATAAGCAACAAAACTGAGTAATTATGAATTACATCCAGCATTTCTATTTATATAAAATAATTGAAGGCATGAAGGATGGGATTTCCAAACCCGCCATCTTCTGTGAGATTGGTAATGGTGGCAGAGAAGAATATGGGAGGAAATTCAGAAACTCTAGGGGGATGAGAGAAAATTTAGAATGAATAGAGTGCTTATATATTATTGGAGGGGGATATCTGTGTCATCTCAAAGTGAGAAACTGTTGCTGATTATTTTAAGTCCTGAAGGTATTGCTACAAGTAATTTTATTTTAAAAACAGCAGCTCAGTAGTCACTTGTTTTTCAATACCTATAATTAGAGTATTTTCTTAGTCAGTTTTGTACTGCTACAACAGAATACTGAGGCTGGGTAATATATAAAGAACAGAGATTCATCACTTACCTTGCTGGAGGCTGGAAAGTCCAGGGGCTTGCATGTGGCCGAGGACTCCTCGTTGCATCAGCCATGGCAAAAGGAGGAAGGAAAAGAGAGAAATCACAAGGAAAAAGGGGGAGGGGAATTCACCCTTTTATCAGAAAACCATCTCCAAGATACTGATTGGCATCACTCCATTCAACAGGCTCCACTGTTGCATTGGGGTTAAGTTTCCAACACATGAACTTAGGGGGATTCATTCACATCACAACATGTATGTTAAGCAGAAGTAGTCATATTACAAGCAAGCATAGCACTTATCTTACCACGGATTTGAATTATTATCTAAACTCTTTAGTATAAAATAATTAAACATTGCATTAAAACATGAAACAGAGAGTTTTAAGTTTTAAGCTAAAAAAATAAGGAACATTTGGGTACTTTGTAATATATTTTAATTGCTATTTAAGCAAATTTTTCAACATCTTGAATAAAATGCATCTTCCAACTCACTCTGAAATCTTTTTATTAGTATTAAAGCATCCCTGGGGCTGCATGTAACTTTAAGAATTCAGTGCCTGGGGCCTCAGAGAAATTAGCTGCAGACCTGGCAGGGTGTGATTTCCTCATGGGTCAGTGGTTTCCTTGCATCATAGTCACACAGAGTCATGCTGAAATCCTCAGCCTCACACCCAAAGCAGGGAGTGCACGCTTTGCTCTCTGGGCCTTGCTTCCTCTCCTGTCCACTCACAGGGCTAACCTCTGCAGATCAGCATAGCCTGTCCAGCTCAGCTGACTGTGATCTATGGTCTATGGCTGTGCTTTCCCCAAACTGCCCCATTCACAAGTTGATTCTAGTGGGCAGAGGTGAGTCATTGTAGAGCTGCCATCTCTACTGAGCATTCCAAGTTTCCCTCACAGTGCTTCTGGGTTCCACTGATCACATGACATGTCTTTTAGAGAAGGAAAATGTAAGATAGAACATTACCCTCCTTTCCTGTATCCAGGACACTCTCCAGCATGACTACAGCCCCACATGCTGATCCCAAGTACCAAAGATTTATGCACCTCCAGTACTGCGGTAGAGTCCTGGACTGAAACCCTGGTGCTCCTCACTTGACATTACCCTGCATTGTGTCACTGTGCTACATGTTAAAACACATTTGAAGGACATCGTCTGCCTTCAAAAATATCATACTCTTCAAGACACACTTTAAAGCAACAATTACAATGCAGAAGTCAAGGATTCTGATGGGAAAAGTCCAGGGGGCTTTTAGGGGACAGAGAAATTCTAATATAGTGTCTTCCACTAGAAGTCACTTAACGTCGCAAATGGAATGGGAGAGGGAGCAGGAGATGGGAGGGAAGTTATGGGGGGGAAGAAGCCATTGTAATCCATAAGCTGTACTTTGGAAATTTATATTTATTAAATAAAAGTTAAAAAAAAGTGAATGACCTAAGAAGTCATTGAAACACAGTAAAATAAACTTACCTAAGTACTGCGAAAAAAAAATAAAGGCACTATAACCCTTAAAAAAATTCACTTAATGTCTTTGATTCATAGTATCTTCATTTATAAAATTAGAACGAAACCATCTTCTCTTGCCTACTGCATGGGCTGTTGTGGGGACAACACTGTTGGATGAATGTGAAAACCCTTGAAAGAACAGTACCACAGGTACCACTAGGCACACAGGTGGTTCCCATTACAGTCTTCCTGTGCCAGCCTCCTGGAGCTTCACTGGATCTGAGGACTTCCAAGACAGCTGGAGCCCAGAGCTGGTCCTAGCTCCATTTCCCAACATCTGAGAGGCAAAAAGTAGGATAGAGGAAAGGAGACGAGGAGTCTCTCATACCCCAGGTCCCTTCTTGCACCCACACCAAAGGACTGGAAAGTAGGAACGCTTCAGGCAGGGCTGACTCATCTCTCGCCCTGCTGGTCTTCCACCCTAGTGTCTAGAGACTGGTTCTTCTTGGGTCTAACCACTACCTCTTTCATAGGTGAGCATTTACTATTCAGTTGGGGGAGAAAACAATTACAAGGCTTCTCTGAAACCTCTTTGCTCAACCTCCTTTGAGAAGTCCGAGCAGAAGGCAGGGGGAAGACATGCCCCATGTACTCACTGTCAATGTATGCAATAAAACCACCATAATCCTGTTACAGTAGGACCCTGGAACTCATCCTCCTGTCAGCCTCGTCACCCCATCTTACTTACTCTTGTCCAGTTGAGTGCTGAGCGGCTGAGCCCCAAACTCCCCAACCACGTTGCCTAGACTTGTGTCCTATTTCTGTCCCTCCCTCTTTTTTGGCCTTGGGCAAGTTGATTTTAATGTTTGATGCCCCAGTTTCTTCACTTGGAAAATGGGGAGAACCACAGTTCCTAATTCCCAATTGTAGCTATCAAATGGGGTAATCCATATTAAAATAGCCTAAGAGATTGCTTCCTAACTAGCAAGTCTTTGGTTAACACCAGTTGCTATTTTAATAAAATCATTTAAAAGTTTCTTATAACTTCTTTTTAAATTAATTAATAATCTATTTTATTTAAAAGGTAAAGAGACAGAGATGGATACAGAGACAGAGTTCTCTCATTCCCTGTTTCACTCTCCCAATGCTCTCAACAGCCAGGCTGACCCAGGCTGAAGCCAGGAGCCAGGAACTTGATCCATGTGGGTGACAAGGATGCAACTGAGCCATTCTCTGTTGTCTCCCATGGTGCCCATTAATAAGAAGCGAGGGTCAGGAGCAAAACTGAGGCTCAAATCCAAGGATTCTGAAATGGGATACAGGGGTTCCAAGCAGTATCTTATCCACTGATCCCTGAGAAATTCTAAGGAACCAGGCTTTGAGCTAAGGCACTTGGGATACTCAGTGAAGGCCCAGTCCCAGACTTCAGTGAGAAACGTGGGTGAGCCACATGCCTGGACCATCCCTCCTCCAGGCTTCTGTGCTCAGTGTTCATGTCCCTGCTTCCTCCCACTGCAAACGGAGCCATCTGGCCTCTCTAGGCAGACCACAGCACCCTGATGCCTCATCTCATACATCTTGACTCCCTGCTGCCCTCTGCTGACAAAGGTATGTCTTCCTTCTGTCAGGCTTGGGTTAGGGTGGAAAAGCGAGGTGCAGGGAGCACTGGCAGATGTGTAGAAGTGACAGACACGAACATTTACTACACGTAGTCCTGTTTCCACGAGGCTTGCACTCCAGATTGTAAATTCACACATTTTACTCATAAACTATAATTGTTTCTCAAGAGAAAAAAAAAAGAGCTTGGTGGAAACTTCACATTTTGTCAATTGTTTGACAGTTATGTAAATTAGGATAAATAAATTTACAAAGCATTTGGGAACCATTTTGTAGAAATTAAGGGTAGTTTTGCTATAAAACACACTATTAGGATGTAAGAAGACAAACTGTGCTAGTACACTAAGTTGAAAATGACCTCAAATCCAAGAGTGGAGACTGTGGTAGAAGAACTCACTGCCACAAGGTACTGACATACTCTGAGCAGCTGTGAGTTCATGGAAGAAGGCAGCAGTAAGCCCACAGTTCGCCTGGGTAATGAGTGCAGAGCTACTGTCAGTGGAAGCTCACCAAAAGAACACTCAAGTATCAGAGGTTAGTGAGTAGGTAGAAAATGTCAGTCTTTTTAAGAGGCATTCTTTTTTTAATTCTAATTTTTAATCAGTTTTTAAGATTCAATGTGATTTGTAGATATAATTCTAGAAACATAATGATATTTCCTTCCTCCCTCCCCCCTCTCCTTCCCACACTCTTGCCTTCTCCCTTTCTTTTTCTTTTTTTAGTTTTTTCAGATAACATATTTTAAATAGGCTTAATAGTTCACCATATAAGAATTTTAACAAGTAAAAAGCAAAAAGACTGTAGTTTAGTGGAAATATAGATGATGGCTATAAACAACAATTGAATGGAAAAATGATCATTTCACCCATATATAGTAAATTTTAAAGTAATCACAAGCATTAAAGCTATAGTAATATAACATTCTTTTCTTAAAAGATTTTTTTAGTTTATTTGAAAGAGTTACAGAGAGAGGTAGAGACAGAGAGAGAGAGAGAGGTCTTCCATCCGCTGGTTCACTTCCCAGATGACCGCAATGGCTGGAGCTGAGCCAATCCAAAGCCAGGAGCCAGGAGATTCCTCCAAGTCTCCCATATGGGTGCAGGGGCCTAAGGACCCAGGACATCTTCTACAGCTTTCTCAGGCTACAGCAGAGAGCTGGATCAGAAGAAGAGCAGCTGGGACTTGAACCAGTGCCCATATGGGATGCTGGTGCTTCAGGCCAGGGCTTTAACCCGCTGTGCCACAGCGTGGGCCCCAGTAATATAACACCCTTAACCACTGGTTTCACAAAGCTATAAAACAAAGTTTTACGAAACTATATTTGCAGGGCTAGCACTGTGGTGTATTAGGTTAACCCTTCATCCACAGTGCTGGCATCCCAAATGGGCACCGCTGTTCCACTTTCCATCCAGCTCCCTGCTTATGGCCTGGGAAAGCAGTGGAAGATGGCTTGGGCCCCTGCACTTGTGTGGGAGACCCTGAAGAAGCTCCTGGCTCCTGGCTTCATATCGGCTCAGCTCTGGCTGTTGTCACCATTTGGAGAGTGAACTGGTAGATGAAGATCTCCCTCTGTCTCTCCCTCTCTCTTTCTGTAACTCTGCCTCTCAAATAAGTAAAACAAAACAAAACAAAACAAAACAAAACACTACAAATATTAGCAATACTGATGCACACATACATTTCTTTCTTTTTTGTTTATTTCCTAAAAGTTAGCTCCCACTTATATTTTTTAATTAATTTATTTATTTTTATTTGACAGAGTTAGACAATGCGAGAGAGAGACAGAGAGAAAGGTCTTCCTTCCATTGGTTCACCCTCCAAATGGCTGCCATGGCCGGAGCTATGCCAATCCAAAGCCAGGAGCCAGGTGCTTCTTCCAGGTCTCCCATGTGGGCGCAGGGTCCAAGCATGTGGGCCATCCTCCACTGCCTTCCCGGGCTATAGCAGAGAGCTTGACTGGAAGAGGAGCAACCGGGACTAGAACTGGTGCCCATATGGGATGCCAGTGCTGCCGGCAGAGGATTAACCAAGTGAGCCATGGCGCTGGCCCAGAGCTCCTACTTATAAAAGAGAACATGTGGTATGTGTCTTTCTAGAACCAGGTTATTTCATTCAACATGATGTTCTCCAGTTGCATCCATTTTGCTGCAAAGGATAGAATTTTATTCTTTTTTATAGCTGAATAATATTCCCGTGTGTGTGTGTGTATATATATATATATACACACACAACATTTTCTTTCTGAAGATAGACACCTCAGTTGGTGCCAAATTTTAGCTATTGTGAACACTGCTGCTATAAACATGGTGGTGCAGGTATGTCTTTCATACATTGTGTTCAAGTCTTTCAGTTACATGCCCAGTAGTGAGACTGCTGGAACGTACAGCAAATCTATTTCTAGTTTTTAAGAAATCCTCACTGTTCTCCATAGTGGATGAACTCATTTACATTCCCACCAAGGGTTATATGAGTGTTCTCCATGGCCTACATCCTTGTCAACATTTGTTGTTCTCTGTTTTGGATTTTAGCCTTTCTGATAGGGATGAGATAATATCTCATTATGGCTTTGATTTGCATTTCCCTGATGGCTGGTGATGTTGATCATTTTTTAAAATATATGTTACATTTGATTTTAGCTAAAAGGTCAAGAAGCGATATTTTTAAATATATTTGTTGATCATTTGTATTTCTTTGAGAACTCTCTATGAGATCCTTTGCACATTTCTCAGCTGGATTAGTTGTTTTGCTTGTTGTTGAGTTTTTAAGTTGCTGACATATTTGGGATATTAGTCCTTTGTCAGATAGGTGGTTTGCAAATACTTGTTTCCATTCTGTTGGTTGTCTTGATCACTCCCTTTGCTGTGCAAAAGCTTCTGAGTTTGATATAGTCTGATTTATTTAGTTTTGCTTTTGTTGTCTGTGTCTGGGGGTCTTCTCCAGGAAGTTGTCCCCTACACCAATGTCTTGGAGTGCTTCCCCTACATTTTCTTCCAACAACTTCATAGTCTCAGGTCTTAAATTTAGGTCTTTGATCAATCTTGAGTTGAGTTTTGTATATGATGAGAGGTATGGACCTAATTTTATTCTTCTACATATATACATCCAGTTTTGTCAACACCATTTGTTGAATAGATTATCTTTACTCCACTGTATGATTTGAGCACTTCTGAAAAAAATCAGTTGGCTGTATGTACATGGATTAATTTCTGGGTTCTCTATTCTGTTCCGTTGATATGTGTATCAGGTTTTTTGCTAGTACCAAGCTGTTTTATTTTATTTTTTTATTTTTATTTTTTTTTGACAGGCAGAGTGGATAGTGAGAGAGAGACAGAGAGAAAGGTCTTCCTTTGCCGTTGGTTCACCCTCCAATGGCCACCATGGCCGGTGCGCTGCGGCCGGTGCACCACGCTGATCCGATGGCAGGAGCCAGGTGCTTCTCCTGGTCTCCTATGGGGTGCAGGGCCCAAGCACTTGGGCCATCCTCCACTGCACTCCCGGGCCACAGCAGAGAGCTGGCCTGGAAGAGGGGCAACCAGGACAGAATCCAGTGCCCCGACCGGGACTAGAACCCGGTGTGCCGGTGCCGCTAGGTGGAGGATTAGCCTGTTGAGCCGCGGCGCCAGCCCCAAGCTGTTTTAATTACTATAGCTTTGTAGTATACTTTGAAATCAGGTATTGTGATGCCTCCAGCTTAATTTTTCTTGCTGAGGATTGTTTTGACCATTCAGGTTATTTTAGAATTCCATATGAATTTATGATTATTTTTTCTAACTATAAAGAATATCATTGGTATTTTGATAGGGATTACATTGAATCTATAGGTTGCTTTAAGTATTATTGATATTTTGATGCTATTGATTCTTCTAACCTATGAGCAAGGAATATATTTCCATTTTTCTGTGTCCTTGATGATTTCATTTGTCAATGTTTGATAATTTTCATTGTAGAGATCTTTCACTTCTTTGGTTAAATTTATTCCTAGATACTTAATTTATTGCAGCATTTGTAGTACCATTTCTTTCTTGATTTCTGTTTCTGTGAGTTCCTTATTAGCGTACAAAAGGCTACTGTTTTTTGTATGCTTATTTCACAAACTGCAACTTTTACTGAACTGGTTTATCAATTCTAAGAGCTTCTTGGTAGAGTGTTTAGATTTTTTTCCATATACAACATCATGTCATCTGAAAACATGGATAATTTGACTTCCTCTTTTCAATTTTAATGTCCTTTATTTCTTTATTTTAAAGATTTTATTTAATTTTTTTATTTGAGAGGTAGAGTTACAGACAGTGAAAGGGAGAGACAGAGATAAAGGTCTTCCCTCCATTGGTTCACTCCCCAGATGTCCACAATGGCTGGAGCTGTGCCAATCCGAAGCCAGGAGCCAGGTGCTTCTTCCTGGTCTCCCATGCAGGTACAGGGATCCAAGCACTTGGGCCATCTTCTACTGCTTTCCCAGGCCATAGCAGAGAGCTGATTGGAAGAGGGCAGCTGGGACTAGAACCAGCTCCCATCTGGGATGCCAGCACTGCTGGCAGAGGATTAACCTTTATTTCTTTCTCCTCTCTAATTTTCTAGTATTTTGTTGAGGATTTTTGCATCTATGTTTATCAGGGATATTGGGCTCTAGCGCTCTTTTTTTGTTGTGTCTTTCTCTGGTTTTAGCTAACGTAATACCGACCTCATAGACTGAGTTTGGAAGGGTTCACACTCTGAATTGTTTTGAATAGTTGAAGAAGAAGTAGGATTAGTTTTTCCTTAAAACTTTGTAGAATTCAGCAGTGAAGCCACCCATTCTTAGGCTTTTCTAATGGATGTTGGGAGGCTCTTTCCTATTGATTCAATCTCAGTCTTGGTTATGGATTTATACAGGCTTTCTCTCTTCATGCATCAATTTTAGTCAATTGTATGTGTCCAGCAATCTATACATTTCTTTTAGATTTTTCCAAACTCTGGGTATGTAGCTATTTAAAATAATTCCTAATGATTCTTTGTGTTTCTGTGATATCAGTTATAACATCCCACTTTTCATCTCTGATTTTATTGATATGAATCTTCTTTCTTTTTTTGGTTAGTTGGACCAATGGTTTATCAATTTTGCTTATTTTTTTCAAAAAGCCAGCTCTCCATTTCACAATCTTATGTATGGTCTTTGAATTTCTATTTTGTTTATTTCTTCTCAAGTTTTTACTATTTCTTTGCTTCTATAATTTTGGAGCTTTTTTTCAGATCTTGGAGATACACTGCTAGATCATTTATTTGATAACTTTCCTTTTTTTGTTATAGGCACTTATTGTTATAAACTTTTCTCTTAACAGTACCTTTGCTATATTCCATAAGTTTTGATATGTTGTGTTTCCATTCTCATTCTACCCAAGGAATTTTTAACCCTCCATTTTGATTTCTTCTGTGACTCTTTTTTCATTCAGAAGAATGTTTTTCAGTATCTATATTTTTTAGAGTTTCTATTGTTAATTTCCAGCTTTATTCCATTGGGGTCAAAAAAGGTATGTGATATTATTTTAATTTTTTTTAATTTCTTGAGACATTTTTTATGGCTTAGTATATGATCTATCCTAGAGAATACTCCATGCATTGATGGAAAGAATGTGTGTATGTGTATTCTGCAGCTATGGGTTGAAATGTTCTATAAATATTTACTAGGTCCATTTGGTCTATAGTGTATATTAGCTCTATGGTTTCTTTGTTGATTTTTTTGTCTGGTTTATCTACCCATTGATGAAAGTGGGTTGTTGAACTCCCCCATTGTTTTGGAGTTTATGTGATCCTTTAGGTCTATCAACATTTGTTTTATAAAACTGGGTACCCTAGCATTGGGTGCATGTTCCTTTACTATGGTCACATCTTCTTGTTGAAATGGTCCCTTAATCACTGCATAATGACCATCTTTGTCTCCTAAAAGTTTTGATGTTAAAGTCTATTTTGTCTGATATGAGTATAGCTACTCCTGCTTGCTTTTTATTTCCATTTACATGGAAAATATTTTCCTATCCTTTCACTTTCAGTTTGTGTGTATCTTTGTTGGTGAATTTTGTTTCCTGAAGGCAGCATATAGATGGGTCTCATTTTTACCCATTCAACCAGTCTGTATTTTTTATTTGGGGAATTTAGTCCATTTACATTCAAGGGTATTAATGATAAGTAATGACTTGGTCCTGCCATTTTTTCATAAATATTCATATTGTTTGTTTAGAACCTCTTTTGCTCTTTTATTAGTAGGTTTTCTATCTTCAGGTTTTTTCATGATGTGGATTGTCTTTCTCGATTTCTGTCTATAGTGCATCCTTAAGCATCATTTGAAGACTCACAGAGGAGCAAAAACTCTTTCAATATTTGCTTGTCTTGAAAATTCTTTAATTCACTTTCATTTATGAATGACAGCTTCTCTGGGTAAAGAATTCTAGGTTGGTACATTTTTCTTTTAGGACTTGGAGTAAATGTCTCCATTCTTTCCTGGCTTGTAGAGTTTCTGTTGAGACACCTGCTGTCAATCTGATAGGAGATCTTTCATAGGTGATCTGGCATTCCTCTCTTGCAAATGTTAGTATATTCCATTTATGTTTCACATCTGAAAGTTTGACTAAAATAGGTTGATGTGAGGATCTTTTTCAGATAATTCCTATTTGAGATTATATGTGTTTCCTGGATTTGGATGTTCATATCTTTCTCTAACTTGGGAAATTGTTCTTCTAGGGTTTCACTGAATAATTTTTCTAAGTCATATCTTCAGGAACTCCTAAGACTTGTATATTTGCTCATTTGATAGTATCCCTTAGATCCCAAACAGATTGTTTTCAGTCTTTCTAATCTCCTCCTTCTTCTTTTTCTTCTTTTTGTCTGACTGAGCTATTTCAAAAGATCTGTCTTCCAGATCAGTTATTCTTTCTTCTGCCTCGCCAAGTTTGTTGTTAAGCCTTGCCACTGTATTTATATTTGATTAATTGAATACTTTGCTTCTAATATTTCTGTTTGGATATTCTTCGACATCCCTGTCTCTTTGATGAATTTTTCATCCAAGTCATGCATTAACTTCCTAATTTCATTTACCTGTTTCTCTCTATTTTTTTTAGTGACTTTGCAATAATTATTTTGAATTCCTTTTCAGGCATTTCATCCCTCCTTCATCACAGCCCAACATTGATGCATTATTGTGTTTGTTTTAGGGGGTCATGTTGCCTTTCTAGTTCATGTTCCTTATGCTTCAACACTTGTTTTTATCAATCTGGGGCAACTCTTGTTGCCATCACCTCTGGAAGATAAGGTTTTTTGTTTTATTGAAGATTTTATTCCTGAAAATGTGCCTCTGGGGCTTGATGGAGTGCCTAAGGTTTACACTTGAGTTCCAGGGGTGTGTTCTGGGTGGGGCCAAAGAGATCTGGCCACCATTTATGTGTAGAGCAATAGTCCAAAGTGACACCCAAGATGGGCATGGTAGAGTGTTTCTGGCTACAGTCAGGGGATCAGGGGTGTTTGAGCAGGCTAGTGTGTTCACAGTCCCAACCCTTCTCTGTGCTAGGGTGAACCAGCTAAATCACAGCCTAGATTGAGCTTGTGGTGTCAGTGCACCTTACCCACCCAGGTGCACACACTATCTGGAGATCTCATCCACTCCACAGTGTGTCCCTAGACCCCTCTACATGATCTGTAGCTAGAATGCTGGGAGTTCTGAGTCTCTGCAGTCAAGCTGAATGGTCCCCAGTGACCTCCAGCAGCAACAGGACTGACCACTGTTCCCTGAGTCAGGACAGAGTTCAACTGTGAGTTCGCCACAGCAAATTGAGTATGGCGTTTGGTGGGAGGAAGGGGAGAGATGCAATGTGGCCTCCCTTCATGGAGCAAAGTGATGATGCAGACCCTTGCCAGCTCCTCAGGCTTGACTCAGTGCCAATGAAGACCATAGACTTCTCCCTCAAAGCCACCAGTGGCAGGGGCCACAGCAGCCTCTTCTTACTCTGCCAATATGTCCTTTCTCAGCTAGGAGCTGGGCATGTAGATGCAGGCATGGCTAGTGGTACAACTAGCAGTGGTATGTCTCTCCTCTCTCCTTGCTGCCTCTGGAGTCTTATATTTTGTTACTTCTCCAGTGAAAAATTCTCTCAATCAGAGCCCTGGGAATGTGGTCCTTCCTGTTTTTTCTGTTAGCTTTCCAGGGCTGAGGCCAATGCTGCTTCTCACTATTCAGCCATCTTCTACTTATTTATTTATTTGAAAGGTAGAGTGACACAGAGAGAGACACAGAAAGACAAACAGAGACATCTTCCACTTTCTGGTTCACTCTCCAAATGGCCAAAACAGCCAGGGCTGGGCCAGACTAAAGCCAGGAGATAGGAACTCCATCTGTGTCTCCCATGTGGATATCAGGAAGCCAATTACTTGAGCCATCACCTGCTGCTTTCTCAGGTGTCTCAGGTGTAATGGCAGGAAGCTAGATCAGAAGTGGAGGAGCCAGGGCTGGATCAGCACTCTGATATGGGATGCAGAGGTTCCAAGTTCTGACCACAGTGCCCAGCCCAAAAATTCAGTCTTAGAAGAAACATGAATCTAGTCCTCATCATTTCTTTTGAGTGACCATCTTGTTGTACTCATATTCCACCAGCTATGGGAAACTCATGACCTTTGAGGCCTACCTCTACATTCCTGGATAGAACCAGTGCTTTGAAAGGACTCAGCATGTCTGCCAGCTGACTTAATCTGAAACACCTCTATTAACCCCCCTCATTACCTACTTTTGCTTTTTTGCAATGTCCCCTCTCATGCATGACTTTACATCCTGCTTTTTCTCTCCTCTGAGTATGCACATTCCCCTACACATTTATCAAGCACTTTTCCTCTTTCTAGGCTCTCTTAATCTTACATCTGCTCTGGTCTACGTTTCTCATCCTCATGTTCTACTGTGAGTTCCAGAAGTAAAACAGGTTCTCAGTGAGGGTGTACTACACACCTTCAAGGTGTGCATCTAATAGGAAACAGTGCATTTTGTTTCTTAACTGATATGGTAATGTCTGGGCACT